>NC_133815.1:12396279-12712529 GCF_043250625.1 Sebastes fasciatus | reverse complement strand
GCAGGAGGTCGGAGTTATAAGGGGAAATTGAGGATTGTAGGGTGATGGCGATAAAAAAAAAGAATGTAAAAAGAAGGCTATGAAAGCAGCTGGGGTGGTGAACAGAGAAAGGAGAGGAGGTGAAGGATATTGAGAGAAAAGAGAAGTGAGGGGGACAACAACAGTGTGGCACTCAGTGTGTTGTGGCACCCACAGGAAGCTGGCTCAGCATTATTTGAAGGCTCTCAGATAAAGAGGTGTGTGTGTGTGTGTGTGTGTGTCTATATGGGCACGTCCGTTTGTGTGTACTACTGTATGTGTATGTGTGGAGTTGTGGAAGGCTGACTGTGAGTACATAGCGTGTGTTTGTGTGTGCAAAGGGGGTTCATTGAAGCACGTAATAGAGACCTGGTGTTCATAGCGTTTAGAATGATGACTCTCTCGTCCTCGTCTCTACATTCTGACGCCTTCTGGGACGGGGGAAAACAGCAAAAGACGGGACGAGCAAACCTCACGAGGCAGCGGTGGAGGTAATGAGCAGGAGAACGGGGTGGGGGGGGGGGGGATGAGGAAGGCAGGAGGAGGAAGGAACACATTAGCCTCTTACCTAGAGCGTCACTCAAGCTGGCAGTGCCAGCCAGCGCTGCTCGCTGCTGGTCCAAAGCCACTCCCAGCCTTCAGTGGGATTTATGTCTCGCTTTGACGGCGCTCAAACCTGTACTGGGGCTTTTTGCCAATTTACATCTCCTGCGGGCTGAACAGGCATGATGTGTGCAACTCATAGAAAGTGTTTAACAAGAAATGGTGGGAAAAAAGAGGGAGCTCTATGGAGATTCTAGCATCTTTGTATTCATTGTTTTGGTTTTCCGGACTGCAACTTTACTGTTTTGGTTCATTCTATCAATCTCTCATATATCAACAATTTTTATTGTACACTACCTGCTCAGCACCAAACGGTAGACAAATTAAAGTTAGCGACTAGCTGATGAACATAGTGGAGCATTTAGGAGCTAAATAAACAGATATTTATCTTTGGAGTTGGTGGAGACCAAAACAGAGCTGAAAAGAGAGGGAATATTTGACTTAAGTCCTGTTTATACTACCGAACGGATGCGTACACAGACAGCTGAGGACACCATGGATGCGTAGTGGTTCTGTTTATACTGTCTGCTTGGAGGACACGTTCCACACATGCGCAGTAGATCGCCACCACTTGTAGCGTAGTGACCGCGCGGTCAGCAATATTACGAATCTTACTGTAGCGAAGGCATGACCCGCGCTACTCTGCCTCTGATTGGCTTACCATGATATTCTTACCCTAACCCAAACCAATCTCACTCAACCAACGAAGGCAGCGAGTACTAGCCAATCAGAGGAAGAGTAGGGCGGGTCATGCCTTCGCTATAGCAGGATTCGTAATCTAGCGCACGGTAACAACAAATTGCCTCGACGTGAATGTCCGCACAGAGCCAAAGCATACGCCCTTCCATGATGAAATTTATAAGTATGAGTTGAGTATAGATCAACAAAAAGACAAAGGTATGTGGAGAAGTTGACAGGAATCATTATTGATTAATCATTCAAACATTCACTATTTCTGGCTTCTAACTATGAGAAATTGCTTATTTTTTCTCCTTTATATCATAATAAATCAAATATCTTTGGGTTTTCAATCGTTGGTTGGACAAAACAAGCAATTTGAAGACCTTTAACCTCTCCGTCAATATCTTATAGACTAACTGATTACTTGAACAAATAATTGACAGATTAACTGATTAAGAAAATAATCCTTACAGTAGTTGTTTCCCGAGTCATAACAGCCTTGTTCACTTAGGAAATGTGAGGGTGTATTCTGGGGATGACGGTAGAATTACTAATGAGGTTTCAGCCATCAGGCTTCTCACACCATCTGGCCACTCATTAGCCTCGGCTTGTATTGGCCATGTTGTTTATGCTAGACTTGAGCTAAAGTGAGTTTTTCTGGTTCCCCCCTAAGTCACACTGAATCCAGTTTTGCCTGTTGTTCTCTCTCTTCCGTACAGTGTGTGAATAACACTGGTCGTGGCTCATGAGTTTCACTTAATGATGTCTTCATTCATGCATGGTCAAGTGCAATAAGCCTTAAGGCAGCCCAGAGGGGCTCTGCTGGGACAGCATCGCCGCTAAGCTGCGTCCAGACTGTAATTCCCCTGCATGCAAGTTCCCACTGGTAATCACGAAAATGGAAGAAAGCAGCGTTTGTGCAAAGCAAAGCAAAAAAGAGAGAAGAGGATGGATGTGTGTTTTGCACACATTAATCAACGAGCATTTGTGTAATTATTAAAAATGTACAACGGTGTGGTTTCAACAGATCAATTTTAAAGGTCAGCAGCGGCGATAGCTTTATCTGGTTCGTCTTCAACAACTTCCTTCAAATGTTCCCTCTCAACCCTGCGGGTGAATCTCACAGATGCAACGCTTTAGTTAGATCAATAAAGGGCTGCAGTGTCCTAACCTCTTTATTTTAAACATGACCTTGGGATACCTCTGCTGTGAAACCCGAATGAGAGCAGCCTGACACAAGCACTTTCAGAGCATTTAAAATATATAACAATGCCTTTATGATATGAACTGCTGACATAATGCCCCCTTGTGTATTATTGACCACATACATTTGTGTACATACAGTGATAGATGCACCCAGAGCATGAGTGTAAAACTGAGCTACAAGACATCACTTCATAGATGTTCACAGTCAACAGATATCACAATCCCGGTAAACGTGCAACGCTGCTGTTATGAAAGTTGATATTTGCTGCTTAGTAACGAAACTATAAATTTAAACAGCTCCAACTGCGGAGAGTGGAAAGTGCTCTATCAGCCTCTCGTGCAGTTTGTTGTCCATATGAGGAAATTTGTGTTTAGAGTGCGTAAATAGCAGGATGAACTAGTTATACACAACAAATCAGACACTTTTTATGAAAACAATAGGAGGCACGGTTACAAAGGCTTTAAACTAATGAAACAGCTGGAGTATACAAGGTATGAAACTGACACCAGAGAGCATTTTGACTCTACTCTCAACCCCGATATTTTGTAACCATTTCTGATGTGAACCAGAACTGATTTCCACTTCAGATAACCCTTAAGCTGCAGGTGACTAATAGAGGGAAAAGAAAGACAGCGGTGAACAGGGGTCTGAGTTAAAGTGTGTCCTGGAACATCCAGATGATAAATGCCGCTGCTGCCTCTGCCCATGCAGTGACTATAAGAAGTCATGCCACCTATAATCTAGGAGGTTCTCTCTTATCTGATTATGATGGTAAAGAGGATTTAGGCGCTGGTGCCTAAATGCTAGGCTGTACTGATTAGAGGCCCGGTTGAAGGCTTATGTAACTAGGAAGCTGCAGAAGGGAAGAAGAAGGTGTGCTCTACTAAACTCCTCTCCTGTAATGCATCCGGATAACTTGCTGAAGGCCAAATAAGATAATATAGTTCAGTAATAACCAACACGTTCTCATCCCAACTTGTCATATACTGACGTTTTGTCAGACCTCTCGGCATCACTTTTTGGTCGCAGTAAACACATGCTTAATGTTGTGAATTAAACAAAAACACTTGCTTAAGTTCAGGCAACAAAACCCCTATAGTTAGGTTTAGGAAAAAACCACATGGTTGGGCTTAAAATTACTACGTTTGTACAGTGAAAACGTTGTGAACAGGGGATACAAACAATGGTCTCCTGGATGAAAGCCTTGTGTTGGCTGGACCCATCCACCTTCCCTCCTGACCGCCCGGTGTGTCTGTTTTCGCTCTTAAAACTACATCACCACACTCTCGGCGCACTTTCCATGAGTGTTTAATATTGACACAGATGGGTTTACATTGTAGTTAATGGAAAGCTCGGTGCGTTTCATACTGACGCTCAAGGGTGCCTTGTGCGTCGGTATCTAACGCCAACGACCATAACAAAGCGTCAAATTTGATGCCCTGGGAATGAGAACAGGTTGTAATAAGTTAACTGGTTTGAGTTTTTATCAGTTTCTCTGCCTCTTGCACAGAGGCGTCACCTTGACTTAAAAGCACTGAGACTTGGCTTATGATCCTCAAACACCCAAAATCTGATTTCAACAGTCAATGTCAGCATCCAGCGGGGCAGGCTTTTCACAAAATAAGCAAAAAAGTAACAAGCTGGGAACATTTCTTCCATAAAATGCCAATGCATATCGATTTAACCTTCTGAAGACTGAACACAATCCAGGCAGGAGATGAAAGGATGATAATGAAAGACAAGGTAGCGGACCTGCTGCTTCAAATTGACCTGAGGGCACAGAGCATTTGACTTAACACTGACTTAAAAGCCTCTCCCTCTCACTTTTCCTATCTCCACCTCCCTTCATTTTGGACTCTCCCACTATCAGAAACTACATCTCACATGAGGCCAAATGCTTGCTCGGCTTGCTTCAGTGCTATAAAAGCCTGGAAGGGAGCAGACGGATGGAGAGTTAGAGGCTGTCTGCAGTAATCTGAAACAACAGGCAGCTGTGGAGTTACAGTTTGCTCCTGTCACACTTAAAGCTACAGTGTGCATTCATATTGGCATTTATGGCTGCGCTGCATTAAGACGGATGGATGTCACAAAGATTTCCATTTGAGGTGTCTGTTACCTTATTATGCTATAGCTGCCTCATACTGTGTCATCATCAGCGCCTGCGGTCGGACGGGGGACCGTCTCCGGCTGCTTCCAAGCGTGGGAGGACTAAACAGCACCCATACAGGCCCATTGCTCAGCATTCCCACCAGCTAGACTAGATTATTAGATAAAGGGGAGAGTAATGGTGCACATCCACATTTAGAGCAAGCAGAAGGCTGGACACGGCCGATGTAGGGAGGAGGGGGGCGATAGAAAACCCAACTTGAAATGTCTGGCAAGTAGAAACATTGATCTCTTTAAAATGCTCTGAATCCTCGGCCATTATTTCCCCAGACGGTCCCGGACTGGTTTGGCTCTAAAGTGAAGAAACCCTAAACTGGGGGGTTGTTTTCTTATCTCTGCATGATTGAACACAAATGAAAATAAAATGCAAACTATGCCTTACATATATTACAAGTGAGCACTGTAGGAATCCATGTAGCATTCATTGATGATGCCAGGAACACAGCCTGACTCATATGTAAATGATGAAGCTCTCACTAAATCACTAATTGTGTGGCAAACGGTTGGTGAGGTCCTGATATTTATCGCACGCGTCCTGCATACCGCTGTGCTTATCTGAACACAGCGAGAAACGCATCTAATCACGCTGACAAAAGACATATATAGTAGTTTGTAGTAGTAGTTTGTAGTTTGTAACCTGCATATATATATGCAGGTTACAAACTACATTTACATACAAGTTATAAGCACCAAGATCCATCTTTACAGGAATGATGGTAATGTATTTACGCAGGGAGAACGTCAGACTCCTTACAGCGCTCCAGCAATTTGGATATGGCTTCCTTTTATGAGCTTGTGCTAAGTGTGTTTGCTGTGCAACTACACCCGTGACTCATTGTAAACAAAAGAGGGTCAGGGCAGCACAAATCCTTCTGGCTCTATATCAAGGATGACACGTTCTACTGGATTAATAGAAATTATAGCCCACAGTATGGAAATCGGAGGGCGACATCCATCTGACCTCATGTTCTTTCTCAACATGAGTGCCACTCTAATCTTATATAATTTAAAGCTGCAGTGGGTAGAAATGGAGCATATATGATAAAAAAAGAAAGTTACTAAGTCACTATATCCTGACAGTAGTGCATGAGACAGGTTATCTGAAGAAAAATCATGTGCCTCTGTGTCCTATGTGCTGCTAATGGCATCTGCAAGATTTCACAGACTGGAGGAAAACAACCAATCAGAGCCGAGCTGGAGCCTTGCCGTCTCTGAGCAGCTGTCAAACACTCGCGAACTCTGATAAAACTGTCAAACTAGGCAGCGCTGATCAAATACGAATCAATATTCTGTTACTGTAATGCGTATTTCTCGCCTCAGATGTTTTCAGAAACATCTTGTAGTGTACTGTTGTAGCTGTAAAATGAGAAAGTTTGTCACCCAGCAGCAATGTTGAGATCAGTTGAGGAAATACCGAGCACCGCCCACCAGCCGGAGAAAAGCCAATAGGAACGCTCAATAGGAACGCTCGCTCTGAAATGACCTGTGATTGACCAAAGATTTTTTAAAGCCTAAAAAACAGAGCCATGAGGAGGTGCAGAAGTCTCGTTATCTTTCACGACAGTTGAATTGCAATATGCTGAAATGTTATTATGGATTTTTTGCCCAATGATGCCAAAAACTTTCTACCTACTGAAGCTTTAATAGCACATTTTACCTGTGGCTGTAAGCTGTGGAGATGACAGAACAGAGAGACTGTGTTACTTGTAATTGTATCTTCAATAGGACCCTGGACGCTCACCTGTGACAAACCAAGCACCAGATAGAACTGGACACAAACTAATTCCCCCATCCTCCTCCTCCTCCTCCTCCTCATCCTCATCACGACAACGAGGGCACTCAACCAAAAGTCACGCAGTAGCACAGAGAGGCCACTGCATTAGCCGGTGTCCTTTTTGTTTTGACCATTTCATTTATTATTCATTGGGGAATGTTTGCAGAGATCCAGCTCAGCATCCTGAGGCGTAACTTACATGACTGCCTCTCTTACATCACTATCTCTCTCTCTTTCTCTCTCTCTCTCTCTGAGGGCTTTCCTCTGCCACTATCTTCTCCGCCACCTCTCTTCCTTCACTTCTCTCCCAACTCACACCTCTCTGCTCCTTTCTTTTTCTTGGTGCAATGTCTTCAATCTTTTCCACTCTGCGAGGACTTGCCCGTCCTCGGAAAGCGTGCACTACTGTTATAGCTGACGAATGTAATCCTAGCTTGATTGACCCTGCTGAAAAGGTCAGTCCTCTCGTGCTTAACCTTTATTTAAGGGCACAGAGGGCCATAGGTGCTATACAACAGCTCTAATATCTGATTAAGGCAGTGCAAGAGAAAAGAGAGAGGGAGAACAAGACAGAGAGGGAGAGAGAGAATATGCCAGAAGACTCTGAATGCATTTGACAAAAGGGCTCAGGTTGCTTTTGTATGAAAGCACACGGCTGTGTACCAGCCGTAGTAATGGCATTTCCTTTGGTCAAGAGCTTTCAAGGGTTCTCACTGCACGGTGCGTGCCCCATAAAAAGGTTTCCCTGACCTCGGGGAGCTGCCATCTGACGGTCGAGCGGCCCCGGCAGTCTATTTCCAAAATGTTCTCTCAGCTGTGGATAACCTCAGCACGATCGCAGGGCTGAGCTATTAGAGTCACGTTCAAGTTCTCCTCGTGGAGCACTCAGCGCAATGTCAATTTGAATTAGGGTGGGATTTCCCTTTAAGGTTTCACAGGCTTCCCCCACACGGTAGTGAACAGGTCAGCAGTTCCGAGATGCCGAATGAGGGACTGTATTGAGGAGGTAAATCACTTGGAATATCACACAGCGTAGCAAATTACCCCCACTGCTGCTGTCACCTGGGTTTGCCTTAAATTAGATACCGGCATCCTCCCTATAATTGATTCTTGTGATATACAGCTGGAGGCAGAATACAATTATGAAGCCCAGGCGGGATAACTTGTCAATCACAAATCACTACTTGAGTCAGGGTAAACAAGCCATGCAGGAATAACACAGGAAGGAAGAGTAAAACACGTATCGCAGCCTCATCTGAACCTTCAGTGTCATTTATGTCATTTTTACAGCTGAATACCGCACTATAGCCTCAACACTGCAGCACACGTACAGGCAGCACATCAGGAGCTGCATTTCTCCCACAGAGGGGATGATGTTGCTTTGGTCACACACACACACAGGACGCCGTGTTTATGATCCTGACATGGAATATAATCCCGGCCGGCCCTGCCCCTGCACTGCAGCGATGATGAGATCAGGATACTGGAGACCAAAGGTAAATTACCAGTGATTGGATTTCATCATGGGCAACCTACCTAATTGAGGAGCGAGTCACAGCGGTGAGGTTATGAAGAGGAGGAGTTGAGAGATATGTCGTCATGTTACCAGGGACAACCTGGACATTGCTACATCTGACTTTTATCATGTACGAATAAGAAACATCATCAAATCCAAGTTAATATAACAAACGGCTCCAGAATCAACAGCATCCATTGATGCACCTGAGACAAACTCCACTTTTGACGTCATTTCGCTGACTCATCCAATTAGAGACCGACACGTCGTAGCACTGCACAAGAGAAAAGAGACTTGACAGGTCCACACTGACATACTTTATCCCTTCAAAGAAAGGCAACACTAGTAGACGCTGACGCACCCGCCAATTATTTCGTCAAAGCAAATGGCGTCTAAATGTAGCTCCTGCAGTGATTCCACTACTAATTTATCACTGCCAGAGAACTATAAATTTTACTTTACCATGCTTGCACATCACCACCTCTCCACTTCCACCCCTCATCCTCTGCTTCTGTTTGTCCATTACATCCACACAAATCCAAAGACTGCAGCCTTCTTTTCTCTATATTTAATCCATCCCTAACAACTGTTGCTACTTACAGAGATGGAAAGTAGACAGATGGCGTGAGAAAACACCTGATGAGAGTACAGCGCACGCCTGTTTAACATTCAAATTCATGAACTCGTGTTTTTTTTTTTTTTTTTTTACAGGTGGGAGTACAGGCCTTTAATAAGTGTGCTTGTAATGTGTTATGATCCAGGCTTTGAATGTGATCAGGAAAATGTGAGATGGGGGCGGTGTGTGATCGCACTTCCAGTTTCGGTTCCCTACCTTGGCAGCCACCGAGGAGCCGGGCTTCTCCAGGAGATCCCACAGCTTCTTCCTCTTGTCTGGGCAGCAGGTGTTATCAAACTCTATCTCCCCCTCCCTGTCCCTCATCGTCTCTGCCTCCCTCCGCAGCTCCTCGTTCATCTGCTCTTTTTTCTGGTGGTAGCGGGCCTGGCAGCAGGACTCCAGGTAGATCTCGTCAATCCCCCAGTAGTCCAACTCCTGGCCGAAGGAAAGGGCGCACATCTCTTCCATCATGTGCAGTTTGCCCGTGCGGTAAAAGTTCAGAATGGAGGTGAAGGCCCCCGGGTGCCGGTCGAAGAAGTACTCGTTTTCGTTCAGGCTGTAGTCGTCGCACACCTCCATCAGGGACTCGTGGGTGTTGCAGTCTCGAAGCTTGCCGAGCCGGGTCCTGGGTAGCCTGTCCAGGGTCCGCCACAGGACCTCGTGGTTCAGGCCCCCGACGTTAAGGCGGACTCTACGGGAGCGGGCTTTGGTGCGGATGATGTCGATGGGCTCGGGGGGCAGGGAGGGAGCGTTCAGGATGTTGGTGGGCTTGAGCCCCGCTGGTCCAATCTTCTCAGCCATGGTGATGGAAAAGGAGACTTGTTGGGGAGGATGTCACGATGACACAAAAAATTGAATTTTTTTTTTTAATTATGTTGGATCCTCTTTATGCAAGTCCCTCCATGGCTGAGAAAACAAAAGAGACAGTTAGTGAGATGACTAAATCACTGATGACACATCACGTTCACTAACAATAACTGGATGTATTACACAATTTAGCATCTCTTTTTTTATGCTGTGTTAAGCATTTTTTTTTCTTCTTTAAATCAGCTCTTTTTCAAGCAGCACTAAAACAGTCACCTGTTACTTTAAATTGCCATTCAAAAATAGGAACAGCTGCACTATTGATCCCTCTCATCTCTTTTCTACGAAAGGTGTTAGACACAATCAATGATTTTGTTTTAACAGTCAATATGGCTGCTTTGATTTGCACTCAACTCCAGCACTTGTGAGGCTATGAACTCTTGCCCGAGCACTGCTTTTAATGCGGCTCCATCGGTCCAAAATGGGACTATAGCTAAAGGTCAGGAAGCAAATGACCTGAAAGAAGCCTTGAAATTCATTCATGTGTTCTTAATGGAGGAGGCAGCAATATATGGAGTCTTATTTAGCTTGTTCATTTCAAATTATCTTTTCCTTTGCCACGTTTAGCTCATAATAATCACATTTTCTGACAAATATAACCCCTTGCACCTGAAAAGAGATTTTTTTAAATTTTAACAGGATGATTAAAATGCCCCTCACACTTGGATAAGTCTTCAAAATTATATATAAAAAAAGTTGTAAATATTAGAGCCTTTAATCATTTGTTGAGACAGGTTACTATTTCTAATTAGGAACATCATTGTACAGAATTGAGATAAGCGGATGTTCTTGAATGCAACAGTTTTTATAGTTACACTGCCTGATTATTTGCACCAAACCCTGACCACAAAACAGCCAATTTGACTTTGCAGATGATACAGAACGAGTAGGTGTGTATAGGAGAGATGTAAGGCTGCATCACATTGATCATCTATATGCCTTGACTTGTTCTGCAGTCCTATAAATCCAAAAGCATCGCAGACCTGTTACGCCACAGCGTATCTTTTTGTTTTTACAATCCCAACACCTAAACAAAAGCTGCACTCGCAACGCACCAAAGTATCCAAAATAAAAAATAAAAAGAAGTCACTCTCACCTTGCCGAGATAAACCACCTTTTGCATGCAAACTCCTGTTGTTCCTAAGAGGAGTAGAGAGGATGCAAAGGGAGCCGGGATCTCCCCCTTTTTTAGTCAAGCGACCACGACTGAAGCAGAGAGAGCACTCCGCACTCCACGCAGCGCAGAGAGGAACGCGCGTCCCACATTGTGTTGAAAAATGAAGAAAGAAAAGAAAGAAAAAAAGCGTTAAATGTCTTCCTCTAGAAGAGATGATCACCGGGACAGAAGCAGCTCCGGTTCTCCATCGGAACACTGTGGAAAGAGTCCTGCCTTCATCCTAAAAGCTGGTAGAGAGGACTGACTGACTTGCTCTCTCACTGAATCACTGTGCTGCTGCTGCTGCTGCTGCTGCAGACGTCGTGCGCGCAAAAAAGGCAACAGAGGAAAGGGAAAGGAGACAAACGGGATAAGAGAACTGCGGAGTGTCCCGCTGGATACTAACACGAGGAGGAGCAGGAAGGGTGCACGAGGGCTGCATGCGCAACATCCTATAGAGGTGAAAGGCAACTATCAGGTTATATAGACTATTCTATAATAACATGATTAAATAAAACCAGGTGAAGGGCAATTATCAGGTTATATAGACTATTCTATAATAACGTGATTCAATAAAAAACAGGTGAAAGGCAACTATCAGGTTATATAGACTATTCTATAATAACATGATTCAATAAAAAACAGGTGAAAGGCAACTATCAGGTTATATAGACTATTCTATAATAACATGATTCAATAAAACCAGGTGAAAGGCAATTATCAGGTTATATAGACTATATGTACATATTACATTTATTTATTGACGGATTGTACACACTGTGTTCACCCATTCACTCTGTATCTTTTATATCTCTATTATTGTTTTTATATTTTTTTGTATACCTTTACTTCTCCTGTGTTTCACTTTGTTTGCTGATGTTGCTGCTTTGACACCTGAATTTCCCTCCGGGCATTAATAAAGGTTCATCTTATCTTATCTTATCTTATAATAACATGATTAAATAAAAACCAGCTCCTTACATTTCGAAATGTGTGACTTGGTGTGTGTAGGAGCAGCAGGGTTGAGGGATGGATTCAAAAGAGAGTTGATTAGGAGATATCATAACATTCAGCTGTTAGTGCAAACACACACACACACACACACACACACACACACACACACACACACACACACAGAGAGAAACAAAACACACACATGCCATAACCTTTATCTCATCTCTTAGAAATCATATAAAAGCTGATTGAAGTGTTGGTGGTAAATTATATTTGGTGCACACTTCTGGTGCCAGAGGTGACTTTTAGTGAAATGACCATGAAATGCTTTATATGTTGCCACTGACTGTAAATGCACAATACTTTGCAGCGTCGTGAAGAATGTCCTCTAAGAGAGCTGATAGAAAATTATATTAAATTTACCTTCAACCAATTACTTCCACCACACACCCCGCTTAGGCTACTCTCACACACCCTAACAGTGTTGCCACCAACTGGTGGACTCAGACCACAAGCAAAAGTGCCCTCTTGGATGCCCCTGTAGATAAAACATGATAAAGTGCTCTCAACGGTGCCCTTCCAGTTGAGAAAACGCAATAAAGTGCCTCTCCGGTGGAGAAAACACGATAAACTGTCCTCTAGAGTGGCCTTTCCATTGGAGAAAACATGGTAAAGTGTCCTCTATAGGGTGGCCTTCCAGTGGAGAAAACATGGTAAAGTGTCCTCTATGGGGCCTTTCCAGTGAAGGAAACATGACAAAGTACCCTCTAGGGTGGCCTTCCAGTGGAGAAAACATGGTAAAGTGCCCTCTAGGGTGGCCTTCCATAGTTGAAAACATGGTAAAGTGCCCTCTAGGGTGGCCTTCCATAGTTGAAAACATGGTAAAGTGTCCTGTAGGGTGGCCTTTCCAGTGAAGGAAACATGACAAAGTGCCCTCTAGGGTGCCTTTCCAGTGCACCTTATTGCCTCTAAGTAATCAAAAACCCATTATCTATTAGCTATCAATATATAATGATCTCCCCGCTCCTTGGTCTTAAATGAATAAATAGAGATATTAAATTATGTATCCCTTATTATACCTCAGATCGTTACCTGCACTGCTCTCTCATCTCTCTCTCTATCACTCTAATACAGTAGTCCAATTCAATACAGCAATATTTCCTTGTAGAGCTTATGTGTCACTTGAACATTTCCCCTTAGCCAAGCATTTTTTTCCCCACAGAAATTTGATTATACACTGCATATATGTAATTGATTTCCTTGCCATGTTCCTTCCTTCCAGTGACAAGTGATCAATAATGCAGCATTGACTAACCGGAGCCTTTGTGTGCGCGTATACTATGTCTTAACTGTGTGGGCGCTGCTTTTTGAAGGTCAAAGACGTTGGCACTGTCCAGAAGTCACATGATCTGCAGATATGCAGGTACAGAATCCAACACCACATTTATGACATTCACATATGGACCTGATGAATTATTTAAATGTAACTTCAGCACTCTGTAGCACATACGTACAGGCTGCCTCCATCTCTTTGCCATGCAAATTTGATTTGAACATGGAAAGAGGGCTATAGGAGTTGTGCGAAAAATATGCATCTAAGAAGCAAAAACTGAAGTTGTGTTTTTTCCATCAGCGCGATGTTTACCAGATAAAGTTTGCAGTTGTTTTCCCACCGAGATTACATTTATCTGACTGCACTCTGGAGTAGTGAAGCTTCTCCCTGACCCCTAATCGACAGACGTAAATTATTCTCTAGATGACAACACAGTTGTTAATTACAGAGGGTGCAGAGAAATGATTAAGGGCAATTGACTGTGTCCCCTGTCATTGATTATCATCAAACTGGCAGCCAATCAGCCGTCCTATGACTCAGGATGTAGCAGTGATGCGGCTACAAAATAATCAGCAGAGCAGGATTGTGCACCACGGCTAATGTGTGGAGTAATGTCATACTTTGTGCAGTGGATGCTTCCGGCTCTAACCTAACACCACCTGCGTGCACGGGTACTCCGGGGAGCTGAAGCCAGCCCGGGTCCTACCGTGTGGGCGGAATAACTCTAGTTAGCAGCTTCATATCTGTAATTACTAACTTTCCATATAGAAATGTGTTGATGCACTGCAGGTTACAAAAGACGTCAAAATGATTTATTTTTCCTAGAGGATGTTTGCAGTTTTTTTTTTTTTTTAATTCCTGTGTACTATGTGGGCATGTGTGGGTTGTTGCCATAGCAACCCAAATTGTAGCATCATGCTGAAGGAACATTTTGGGCCGTGGAGCCAGATAAACTCGTGAGCTAGATAGTTATTAAATCAACTGCTGGTCAATTAACCTTTGTTGTCTGTATTTATCCGAATATATTATACATCCATACAGTGATAACGGAGACTGAATGCTATGCAGGGGTTTTATACAGTACATTCAGAGAAAAGTAAAGAAGAACTAAACTAACCTATCAGCCACCTCTAGCTCCCCTCTTCTCTCTCTGTTCCCATCAATCCCAGTCCAAAAAGGCTTGACTGACTACGCCGGCTGCTTCATCCCTGAGCCGTCACATGCCTGCTGTATTTTCCCTTTCCAATTTGTCATAAAATGTGTCCACTCCATCATCCAAACAACACCGTGGACACACTCGCACCCCACAGCTCCTGCTTCTGACGCTGTCAGCACATGAGAGAGACACACACCATCATCTGTTCATAACGCCTTCATTAGAGGGATACACTAGCGTCTGTGTGTGCGCTTATAGATGACGAATATGCTACTGTATGCTGTTAAAGTATTAGGTGCATGAAAAAGGTACTTAATATGTTTTTCATTAAAAAGACTGAGCAGATTCTAGCTAACAAGCATGTAAAATGGGTTTGTGTGTGGCGGAAGAGAGAGAGAGCAAGGAGGAAATGTGGCTGTGATTTGCTGTGAGCTTTCTGCAGGAGGGAGATGGGGAGGAGCAAAAGTCACATTCATTTAAATTACAATAATAAGCATTCAATCAATGTGGGACACCTTTCTATTAATAGAACGCTGCAATAGATTTAAATACTTGCAAAGAAAAAAAAAAAGACATGGGTGGGCAAGGTTAAAAATGCAAGCATGCTTGCTCTCCCACTCTGTTCCTCTGCTGCCAGTGCCTGGTGTTTTATAGCATACTTTTCAAAGGTGTCATTTATTATTCTGTGAAGTTGGGGAAGGCCCGTGACTGGGCTCGATGTGAGGCCGCCGACTGTGAGCTTGAAGACTTTGTAAGTGCGCCACGGTTCAGTACAGTGTGTACGAATGTGTGTGTGCGGCTACGTCTCTACGTGCTTGTGTGTTTTTGTCAATAAGAGGGAGGAAACACGCCATAGCAGCAGCCTGTGTTTATTCTCTTTGGCTATTTTTAGCCGCTGGCCATGTCAAGGTCCTCACAACAACCACCTACCCACCCACAGTGGGCAGCAGTGGCCTTCAATATAATGGTCTGCCGCAGACCCGGGTCATTAATCTATGTCATATCTTCATTCATCCCAGAAAACACACCTGTTCACCTCTGGCGTTGCCAACAGCGCCTAATGTGTCAACAATACACACAACACAATGAACATGCTTTGGTATTTGTTTGTGCAAAATGCAACTATAGTACGTCGGGTGTCCAAGGGGCTTATCGGTCTAAGTCTGTACAATGTAACCATGCATCTACTAAATCCTGGTTCAAATCCAACTAGAGACCTTTGCAATATGTCATCTCCCTCTCTCTCTCCTTGTTTATTATCGCTCCCTAGTGCCATCAATCAAAGCGAGGCAACAATGCCCAAAAAACAATCTTTTAAAAATACATATACCCTGTTTTCTTAATATGCATATGTAGTCCATGGCGCTCTGGCTTGCCACAGCGTCCTTTCTGGTGCTGCTGGAGACAAACAAACATGATTGATTACCGCTCCGTCCCGCTGGTTATGTTTGCGTAATACATCCAGGGCCATGGATCACTAATTGAAAGGGTGTTATTTTATTTTTTATTGGGATCTCTGCTGGTCAATTGCTCTGGCAGTCATGTTGTGCAGCACAGCGAAACACGCAGACTGCCACAGGCAAACAGAAAGAAACGCTTTACTCTGCTCTGACTACACACCTCGGCATCAGCTCACCGAACGCACACTGCCACATCTCTTTGCAGCACAGCTTCAGCGTAACCTCCAAATTTCAGGAGCTTGCGCCACACTCATCAGCATTCATCAGTGTGAATGATGCTGCCTTGCAGTGTAGACAAGGTGCTCAGCGCTGCACCTTAACCCAAAGTGCTTGTGGCAGCATGATAATGTGAATATAATGTACTCGGGTCTAATTGGTGCGAAAACACCCAGGTTGGCAATTTGACCTGCTACTAGTGTCAAAAGTCGTCCTGTGAGAGTAAGCATTTGTGGAATCAGGGCAGGTGTGGCACCGCTGGCGTGTTCCAGTGATCACTGTGCGTTGTACATTGGAATGAAAGACAGGGAGGAGGAGACCACAGTATGAATAGCAATGAAGGCACTTCTGGTGGAGCTGGTGCATTAGCTGGGCCTGGGGTGGACCATTTAGTATGTGCAGCTTGAATGTGACCAAGTGTCATTTTTATGGTCGTTTTTTTCCATTACACAACACCCAAACTGTGCAAGCTGTTCTCATACACCGTTCGTAGCTATACTTACAAAAAAGTAATGCATTGTTATTCATATATATCCCACAAATCAGTTTGTATGTAATCCATGTAATTGTGAACCAGGACGTATAAAAAGCGTCACCACACTTTTGCCCAGGAGACCAGTGTTCTTGGCCCATGTGAAAGCAGAAGTCAACGTTGATTTATGCATCACGTAACTTCCGTACTTAAGTTACGCCACATCCGGAGCTATCTTAACCCAACCCGCGATCTTTTCATAAACCTAACTAAGTCGTTTTTGTGACGTAAGCTAAAGAACTTCCGGAGTTATTTTAACCCAACACACGATCTTTTCCTAATCCTAACTATGTAGTTTTGTTGCCAAACCAAGTCGATCTTTTCCTAAACCTAACTAAGTAGTTTTATTTTGAAAAGACTGGAGCGGAAATTGACACGTACGTCACGTGTTGCTGGACATCCGTAGGAAAAGAAATCATACGACCCGTTATATGAGAATACATTGACTTGTGGTATTACAGAGACAGGTTTGTCAACAGAGAGTACGTGCTTTTACTTTGTACTTTATTGCAGCACATATCCGAAAAATCAGTTAGTGAGTTTTCGTATCATGGGCCCCGGTGAAACGTCTGAATCATTGCTATCAGCTTTCTCACTATGGTGAATCACCAAAAAATATGCCGGCATCCACACCGGCCTGCTAATTTATGCAGATCATTTCTGTAAATCACTTATGCTGATGTAGCACGACGGTTGCCTCGTTTATGCCGCCATAAGTCAGAGAGTCGCATTGATACTGTTGTCAGTTGTGTAATTGGGTCCACAGGTAGTGTTATGGTGTTATGAGTCCCTCTGCAAAATAATGTGAAAGATTAATCATTTGGACAGGGAACCAAAACTTACCCGCTCCTGGGAGGGAGGGATACAGTGATGATGGGCAAATTTCTTTCCTCTTCTCACAAATGGAAATGAAGAAAGAAGAGGGAGGTGTATTTAAATTACCGTATAATGCTGACTGTGTTGGTAACTTTTCATGAAATGTCTCATCTTTAAAACTGACAGAACTGCATGAATTTAATTAAGAAAGTGTAGAACTGATGAGCCTCAAACCACGGTGGAGGGTTTTTTCCATCATAAACAGGCAGTGATGGGGCAGTTTGATAAGATACTAGCCACATAGTGCACTAAGGTGTTATGGCCCCCTGTTCTATTAATACCGTACTCAACCGCTAATGTGGTGAAAGTTCAATTACGTAGCCTTTTGGGGGGAGTGTTAAATGATTTGCTGGCAGAAAACAACATTTAATTTCTTGTGTGTCCAAGTTTAATGACAAAGAGCAGAGTTAATAGACTCAAGGGCCCTAATAATAAAATCTTACAGTTTTTTTTCCCACCTACATTCATTATTCATTCATTTTTGCTTACTCCATGCCTTATGTAATTGATGCATGTATTGATGTATGTATTCTGTGTCCGGCTGTGAACACACCAAAGGGTGACAAATAGGGATATCTATTAGCGTGTGCGAACATACATTGTCTGTGTCGAGGTCAAACCGAAGCAGGTGATGTCGCCCTATGTTGTTTCTTTGTTCAGGCCGTTGTTTACCCGCTGACGTGGGTCTGCTGTCACGGTGAGGCGAGACGTTTCTGGACTTTTTGGTACCTTCAAATGGGGTCGTGTTTACCGTGTTCACGAGAAGAGTCCATATGAACATTGTGGCTCTTGTGGTATTCACGACCTCGTAAGTGGAAAGTTTTCTGAAAGCTCTGAGTTCACGAGTTGTGACGTGTTTGTTGACGTCAGAAAATGCAGAGGCCATGGAAGTACATTTTTCGGTGTATAATAAGTTAATATTTTGTAATTTTAGTCGTATATTGTCTTTCTTCGTAATTTTATAATATGTCTGAGGAAAATTATGATATTCCCAACGGCCTCATCTTTTTCCTCTGTCATTATGCCTTTTCATTTCCTGCATTATGCTAGCCGGTAAATTGTTAGCCTCTGTGGCTTGTAGACACCGACAGTAACGGTAATATTGCAGTTGCTTTGCAGCTGTGTTCTCACGACTTTACCACTTGAATGCCAAGCATATTGTGCATGCGACTTCCCATGTTGTAAACACAAGCTCACAAGTTTCATTTGAAGGCACCATTTGTCACAGTTTGTTACTTTGTCCCTCCTCTTCAGCCACATCCCCACTTCCTCTGAGACTTTTATGTTTCAGTTCCCTACCTGTCCACCAGATGCCCTCAAACTTTTGAGGGCATCCTCCACTGTGCTTCCTCATTTACCTGCTCACCTGTTCCCACTTCCCCTCATCAGCCCTGCAGTCACCTGACCTCTTGCTCATTCACCTGCTCACCTGTTCCCATTCCCTCATCAGCCACTCACTCCATTACTTTTTTTTCTCCTTTTTTTTACCCAACTCAAGTGAAAATTTCAGATACAAACAGCAACAAAAATGTCAGGGAATTAAAAAAAAAAAAATTATATTAAATTAAAACATTCAGTAAAGGGAAAAAGTGTTTTACATTCAATAAAAACATAATACAGGAGGAGGAACTCACTGCATTTCTGGTCCACTTCCTTTGTTCATTTGCCAGTTCATCAGTGTTGCCATGCACGTCGTGCCTTTCAGTTCCAGCCTTTTGTTCCTTGTGTTTTTCCTGTAACCTGTTTTTTACCTGGATTTTGACCTGCTGCTTGTCCCTCATCTGCCTGTCTGCCCCTCATTGGATTTATTTGCCACTATTCTCAAAGCTTTGCCCCAATAAATCATTGAACTTTCTCCGTCTGCATCCGAGTCCTCCTTCCTCTGCTGCCCATATTCCCAACCGTGACAGTTTTAAGTATGGGAGATGGCATTGCGCTGACATCCAATCCCTTCAACTAACTCTACTGTGTGTGTGTACGCGCGCATGAGTGAGTGATAACCTTGGATATTTTGCATTAACCAATTCGTCAAGTCGCTGGACGTGCAGCAATCCAATGTACACAATTTTCAATCACGATCAGCGTCCGGTGGTGATATAATTTTATCTCGCTTGTCAAGGTTACACATATTGGACTTTAAATATAATGCTAACTGCCGGAGATGTCAAGGCCCTTCATGGTACACGCTCTCTGGAAGCGCCGTCTAATTTAAACCAGTCTATTAAAGAGGTCACTCGTGCTGGTCTTGATTTCTGTCCTTGACGGCGGGTGATCCCCTGTACGTGTCAAACAGTGATTGACCCAGACCGGTATAATGGAACGTTTGGGACTGGGGACCAAGCCTGGATTACCAAGCGCCAGATATACAGCATGTCGACTGGGTTTGTGCCAGTTTAATTGACAGTTTGTTGGAGAATTTGCACCACTGAAGCACAATATCAACTGACATGAGAGGAGACTCAAGGTGGCTTTATTCCCAGATCTTAAAGAGAATCAAAATCTAGTCATTATATAATTTCTTTGCTCTGTTGCATATTCCTAAAATGTGTTTAATCCAATTATCCCGCAGTAAATGTGGAGCCCAACACTTTTTTTGCCCTAAGGCCCGCTAGTACGTTAATGCAGTCATGCAGGGGACAGAGAGTAAAATGATACCTTTAAAAAGAAAACCATTACTTGTCCCAGATGGACATTTAAGAGCCATTTCTTTATTTATTCAAGAGCTGTTTCCTCTTCACCATGTTTTTGTACACTTACCTTTACTCCAAAAAGCGAGGGAATCCCTCTGCTTCCTTTCTCTGACTCCTTACACACAAAAACAAACAAACACACAGAGATGCTTTCAGATTCAATCTGTTGGAACATATACTGTAATTCCCCGTAATTATTTCCGGAGGACACTGCTGGGATTCACAGTAGGAGGACAGTAGCAGCAGTCAATGACTTAGCCTTTACTCTAGAAAAATATAGTTGTCCTTTCAGAACAAGAAAAGGATGTGCCCTTATTAAGTAGCCATGTAGTCTTAACCAACATTTTTATTCACAGTAATGGCCTAAGGGATGTGTTCCTGGGACTTTTACACATTCACACACCTTTAATGGGACATATCATGAAAAACTCACTTTTTCATTGCTTGTGCACATCCATTTGGTATATCTGGAGTGTATACCAACCCACAGACTGTGAAATAAGACAACCCAGTCAGTTTGTTGTGGGCTGCCTAGATCAGAAAACATGTGATTCAACAAACCGTTCAGATTTGGCTCCCCATCCTATGTCACATGCAGGCTCATTAGACCTCCATCTGAGTATATCCACCCACAGCTTGAGGAGGACCAACACAATATCACAGCAGTTCGTGAAATAGTCATGAAATTGTATCTATTTGATTTGTGTACATAGACACGAATTCCCCTTTTTTGTCGTGACGCTCAGCACGACTTTCAACAACGTATTTTTGTGCGAATGTGATGCCCCTGTCAATTTCCGCAGTCTTTTCAAAACAAAACTACTTAGTTAGGTTTAGGAAAAGGCCGTGGGTTGGGTTAAAATAACTCTGAAAGTGGCATAATTTAAGTACCGAAGTTACGTAACAAAAACTACTTCATTAGGTTTAGGAAAATATCGCGGTTTGGATTAAAATAACTCTGGAAGTGCTGTAACTTAAGTACCGAAGTTACATGACGAATAAATCAACGTTGACTTCTGGTTTCACACGGGACACAAACACCGGTCTCCGGGGCGAAAGTCTTTATGACCCATCCACTCTGACCTCCTCCCTACACGGCATTTGTTGCTCTTTATACTTCCTGTTTCAATATTATGTGGATTACGAATTAATAGATTTCATGCTTACCATCACAAAAATGTTTTTTAATTTGTGTCTATGTAATCAATACATTACATTTCGTGACTATTTCACGATCTGCTGTGCGACCGGGCTGGAAGTCCCTTTGCAAAGATACACAATATTTTTTTCTTTTTCACACAGACAGTATGAGAAAAATAATGTGTTTTTTGAACATTAAAGCATGTAAACATGTTCTAATAGAAACCTAAAAATACAAGTATGAACCTGAAAGTTAGCACGATATGTCCCCATTAAAGTCCAGTATGACGACAGACTTCTTGGATTGAATGTAAGGATCAGTTCCTTTCAAGGTGTCCATTGTTTTTCCCATCCACTTCACTTCTCTAAACGCTCATGGCAGTTGCCTCAGTTCAAAACACTGATTCAATCAAGTCATCTTTCATCCTGTTGACATGTCTGAATCTCATTTAAAAATAGACCTGATGACCTGATGGCTTATGTCTGCGAAAGCACAATGCTACTACGCGTGCCTTTCGGGTTGATCATGACGGTACACGTGTTGTTATCTATTGGTCTGCTTGTGTGGCGCATGTCATGAGTTTTACACACAGAAGTCAACAAGGTTTTGTCTGCTTGTGTAAATCTGAGACAGTGTTGTTTTCTTTCTTTGTCTTTCTTTGACTGCTTAAGCCCAGTTGGGTTAAAAGGCCAGATGCTGTTTGGGTAAACAAGCAACTTTCATCACAATCAAGGTGAACCAAACCTTGTCACATGCCAAGGCCCATCTAGGTTCCAACATGATTCTCATTGTAAGTGTAAGGGCTAAATGATTTAGTGAAACAGCGCCCTGACTGATTTTTACAGCACTTAAAAATCTGACATTTCCCAATCCCCATCTGATGAGGCAGGCGGAACGACTCCTGTCAGAAACCAAGACTTCCTTCCCCCTCATCCATCATTCCTGCCCAACCCTGTGGAGCTCAACACGCCCTCTACCAAGCACACAGGTCCAAGCCCTTGTCCAAAAGCAGAGTCGTGATGAGAAGTATCAAAATGAGTTATTGCTGTCACCATAAAGGAGAACCCCTGAGGATAGGTGGCGGTCTTTGGATCGTTGCAACCGCATTAACCTTCCTGTGAAAGGATCAGGCGCAGGCTTACTTTCACAAGGGAGTTGGGGTCATTGTTCTAAGAATACCTGTACTGGTTTTTCGGAGATAGAGACCTGCGTCCAGTAGAGGAAAGTCCTTCCGGAGCTGGCAGATAGACAGAAAAAGAAATGAAGCCCTCAAAAGAAACGTCAGAAAGACAGGCCCTTGGCAGCGGTGGTAATGTTATCCCACGGGTGCTCTGTAACTCACACCTAAGGGAAAGGTTAGCGCGAAGCTGAACTCTATCCATTTGATTACCGTGACAAAGGCAGAGGTAATTAAGTTAATACAGTTTAATTATGTTGAGTAGGATTCAATGAATGTTTCATTGTTATCCCTGGTTACTGGCAGTGGAGTGAGATGGCTGTGCAACCAACAAGTGTTGCCGGATGGCGGCTTTGACGTGGTTCCCGAAATGAATACTTCCACATCCAGCATGTTTCCTCAGCCAATGAACATGTAGCCAAAAGTCACTTGAGAGGAGCGAGCGATCTGTTTGATAATTCATCCGGAAAATGTATTGTTTTTCTTCACTGATTATAAAAGTCATCAGCATTTTTGTGACATTAAAGGAATAGTTTGGGTGATTTGAAGTGGGGTTGTATGAGGTACTTTTCCGTAGTAGGTGTATTACAGTAGATAATGGTCAGTGTGCCCAAAGCTTGGAGAAACAGACAGGAGCACTGACACCGGAGCAAAGCAATACTGTGGACGGGGATGGCAGAAAACCTGTTTTAGCCACCTAAAAGAAAGGCCCACCTAAACTGAACTGAACTGAAAGTGAAACATATCTATACTGTTTTTGTCATCTGAGCCTTCTGGTTTTGGAGAGAGCATAGATAAGTTTCACTATTAGTTCAGTTCCCCATCGGAAAGGAGAAGGAAAGGGCAATCTGACAGCAAGATAAGGCAGTGAAAATATTCTAAATATAGCTTACACCTAAACAGATATCCATTTTTTTTTAGGTGGGCCTTTCTTTTAGGTGGCTAAAATAAGTTTTTCTTCCGTCCCCGTTTGTTTCTCCAAGCTGGAGGCGTGCCAACCATCATCTACTGTAAGTAATACACCTACTATGGATAAGTACCTCTTACAACCACCCTTCAAAACACAGAACTATACCTTTAATCATGCTTTACAGTATCTTTGAATTAAGCTTAAAAAAACTGTTGCTGTTTGATTTGACAAAGCAATTTAAAAGCCATCATCCCTCATGCTGCGACGATAGACGGGTCCCATTACTGATCTGAATTGTGTTTATACAGCATAGTGACTACGTTGTCAAGAATATACCGTCGACACATTTTTCCATCATGCATTAAACACAAATTGGGACCTTTCAACACGTCACGGGATGATTCATTTAAATCAAAATTAAACGTCACCACATTTCCCTTCTGCGTTGAGTAACACGCTCTTTATATAAAATCCCGAATACACATTGAAACGGCGGTTTCTGAAACCGATCTCAACTCCCGGCCCAATCAAGGTTGGTTGTGTGTTTACTGTGCATTGTTGAACGCTGTCTTTTTTAATGACTGCATTCATCAATATGAGCTTTCAGTCATTTGAAATACAGCTCGACTGTGTTCTATGCAAGGTGTGTAATTGAATGCTCCCTAAGTGCCCTCTTGGTATTTTATTGAACTAATTTATTCTGAATGGAAACCCTAGAGGATATAAAGCCATCTGTTTGACAATGCCAGCTGGACCCTGTCCGATAAGAGACGTTTTTACAGCGAGGTTAAGCTTTGGGGTTTAAGAATACACAATGCAGTGCGGTTGGTTAAGTGTGGACCGTAAGAATCGGCGGAAGTATATACAACTGATTCCAACCTATGAAGGAGAAGCTACTGAATGCTGATTAGATCATAAATTACGATCTCAATCTTGGTGTCCTAAACTAAAGACAGCACTTGTAGGAATCAATAATCCGCAGAGTGCAGGAAGAGACGCTTTAAAACAGCTGAGATAACAGTTGAACACCTAATAGAAGATAGAGAGAAATTTGTGCAATGCCAATGAATAAATTATTGTCTTCTTTTTTAACTGCAAGGTCAGCTCTGTTGCTCGGCTTCTCCAGGGAAACCTCCGCCAACACATATGAGCTCACACACACACACACACAAATGCAGTCCCACACACTGGTCAATCGCAGGCAGCCCCACCAACACATGCACCACTGCAAATGTCCTCCTACACAGAAATGCATCTTATGAGAACATGCACTTGCAGCACCTGCAACACATGCATGCCATGTGTATGGAGAAGAGATGCACTGGTGCATGAAAACACATACAGTATATAGACAGAATATGTTATAATGAGTTATAAAAAGGGAGTTCTCTTGACCTGTGCATGTGGGAGGCTGTTTGCAGTGGGAGAGGAGGGCGTTCAGGGGTTAACACGGCTCTCAGCAAATACAGTGAAATTACTGCACAGAGGAGACAGCCAAAAGAGTTTCAAATGCCGTGACAAAACTCTTTTCCAGAGCCGGGTTCTCCCAAAATTGCTGGCACAACATTTTTTTCACTTTAATATACAACTTCACTGAGATCTCACAGATTTGAAGGTGACACGCGGGGTAAGATGGAAAGATAGAATAAGACTCTGCCTTGGCTGTACTGTACTTTATGGTATATGTGAGCCAGGCGCAGGAATGACACAATATGTTCAATTTTTTTATTGGCACAAAAGGTATTACAATTGTATAATTATAGTTCCGTTCCCACATTCTTCTTTGATGTGATCGAGATAGTGCGTGAATTAAATTAAGTAAACACAGACATAGTAAAGAAGGACAAATAAATAAATAAAATAAAAAATAAATAATAAAAATAAATGAATAATACATATAAATATATGTATAAAATAATATAATAATTATTGGTTAATATGAATTGTAATGAATAAACATTTTATTATTAATACTACTACTACTACTACTAATAATAATAATAATACAGACACCGAAACAAGCATTAGAAAAGAAGAGTTAGTAGTTGCTAACACTCAAACCGAATGACATGATAATGCGCATGGCATTTAGCGTGCAATAAGAACGCCTTTCTTGCTTGGGCATGTCATTTCTACACCATGTCTGTACTGACAGCTATGTAAATGCATCCACGTAAATGCCACGCTCAGAGCTAGTGACATACCGATGTTCGAGAACGGTGTTTTTTTTTTTTTGTAAGTTACGTTAGTGATGTTTGACACGTATTATATTGTTTCCGTACCCATTTTACTTAGTTTATGTACTTATTTTAAGCCCAACCCTGACTTTTTCCTAAACCTAACTAAGTGGTTTTGTTGCCTCAACCTAACTGCGGACGTTTTATTGTGGGGTGTACAAATGACACGTGAAAAGCCTAAAATACGTCCTCATGACATGCGGAATGTCCTTGTAATGTCATGCTATTTATACGCCTTCCCGTGAGACCGGGTTGTGTGAGCTCACATAAATATCCCCCCAAATAAATGGGAAGAGGGTAACGAATGATTGAACTTTTTAGGATTATTTATTGTGTGCTGGGCCGACACGCTGGGAGTTATTTATTTGCGGACCATCAAAAACATTTATGAGTCTGTTTCAGCAGTATGCTCCAAACAAGAAGCCATAAATCTACCAGTGTATCCTCACTCCTCTTCCCCTCTCTCCCTTGAGCCGCCTCCACCTCGCTATCTCTCCCTTCACCTCCTCTTCCTCCCATTGCTCATTTTTCAGTGGCCCTCATGACCCGAGTAAGTGCCCGCGCTCATAAAGATTTGCCATCAATTTCAAATTCATCAGTCCTGATTGGATTTTTTTGGGGAGGGGGTGGAGGAGGAAAGGGAGGCGGCTCTGTTTGATTTGGTGTTGCCTCTTAAACTGCGAAGTGGAACACATTTCAAAACTAATGTCCTTGATGCAGCAATTCTCTGGGAAAGAAGTGGGATAGAGTGTGGCCACGAGGTAAAAATAAGATTAAAGAGGTGCCACAGTTTTCAGGATGATACAAGCATATTCGAACATTTGACGGATAAGCATTTCCTCTCCACTCTATAATTTAACAGCCTCTCTAAGCAACAGTGCGTGAATGGTCTGTCTAAACTACTGAAAGAGTTTCCTGAGCATATGTGTTCCAGTCAGAAATCTGTGTTGTCTCCACAAGGTGGTGTCATGCTCATTAGCTAAATGTTGCAGCTAATTTTTTTACACTGACTCTGTACACCTTGTTGTTTCTCACATCTACACTACTAGCTGAAAGAAATAAAGTAGCTCTGTAATTACCTCGGATTTAACAACAAAAGAAAGATTTGAATAAATGAAGATGTGCTTTTTATTGTCCAGTACAGTCAAGTCAACTGTCTGTGGACCCTTGTTATCCTGTTGTATGAAGAGCCAAGTGTGACGATACAAACCCGTTTACTGCTGAGAGAAGTTCAGTGAAGTGAGACGGTGAAGCCGACCGGCACTCATTACCACAGTTCGGAAGGTACCGGCCGGCAGAGCCGTCTTGACCTTCAAAATAATGGTCGAAGTGGAGTGGATGCAGTTCATTACCCGCAATGCCTGTCAGTCCGCTAGCTCATACATCCTCAATCACTAAATAAGGCCAAGAAAACAGGGCATCCTGGAGTGGTGAGAGCTTGACACTCATCTCTATCTCCTATCTGTCAGCCTTACAACCTAATCTCTTCCTCCATCTCTTCATGCATTTCGTCCTCATCACATAAATCAGAAATCAATTTATCACCTATAAATAATCTGCCCCTGTAATTCCCAGCTGCGTGCACAAACAAATGAGTGATTACGCAACACAATTAGAAGTAAACCGCTTTTGTCCGCAGAGTGACACAACGCCTGGTGGTCAGCTCAGGTTGTGGCTGACATTACAAAGTCATGACCCCCCTGGTGTCAGGGTTAACAAGCTTTGTCTGGGCCAAGAACTAACCATGACTCATGATCGGCTTTGTAATCCACAACCAGTGTTTGTAGAGGTGCTAAGAATAGTGGCCTTGAACTATTAACATTGCTCTACCTACATGCATGTGTCCATATAAGCTTCAAAAACGAATGGGTGCAAGATTTACTTAGCTCTCTATCATACACTGATGTGTAAATAAGTGTTACACTACGTTTTTCCAGATCCTCAGCATGAATTGTTGTAAAATTCTAATTATGATTCATGTTTCAAATAAGTGAGTGCTGGTTGGGATTTACGGAGATGGATACAGGCCAGGAGCTATTTCCCGGTTCCAACGTTTTACTAGGTGGAGACTTCACGTGTTGCACCACACACACCAGTTCTTACGTAGAGATTAGTTGTTTTACACCTAGTTAAAGGAACAGTGTGTAACATTTCGGTGGATCTATAAGCAGAAATGGAATATAATATTCATAACTATGTTTTCATTAGTGTAAAATCACCTGAAACTATTAATCATTGTGTTTTTGTTTCAGGGATTGATCACTTCACGGAGTCCGCCATGTTGCTCCACCATGTTTCTACAGTAGCCCAGAACGGACCAAACACTTTATATTACCTGAAGGCCACCGTAGCTTTCTGACAAGCTTGTGAAACTGCAGTAACGTAGCAGAGTGCAAAACCGTGGTACCACCAGCCGCCGTCTGACTTCCATTGCTCCTAAAATAGTGTTATTATGGTGAGGATGTCCTCTGAGCGAGGTGAACGGCGTTACCACGGTTTTGCACTCGGCGGCTCACGTTACCACAGTCTTGGAAAGGGAGGAGTGAGCGGAGGGGTACTCAGTTGGTTGCTATCTGCAAACACACCTCTAAATGTCGCTAAATCCTACACACTGGACCTTTAAGAGTGTAGAGTATAATAGTTAATATGAAATATGGTCACCATATCATGAGATTTGATTAAAATCCTATGATTTTGAATTACATTTTACATAAAGAACACAATAAGCCTCAAATTTGAAAAATGAATAATGTCAAACTACATGACTAAAGAGCATCTGTTTGGTTAGAACAATAGCGGATAGTTTCCACTCAGTCTGAACTGCATGAATACCACTAGACTGAAACATTCTTATTTCAAAGTAAGGACTGTCAGTTAAGTTGAATATATTGCTAACCCCACTAAAAATGCAATTGCCATTTATGTTATAGTTTGTGGTGGTACAGGATGACTACCACATAGTTGATTGCTTTTAATTGATTGTACCATTCTACAAATGTCACCTAGCGACTGATTTATACATTTACACACTTAAGTCTTCACTAGCTAATGTCTTAAGATGTATTGATTGAGTTTGAAGGTAATTACTGGCTAGTTCCCCAGATGAGCAGCAGGAAATGGATGGATGGATAGTTACTAAGAACATCCAGTATGAGGGACTTTACACACAATCTAATGAATTTAAGAGTAGCTGGTGCAGCTCATAGAATGCTGTGGACGGTTATGGTTGTTTATCTCAAAATTGAAGCTTATACGTTTTGTTGCTGACACCATAAGCCGCTCTGGGATGAGAGGACCCCTCAGGTCGGTCGCTGAAGTGTAGATTCAGTGTTAATGATCGACACTGAGCACAGCATTGACAGATGGAAGAATACCGTTAAAGAGGATTAAAGGTGTGCTCAGGGGACGTGGTCCTCCAGGTACATCAGGGGATGCAGCAGAGAGAATCAGCTGCAACACACATCCTTCTCTTCTTTAGTCCTGCTGGATTTATTGCTGATCTGCGTGAAAATTATACTGTATATGAATATATAGGCTATACCACAAACATAGCTGCAATAAATAATATGAAGCTGCAAAGTGAACTTTTTCTACAGTACAAAAAATGTCCACAATTGAAAGAATTTTGGGAAAAAAAACTGGAATGCTGACGAATGCAATGCTCCACTAATAAGTGTGTGAAGGTATTACAAACTGAGCAGATGGTAGCTGGTAAGGGATAGGAACGACGCTGTCTCTGACCTGACAAGCAGCAGCAGCAGCAGCCTGTGCAGCTCATGATTGTTTTTCCAATTTGACCTGTGTGAATCCACACAGATAATCACAGGCACCAGGGTCAAGGATTTAGACCTCAGGGGGGTTCCAGCAGTCGTAATGCTCCTGGCAGACTCAAGACAATGCAGTTGAGCTCACCTCAGCTTAGCTCAGACCAGCTGGGGCTTTGTAGAGATAGAAAACAAAGGATAGAGAGGGAGTAGAGACGGAGTGATAATAGATACTATACTTTTAAGTCTCTTGGAGGAAGGGACCATCATCTATCTGGTAGTTTGAACATTGTTATGCTGTCAAAAATTTTGGTTCAGAAGGGAAACATTTCAAAGAGTTAGGTTCAGAAATACCCTTCGAAACCATAATTCATAGCAGCAACACAGAGGACTAATCCCACTTCTGAGACACTGTAAATCTTTTATAGTGAGAGAGTGGGACAACCCATGGTTTGCTGATATGAGGCAAAAAGTTTGAGGCAAACTATTATTATAGTATATATATATATATATATATATATATATTTTTTTTTTTTTAGATATAACAAATAAAGAAAAACATACCGAAATTAAAATTAAAATCAACTCATACAGGAATAAATAGGGACATATATGAAGGAATTTAATGAATTAATTTAATTTTTTAATTTTTTAATTTAAGGTGGACGTATTACATCTTCATCTTTTTCTTATTTACCTTGTCATCTGTAGGCCCCCATACACATGTGATTCAATGAGGGCTGTCATTCGATTTATAATATTTAATCGCGATTAATTGCATGATTGTCCATAGTTAATCGTACCTCATGTTTAGGATTTACTGTAGTTTCATATGATATCAGTATCTTCACTCTAGCTTTAATACTGAGCCCACTACAACCTAAAAATCACAATTTGCGTTAATGCGTTAAAGGGACTGTATGTAACTTTTTACAGGTATACATTTTTTATTGCCAATGTGTGAACAGGTTGTAACCTAACCTAAAAAATTAGACCTTCCACGACTTTTTGGGTGTACTCTTTCAGCCTGTAGACTGCTTTTAATGTGAAGAATGCAGGCCCGTATTTTCCTGAAAAATCCAACGGTTGTGACCTCATGCACGCTCGTGAGTGCTTAAGCCGTAGCTAACGTTTGGTTAGAAATGGAGTGTGCTAACAGCAACAAAAGGCCAGCATTAGTATCGTGTTAACTTTGACGGGCCTAAATTCAACGTGTTGTCACAAACCAGACAAAAGAGGGGGATGCAGATGCACACAACCAAATCAATTCATTATTAATTTAAAGAAAACGTAAGAGGACAACTTAAGCAGTGGCATGTGGAATCAGTAAGTTCAGCAAGTAAGTGATTGCTTGAGTGGGAAAGTCTGAGTGCAATGTTGTATGGTTCAGCAACATAAAACATAACGCCAACACAAAACCAAATGGGTGTCTCGTTTTTAAAAGAGCGCTGGCACACAGGGCCCAGGTGTTGCCAGTGTTGCTGATGAGCTCAGGTGTTGCCACTTCACTGACGACCCTCTGCCACGGCCATCTCCAAAACCTGCAGGGAAAGCATTCACACATACCAGTAACAGGCAGACAGGGTGGAGAGGGTCGTCACAGTGTAAAGGGAACTTTGTGGTAATTAAAAATAATAACCCCTTAAAAAGTGCTGCTTTACACTGAATACAAAATCTGCACATAGGAAATTACAATACTGACACACACAGTCTGCAAATTCTAGCACCATAAAGGTTGTTATAGTGGAGCAAAAGACAGTTGTTAAGTTATTCATTATGTGTTTATTTACTGTGAAGACAAAGCAAAATTATAACATGGATGCTGATGTCCTTCCTTGGACTGCGTCACATTAAAATCACAGACATTCATTATTCATTCAGTATTGTGTGGAATAGTCTAAAGAAGATGAATTTCACCTCTATATATTGTCATTAACACCAATATTTTGTTGTATGTTTTAATTGCCATGAGGAGCAATACAAGCTTTTTTTCCTTTCAAAGGAGGAAAAATGGGTCTCTCTGGCGTAACTCCATATCTCAGTAAAGCCTGAAAAGCATGCCTTTGAGCTCTTAATTATATGCTTAGAAAGAATCTAATCCCCAGTATGACTAAAGAGATTCCCTATGCAAACATATTTATACTGAAATTTGCATCAGAATGATTTACAATGTGTGACTGGCTCGTCACTGTTGGACAGGAAAATCGCTGAAACGAGCAGACGCATCATAAACAGTTTTCATGTTGATGGGGAAGTGACGTCTTTTTTTAAAATATAACTCAGTGACGGTGCATGTGAAATGCAAACATGCTGACCACCTTTTCAGCAGGGGACAAATAGAGTGTCAAAAAGCAGTCTGGCCTTCTGCACGGTCCCCGAGGACACCGCCACTCTTTAAGAGGTAACCTCATTTATAAGTGATGGAACACCAACGCAATGCCACATGTTACCAGGACCACACACTCCCACAACACACACACACACACACACACACTAACACCACTTAGGCTGCCGTGAACTTCTGATTGACAGCTCTACGGGTAAAGCACTTTGCATATGTTGCTGTTCTCAGCCACTTTTGTGCAACACATCAATCTGTCCGTTTCACACTTAAAGCAGCAGTAGGTGAGATTGGAGCAAATATGATTAAAAAAAGTTATTTTTATAAAACGGTTACTGCTGACAGTAGTGCATGAGACAGGTAATCTGAAAAAAAAAATGTGCCTCTGTGTCCTCCGGTGCTCCTAATGGCATCTGCAAGATTTCACACCGGAGGAAAACAACCAATCACAGCCGAGCAGGAGCCTTGCCGTCTCTGAGCAGCTGTCATCAGTCGCAAACTCCGATCAAACGGTCAAACTAGGCAGCGCTGATCAAATATGAATCAATATTCTGTTACTCTAATGCCTATTTCTCACCTCAAATGTTTTCAGAAACATTTCTTAGCGTGCTGTTTAGCTGTGAAATTAGAAAGTTTGTGACCCATGTTGAGATCAGTTGAGGAAATACCAAGCACCGCCCACCAGCCAGAGCAAACTTTCTCATTTTACAGCAAAGCAGTACACTACAAGATGTTTCTGAAAACATTTGAGACGAGAAATAGGCATTACAGTAACATAATATTGATTCATATTTGATCAGCGCTGCCTAGTTTGACCGTTTGATCAGAGTTTGCGAGTGATTGACAGCTTCTTCCGTTGAATGAACAGCCAATAGGAACGCTCTCTCTCTCTGAAATGACCTGTGATTGGCCAAAGAGTCTCCCGTCACAGGCTAGATTATTTTAAAGCCTGAACACAGAGCCATGAGGAGGTGCAGAAGTCTAGTTTTCTCTCAGAACACTTGAATTACAATATGCTGAAAGGTTATTATGGAAATTTTGCCAAATGATGACAAAAAAATTCTGCCTAATGCAGGTTTAAGAGTCTTTTTCAACTGCAAACAAACTTGAAATAACTCTTATGGGTGACGTGCATCACAAATATTCCTCCTTGACGCCTGAGGATGTTCTGTTGCCAATAAAACACTCAATATGTAAATCAGGGCAAATGTTAAAATTGGAAATAAAGTTTTTATGTGTAGTAATATCAAATGCGTGGGTGAGAATGTGGGGAAGCATGTAAGAAATGCAGTGTGCAGTATGCTCTCTGCATAATGACATGAATGTATAATTTAGTCCCCAGTAGCCCTTCCAGCAGCAGAGCTTGGTAACCAACTTGTCAGCAGTTGCGGCATCGTTCGACAGGTGCAGCGGAGCACCATGACATGGGCGCCTACTTCTCTGCTAAATACACATGTCCTCCGTCTGAACACCAAATTATTCAAATCATGTTGTCATTATTACATAACCATTACAGATACAGGAACACTCATAAAGTCAACCCCTGAAACAAATTTAGTCAAAACACACACTCATCACTTGATCTTCCTCACCCTCTCTTCCATCTCCGCCTTTGTGCGTTAAATTATCCCCCACCGCACATTTCCAAAACAAACACGACCATATTGTCCCGGTTCTACCCCTGTTTATATATCCAATACAACCTGATCCAGGCAATTCATCAAGCTCAGTCAGAGAGATAATGCTCGCTTTGTGACACTGGCTCCGCTTCTCCTGCATGTGTGGCTTTTCCGCAAATATTGCTTAGACAATAACACATCTCAAAGATAACCTGCGAGAACAATAACCGGGCAAATATTAGTTTTGAGCTATGAGAGATGTGTTAGGTTTGGACTTTATACCGAATAAAGTATACCTGGTGACACTTATTGTGATGGATCATATTTGTAATTTTGTGTAAAATAGAACTTAATAATACAATTTGAAAATTGTTTGCTCGTTTGCATATTTATTGTTTCATTGATTATAATACTGCTGCTATAAATCAGACCTGCGTCACAACACGCAATTCATTTTTAGAGTCATGCTCGCAGATCTGTGAGACTTCACATGAGCACAGCAGAGCTAAATGCTAACATCAACATGCTCACGTTGACAATAATAATATGCTGATGTTTAGCAGGTCAATGTGTCCTGATAGAATAGTTTGAATGATATTTTACAAAAAAAAAAGAAAAAGAAATTTCGGGCATTTTCCGAAGAATGTCCAGCAACATGTGACGCATGTGTCAATTTCTGCTACAGTCTTTTCAAAATAAACTTCCACCTTCGCAGGAAACATTTTGGTTAGGTTTAGACAACAAAACTGCTTAGTAAGGTTTAGGCAACAGAATTACTTAGTTAGGTTTAGGAAAAGATCTACGTGGTTGGGTTTAGGATCTTTAGGAAAAGATTGACCTAGGTTAGGTTGAGGCAACAAAACTACTTAGTTAAGTTTAGGGAAAAGAATTGACTTACATAGGTTGAGGCAACAAAATTACTTAGTTAGGTTTAGGAAAAGATCTACTTGGTTGGGTTTAGGATCTTTAGGAAAAGATTGACATAGGTTAGTTTTAGGCAACAAAACTATTTAGTTAAGTTTAGGGAAAAGAATTGACTTACATAGGTTGAGGCAACAAAACTACTTTGTTAGGTTTAGGAAAAGATCATGGTCCGGGTTAAAATAACACTGGACGTGGCGTAACTTAAGTACGGGAGTTAGGTGATGTTACGGTCTCAGAAGTGACCGTTCGTTATTGTTTATATTGTATGTTGCTGTGCTGCGCTCTCCCTGTGCTGTTTTCTTTTGGTGCGCTCTGCCGTCCCGTCGCTCCAAGACAACATCATGTCTAGGGGATTCCCTTCGGGGCCACGCCTCCGGCACGCCCTCAGGTGGATGCCCTTCGTTTCCCGCCGTTTGTGGTCCTGCCTCTGACACGTCACATGTGATTAGCCAATCACCAGCCGGCTGTGCCGCGTGGAAAGAATTAAAGGCCAGCTGTGACTAGACCAAGGGGGGCAGTGATTATCATTGATCTGTTCCCAGTGCCTCTCGATTGTTGTTAAGAATTGTTAACCAGAGTGTTGTATATAAGTCCTACTGGAGTCAGTGGACTTTAGATTGATAGTGAATGTTAACTAGTTGAGGTACTCGTTTTGTTTATATTTGGTTGTGATTAGAACAGTTGTGTAATTTGTCTGATGGTTAGGATCGTTCCTTTTTCGGCCACCCGAAACCCTTGTTTTCAGTTGTTATAATTCAATCCAGTGTATGTTTGTTGCTTTAATTTCAATCACCATCAATAAACAAACAAGTGATTGCCTGATAACATCGGCTCAATGTTACTCCCTTTACCCCTACACCAACTCCGGGTTGTAACAGGTGACAAATAAATCCGGTGCTTTTCTATACTTCCTGGTTCACAACTTTGTGGATTACATACAAATTGATTTTGTGGCATAAACACAAATTACAGTGGACTACTTTTCGTAGGTATAGCTACGAACAGTGTACAAGAACAGCCTAAGCAGGTACAATGTTTACCATGTTCACCATCTTAGTTTTTTCACCATCTTTGCTTAGCTAAGGTATTGGACAAATTAAAATGTTGATCTGCTGATGGTGCTATAAGTGAAAACGATCACTGAAATCTGGAAATGTCAACCTCAAAGTGGCGAGAGGAAAAGTCTTCAGAATTTATCCTCTGTGGATCCCGAATCTCAGTTCAAATGCTCATTGCAATCCATTCAAGAGTTGGTATTAATTTACTTTTAGATATATGTTTTCAATTTCAGCACTGCTGGCATATACATTTTGTGAAGTCAAAGACCAGTCTACAATCTCAGATGATACTTATTCCCTTGATGATAATGCTGGTAGAAAATACTAGTATAATCCTTAGTTAATGATATACTTTATCTGATAATCCTGCTTGATAAGGATTCCCAAAGGAATATTCCCTTAATCCCCACCATCAGCAAGGAGGTCTCAGAGGTCGTCTTTATTCTATTTTGTCACTTGCTTTAAGAGAAAAAGCGGCACGAAGGGCCTCATCACAAACACGGGCAGTAAAGGAAAGAGTAATGCTTTGATAAATGGTATATGTGCAACTGGGTGGTCAAGTTTCTTCTTTGGTTTGTTAAAAATGCCAGGGAGTGTTTCAAATACAAACAATAAGGTAGAAAAAAAAAGCTAATTTGAAATGATGGGAAAGGCTGTTTTTGAAATGAACGCATCTTCTAGTGGAAAGAAAGTGTCAAGATAAAGATGTTCACCATAATTGTGTATAAGATAAAAAATCCCATTTCACATCCTTAATAAAGTATCAAGCATCCAGATACATTAACTAAACCTCATTGTGAGGGAGACATCAGTATCATGTGTGGTGTCTAATGTGTCCTCGTATTACAACATGAGCTCGCCTTGTTCTCTGTGAAAACATCAGAGAGTCGTTTGGTCACAGGGGGCAGCGTCTTGCCTGCATTGGGAGACAGACCGGGTAAAAAGCTCACTCACCACACTATTTAAAGCCCTTTTGCAGTGGTGAGGAGAACATCCCGATTGCTCAGCTCATCACACAAATACAGTAAGTCCTCAACGTTGTCTTTAATGTTTGAACTTTACTGCGTATTTATCTACTGCGTATTTATCAGAAACTATGAGGATAAATGAAAATATTAGGGATATTCTGGATGCTAACAAATGTTTTTATTGTGGAGAATATGCTCAAGTTTAAAGCTTTAGCTGGTGTTTCACTTAAAATGTCAATTTAACTAAATGTATTTGTTGGATTAGAATTGGTTATTGAGCAGAGTTACATTCAACAAGTGTCCACACTGAGTGCAGCAACAAACTACCTCATTATTCTTTATTCATTTGAGTTCCTCATTTATTTATCAATTAATGCTTCACATTTTATAATCAGTTTGTTTTTATGTTCCATGATCATAATCTAATAGTCCAATGCGAAATTTTAAGTTGATTATAGTTCTTTTGCTGCAAAAATCTATTAATAATTAAGAATATTATTAAACTCTGACTGGTCATTATAGGTATTCTAAGGTAGTTACGTTTTTTTAAAAATTTCCCATTTGTGCCAATAATAAAAATGTTATTATTGGCACAAATTATTATTATTATTATTATTAGACTAAACTTTGAAAGCAAGTCCCTTGCATGCGAGAATGTTATTGTTAAATGCAATTATTTGTTTGTTATTTTTTTGTCAGCTGTTTGGGAAATGTGTTTACCCGTGGCCATTAGTGCACTTCCTGTACGCTTGGCTCCTGCAAACACAAGAGTGGCAGACTCGGTTACAAAAAAACACAATGACACTTATTTACCGCCGCTGCTCGGAAACGATGGGGAGGATAACATCCAGTGGGTCATTATGTAATTAGAAGAAAATGAGGTTTCATTGTGCGGGTTTTACTGTAAATGACATTCTGTCTGGACTACAAAGTCCAGTGAGGTATTTTACATTGTGGTCCAGATTTAAGTGAGCCTGATCATAATATAAGCACCACTAAAATATTGATGGATCATAATGGAATCAGTTAATGCTACATCTGTAACATCTGCATCAATGGTCTACATGTGAACCTATATAGCTCGTAATTGGTGAGAGTCCCCTGAAGCAAAGACCACGTTTTTCTTTTATTTACCGGTCAGTAAATACTGATTTGCAGAGCTGCCGAGGAGGAGTGAATTAAATTGATCGCCACGGTGACCACAGCTCGCGGAGGTTAGAGTTAATTATTGATGGAGAGAGTACCTCTGCTCACCTTAAAGGAGACGGTAAAAGAGCAGGACCTGAACATCCATCCAGGTAAACTGACCTGTGCAATATTGTTTGAGCACAGTGACAGAAATGCGCTGTAAATCAAGTGAAACCAAATATAATTTCCACAAAATGACTTTCATCCACGCAGGGTGAAACTTTAAAGCTGCTGCTTTGACCTGAGAAACGACTCCGATCAGTCACAGTACACGCCAAAGGAGCGCTGCCGCTGCTGCTTAAGGTCGAGGGGATTTCCAATGAGAATTCTCCGTAGTAATTTGCTCCCCCCAAAAAAAATGCCATTTGTTGTTTGGCCTTTTGATGTGACTCGTATACGATACAATTACAAGGTCTCTCTCAATCCCGCTCGCCCAGGATCACCCAAGGACACCTGGGGACTGACTCAAACAAGCTGCCCCCCAGCTGCGAAGAACATAATTGCTTTCTTCAACAGAAGGACTTCGACCTCCAAACACTCGGCGGATCTGAATGCCCTTCCGGGTAAAAGACAAAGTCATCCGTGCCCATATCCCCTCATGGCGAGAGGGGCCTATGGCTTAAGGCGTTATCTGCCCTCTCGGTCACATAACGCTCGTCTAGCTTGTAAAGCAGGCTTTATTTTAATATTTTGCTGTTGCCTACATACAGATATGTGCATCCATGTGTGTGTGTGTGGTTGTGTCTAGGCCTGTGTCATTGCTGCCACCCTTAATGTCTCCGTTGAGAATCAGCTGAGTGATGAACTTCAGCAGGGAGGTGGCCCGACAGACCAGTTGTTACACATACGTGATAGAGGATGAGGACCCAGCCCTGGCAAGACTAAATGTATTCGAGGTGAGGAAATTGTATGAGTTTCTTAATTACTCACATATTAAAACCTCGAAGGTCTACAATAAAGCATTTTAAGACAGTTTAGTTTCTCTCTTCTACAAGTATTTACAATATGAGGAGTGTTTATGTAACACCCATATAACCTTATTGTGTAGAGCTGAATAGAGACTTAATGACAACTCAAGTGTTGTGTCATAATGTTCAACACCGTCTCACGGCAGTTTGTGAAATAGTCCCGTAATTTAATCTATTTGATTCATGCACATAGACACAAATTTCCCTTTTTTTTTTACGCTCAGCAAGACTTTCAACAACATATTTTTTGTGCAAATGTGACGCACGTGTTAATTTCCGCAGTCTTTTCAAAACAAAGCTACTTAGTTAGGTTTAGAAAAAGATCGCTCAATGGGTAAAAATAACACTGCAAGTGGCGTAACTTAAGTACAGAAGTTACGTGATAAAAACTACTTAGTTAGGTTTAGGAAAAGATTGTGGTTTGACTTAAAGTAACACCAGAAGTGGTGTGACTCAACTACGGAAGTTACGTGTCAAATAAATCAACGCTGACTTCTGGTTTCAGTCGAGACACAAACACCGGTCTCCTGGGAGAAAGTCCAGTGTTCCCATCCACCCCGACTTCCTCCCTACAAAGCATTTGTCGCTCTTTATAATTCCCGGTTCACAATTACGTGGATTACATAAAAATTTATTTTGTGCTGACCGTTACATTATTCAGGCAGCCGTGGCTCAGAGGTAGAGCAGGTTGTCCACCAATCGGAAGGTCGGTGGTTCGATCCTTGAGCAAAATACTTAACCCAAAACTGCTCCTGAAGGCTGTGCCATCGATGCGTGAATGAGTATTTAGATTAGATCCTGATGGGCAGGTTGGCACCTTGTATGGCAGCCTCTGCCATCAGTGTATGAATGTGTGTGTGAATGCTGACATGTAGTGTAAAGCGCTTTGAGTGGTCGGAAGACTAGAAAAGTGCTATATAAGTCCATTTACCATTACGAAAAACAAGTATAAATATGTGTCTATGTACACAAATTAATACATTTCAATTAATACGAACTGCTGTGCGACTGGGCTATAATGTTATACGGGTTGGAGTACTTAAACTGGCCTGAAAACGGATCAAATAGACATTATGCCATGCTTGAATTATTGCAACAGTAACAAGACACCGATAGCTGTTAATTCATATTAGCATTAATAAGTGTGAATACTCACTATCATGTAATCTGCGGTGAAATCAGAGACAGACTAAAAGGAAAATCTACTCGGATAATTCTCTCTTAACTCTCCTTCTATTATATTACATTCTACATTACTGTGTAGTTGGCTGAGAAGGGAGACCTGGCTCTCCTGGAGAACCTGGTGAGGAAGAGCCCAGAGGTCCTGAGCGAGAAAGATGAATGTGGAGCTACTCCCCTTCATCACGCCGCCGCAGGGGACCACGTCACCCTCATCCAATTCATCACCGTCATAGACTCACAGGGTAAGCATGCCCCCGTCATCGATCATAAATTGCTCTCCGGCACAGGTAAAATATGTGTGTTGTGAATCACTATCAGTTAAAGCAATATATTACAGAGTACTGTGTCTGGTGAGAGTGGACTGTATCTCCATGCATCCTTATTTATGCACATCTGTGTATGTATGTGTGTATTTGCATGTTTGCTCTCACAGTTCTGAGCAGCTGTGATGAGCAGGGCAACGTGCCCCTCCACTGGGCGGTGGAGCAGAACAAGGCAGAGAGCTGCAAGGCTCTACTGGACCTCGGGGCCGACCCCAACATCCTCAACACGGCCCTCATGTCCCCTCTGCACCTGGCTGTCAGCCACGGACACAACAACCTGGTGGAGGTGAGGAGGCCAAAAGTGCCCTGCCGAAATAACAATCTATTATATGAAGAGGGTTTTCTCCAGTGATTTGGTGTTTTCTCATTGATAACAAGGTCATTTTAAGATACATAAACATGCAAAGTACACTTACATAACTGCATGCATAGATGTTGATGACATGGAAGTTTATCTTTTGTTATTGAATGTTCAATTCAGGACTTTTTCTTTTAAGGGAGTGTATAAAAATAATTAGGGGTGGGATGGGGGGTCAGAAAAGGGGGAGAGATTTGTTATTATTTTTGTTGAGGCGAGGGTAGATTAACTTTGAGGGTCTTTTATTTGATTCTAATATTTTTTATTAGTGAGATTTAAAAACATTAAAAAACAGATCAAATAGCTCTTCTTGTGTGTTTGGAGGTGTGTCTTGCCATATGCAAAGGATATGGGGTGGGGCCAAATATTTGATATTATATTTTGTATTATATATTCAAGCCCTTCAGCACAGAGATGTTGTTCCCAGTTCACTCATTTGGTGGCAGTAATAATATTTTATTTAGCAATTCTTTATGGAGATTTATATATATATATATATATATATTGGTACAACACAACATATATATATATATATATATATATATATATGTTATTAAAGTGTATGTTTTTAAAGTTGTGCAGGAATGTGCAAATTAAGTTCACAGTATAATATATATTGAGAGTAAGGGGGAAGGTATTACAGCTTTTTTCTCAATAGGAGGGTTAAAAGAAAACATTAATAACACTGGGGAGAGCCTTGGTTTTTTTATTAAGTAAAATAAGATTCACCACCCCTACACATTCCAATAATTTACATACAGTCGCTAATGGAGTGGACTGATTACTTTTTCAAACCAAGCTTTAGTTGCTCCGATAGACCCAGTATGCCAACCGGATGCCCAATGTAAAACTATATTTGTTTCATTATCTCGACTTAATAACAGCCTGTTCACCCTGCTGCCGTCTGGCAAGCGATACAGAAGTATCCGCTGCCGTAACACCAGACTACAGAGCAGCTTCTCTCCTCTATAGGCTGTGAGACTCCTGAACTCCACATCATCCCTCACACTCCATAATAAAAACATAGTTTTGTTTTTCTTATGTAGCATAAAGGGGATACAGTACAACTGCATTTGGTTGTACAACCCTGTGTTGTACCATAGACTTTATGTCGTGTCTAGAAGGTAACCCACGAGTTGCGAGATTGTTAAGGTTAGGCATTTACCTCAAAAAGTTAAGGTTAGGATAGGTTAGGCACAACAGTTTTAGAAGTTTTTGCCAGATTTCGCAATTTACCTTCTAGGCACAATCTATCCGGTATAATAAATTAACCTTGGACCTTGAAAATAGAAAGATGGTAGGCTTAAAAAAGGATAGTAGACAGTAATATTATCACATCATGTCTTTTATAGCCCAAGAACGTGTTATTTAGAGCAGCTCTGCACTCTAAAGTCAACTGACAACTGTTTACGTATGTGACAAAACCTGACTCAACCGTCTACTTGGGAAGACCTTGTCCCGTCATCCCCATAGCATCTGGCTGCTGTCCACAAACTGACACAGTAGCGGCATGGTGGAGAATAAAGGACGCAGGCGCATAGAGAATTAATGTACAGGATGGAGCTCACTGTTACGTTTTTTTTTTAAATTTCTGCCCCCTGTAGCTGCTGCTGTCCTACAGTGCTACAGATTGCAATCTACAGGGAGACCTTGGGAACACCCCAGTGATACTTGCCTGCTCCATTAATAACTGTGAGGCTCTCAGCACATTGGTATGTACAAGAGTGATGCATTCAGACCTGCACCACCCAGGAAAAGGATAACTGTCCATCTGCACAGAACAGATTATATAGCTGTTTTTCATACTGACTGCCAGCCCTCTGCAGCTTTGTCTCTGACAAAGAATTGTCTCTTGTTTGTCTTTCTCTCCATCCATTCTCCAAACCTGTCAAAGCTAAAGCATGGAGCGCGGCTCTGCCAACAGAACAAGCTCGGCCATTTTCCCATACACGCCGCTGCCTTCGCAGGCGCAAAGAAAGCCATGGAAGTGATCCTGAAGGCCGGTATGACAAAAAGATTGATCCATCATCAAAAATTTAAAGTGCTGACAATAATGAAAAAGTTTTTACAAGGCCAAACGGCACATTAAACCTGATAGATAGGAAGAGAGTTCACCTCAGCCCCCTAGAGACATCTAGCAGCTACTTTGTACACAGGCCAGATGCCACACACTGACAGTGTGTTTATCCGCAGTGGGAGGTCTGCTCGGCAAATCTTGTGCTGTTGGAGAAAGATTTAGTCGGAGCACAAAATATTTATGATATTTCTGTGATTGCTCAGCAAGGGAATTAATGGGTATTTGCATTCTTGTGCTGTTTGGGAATTTACACAGACAGCACACCATGAATAGAAACAATTATTCCTAACTTCCCTCCACTAAAAATAACAAAGAACTTACATTTTAAAGTAAAAAAAAATTGAGGCAATGCAATTGAAATTCCCTTGAAAGCTTGTCAGTGATAAAAACAGACAAGCTTATACCTACAAGCAGTCCCTTACCAAATAGAAGTTTATTCAAGTGTGCTATTAGTATAGCTCAGTACTTATTTTAAACTTTAAATAAGAGAGCATACTTTCACTTATCAGAGATATACTTAAGTATACTTGTCTTTAATCTTTTGATAGTATACTTAAGAAAAGTATAATTAAGTATTCATGCCTTATAGGTCGGCAGAAAGATTTGGCTCGTAAACGAATGTTTTGATATGAAATTATTTCAATTCATCAATATTTTTTCTATGTTTTTGGATTTTCTGTTCATCGTTGAGGCATGTGAGAAAAACAAATGTTATTCATTTCTTTTATCATCACAAAACATCAAGTCAAATAGCAAAAGTATAATTTCATAAACTGAAAAGTGTGCAACAAGTATATAACTTGAGCTAACAGTATACCTATTCACTTGTAGTAAAGTAGTATAGTTGCAGTACAAAATACAACTCAGATGTAAACTAGTTGTGTACTCAAAGTGTACTATTCTTACACTTAAAGTACACTTAAAAGTATACTTTTATAAACTAAGAAGTGGGCCAATTTAGTCCCAATAAGTATTGAAGAAGTACACTTACAAGTATACTACTAGTACATTGATATTAGTGTACTTACTACATAAAGTATACTTGAGGAAAATATGCTTGAACTTTACTTAAGTATCGTAAGGGTTATGAGAAACCTTAATTTTTGGCCTTAAATATGTATTCAGTGCATCATTCACAATGATTTAATTCTATCACTTGGCAGGAGAGAAGTCGGGCCACCAAGCCAAAGGTCACATCAACTATTTAGACAAGTCCAGGAGCAGTCCGCTCCATTTGGCTGTACGTGGCGGGAATATCGAGACCATCGGCCTCTGCATTGCTACTGGGGCCAAAGTTGACCAGCAACAGGTAAAAAAAAGAAGATAGCATGTACATCTCGACGTTGCATAAATCTGCGCTTTTCATAAACCTTCCTATTGGCTGTCAAGAAGGGCAGACATTCATTTGGTTGTCACCGCTATTTTTTCCTACTCTGCATCACATAAACAGACATAAACAACACCTGGGAGCTGCAGATTAAAAACATTGCTTTCCATCTGTCCATTGCATGCTCTGTCAGATTTGCATTGTTGTGCAATCTAGATCTCATTTGGCTACACCTGTTAAGCATTTCCCCATCACTGTTAGAGAATGCCAGTCTTATTGCGCCCATCTGGGAGTGATCGTTACGTCTAGCTCCGGGGCAGTGGCCAGAGAGCTGCAGCAGGAATAGGGCGTACAGTAATAGCTTCGGTCGGCTAAATTGATACAAATTACCTCCACTTACGCTGCGGAGCTGAGTGGAGCGATCACTGGCCTCCTCCTGCCAGTCCTGGTTATCTCATTAAAGGCTTGTGTTACAGCCCCCAGTGTTCAGCCAGTAAGTCTGGGAGATACTCTGCTAACGTTACACTGGGGAAGCGTACAATACATGCATGCGTAATTCCTGTGTTTGTTATTTATTTTCTGCTCTGTCTAACTCAGTATGTCACAGCGTCTCAGTATGGAGCAGACATAATTGCGTTTGCAGAGCTTGTGAATATTCATTATATTTATTCATAATTCATCACTCATAATGAAACCGTGTTTTGTTGTTGTGCAGAATGACAGGTCCACGCCGCTTCATTTGGCCTGCACCCAGGGTGCTACTGAGGTAGTCAAGCTGATGCTGTCATCCTTTGACCAAGTGGAAGACGTCATCAACCTAACTGATGGGGCGAGTCAGACCCCTCTACACAGGTGGGCATACCCATGTCAGGTATATGACTTGATATTATATATTTATTTTGATGATGTTCTTTAGCTGGTCTTATAAGAGCATTTAGGACTTAGTTCAACATGTTGGGAAACATACTTATTTGCTTTCTTGTCAAGAGTTAGATTCATACATGGGTTATGTGTGGGTGGGACTATTTCTTGGACGGGTGCGATGACTGTCTGGAGACTTTGGCACATAATCAACAACTTTTCATCCCAACTCATCCCATACTGACGCTTTGCCAGACCCCTCGGCGTCAGTGAACTCGTGCTGAATATTGTGAATCAAACAAAAACACTTGCGTGGGTTTACGCAACAAAACCACTTAGTTAGGATTAGGAAAAATCAACATGAATGTGCTTAAAATCACAACGTTTGTAGTGTGAAAATGTGACTTGAATTTGTGAACACAGGACACAAATGAACAGCTGATTGTAACGTGAAAGTACAGCTTAAAGGGACTATATGTAAGAATCAGAAATTGCTTGTTAACAGCGACACCTGTGGCCGTTAAGTCAACTAAAGTCAGCGTCCTGTTGCTTGCGTTCGCGCTTGTGCTCGCTCTACATAGACATGAACGAGCATCGCTCAAAACAGTGAAGCGACACACGTCAGCTAAAACCACAATATCACTCTATATTTCACCGGCTTGGCAGTAATGTTATAGCTGACCAGACAAAGGTCTCTCCATGAATCACTGCTGATCTTAGTGCTTTTCCTGCCTCAGCCTCCCGACCGCGGCCGGAGGAAACAGGGGATCTCCGAGTTTTGGTCGGAGACGATAACGTTACTCGCTGCGGAGCCCCGTCACTTCACAAGACATGGGAAACCTCTGTTGGTCTGGAGGAGCTGCAGCATTTATTTCTGCACAAACGTCCACTGTACATTTACTAGATATTCTCAGAGCTAAATTAACTCTTTTGCAGTCTGTAGTGTGTGCGCATACCTTGTGTGGCGGTATGACATGCCGACGGCCATGATACAGCGTCGGTATTTGATGCCCTGGGAATGAGAACGGGCTGACATAATCCCCCGTAAAAAAAACAAAATTGACACTGAGTCATAATTACACTTTTGCTTTTTGGACAGATTAAAGAAACAACGTGTTAATTAGTGAGCTTTAGAGGTGCTAGTAGGCAGATTTTGTTACCTTTGGACAAAGCAAGGCTAGTTGTTTCCAGTACTGCTAAGCTAAGGTAACCAGCTGCTGACTGTAGGCTACTGTGTTCAGAAATACTTTGTATAGTAAAGATTTCACAACTTTAATTTGTCATTTTATGAATAGGCATTGTTTCAATTAAACTGTTCATAGATGAGCCCCTTTAAAATGTACACCACAGAATTGATGTAGATGTGTAATAATATCTGGTTACTACCTCAACTGCTTGCTCATGCTGCGTACAGAGCAATCTGCATAATATCAACCCTATAACACTGTGACAAACAAGAGGAAAACAGATATGAAACCCTTGGGTATAGCTGGGGAACTAATGAGCTTTAATTGGGGACAATAATAATGATAGGAATACATAATAAAGATATGCTTCCCACATTGATTTTTATCTAAAGGCTATTTGTGTTGGCACAGACAGCAGCAGAGTAAGACCTGTTACAAGGATAGGGGGAGGGGGGATAGATATTTGTGAGTATATGTAGAATGTAACCAGAATACCAGGAATTAGTTAATAAAGTATATCATTAAAGTGAGCCGTTACAATCCAGGAGATGTCTCAGGCAGGACTAGAATTAGATCGTCCTTATTTCACATCTGACTGTATTAAAACCTTGACTCACTATAAGCCATATGTGATGTGTCACTGGTTTACAACAACTGTGTTTACTTTTCCAGGGCTACAATATTTGACCACAAAGAGCTGGCTGAGTACCTCATTTCTTTGGTAAATACGGCACACACAAACACACCCAACAGCTGTTACACACAGGACACAATATCAGAGACTATTAATCTCCTGCCTTATGTGCAAGAAATTTCAAAACTGCATTTTTTCTTTAGTAAAAACTCCAATTGTGCAAATTAAAGGGCAAATCACCCACTTTTCCATCTGTACTGAGGTCTTCTGCTCCTCGGACTTCATTTGGTGATTTGGGTCATTCTGCCATACTGTATATGCAATTTCAAGCAAACCTTTTGATGTTAAAGGTGCTATACCCATTGCTTATAGACCATCTGTCACCATCTGTTACACTTCATAGGCCGTTTGAACAGAACTGTGTTGCCAGGAAAAAAAGCTTGGGTCCAAGTTTATCTCCCATCAACTCATTCTGTTAGCAAACACTGCGACAGGAAATAAACTCGTCCACACAGAGCGCGTTTACTTTAGAAATCATGAAATGGTTTGAGAATGACATCACTTGGCACCAAAGACACAGGTCCATTTTTAGGCTCAAGTAATTGACAGCTCGTTAAGCCCCGACGCCCCCTTAGTAGCTGTTGCTATGGCTGCCAAGCTTTCATCAGCTCTAGCTAGCAAGCTAATAAAGCTAATGTTAGCTGCATGAGTTGCTTGAAAACTTAGCTGGAGAATAAACTTCCCCAAATCCAACCAATTTGAGCAGGAGCTGCTAACGTTAGCTTTAATTTCTTCAAACTTAACGCTAATTACAGATATCTACAACGTCATTTTGCATAGTCAAAACTCTAATTCAAAATATCTGTAACGTTCATTACATTTTGACTAGGCAGAACGTATGTATCTCCAAATGAGATATCTCTAATCAAAATTAATTTCAAGATATCTATAACTTGATAGTAGATATCTCCAACTGAATTATGACTATCCCTAACTCCAGTTTGAGATATCTACAACATCATTTTGACTAGTCATAATTTAATTTAAGATATCTAAAAAGGACAATGTAGATATCTTCAATAGAGGGGAATTAAAGACATCTTGAACTGGAATTACGACTAGTCTTAATTGTAGATATCTGTAATGAATATCCGATCTAGCTATTAAACGTTAAAATGGTTTGCCATAGGTAGCAAGCTAATTAGCCGGACAAAGTCTAGCTTACGTTAAGGCAGACATACACACTGTTTAATCCATTCTTTATAGTTTTGCTATTTTTCCCATTCCTTGTTTCTAAGCTTAAAAATCTTCAAAAACGACATCTAAAATGTATGTAATTATTATTTTCCATTTCATTATCTGACATTATGAGAATCTCAGTCAGGGGGCTTTATTTGTTCTGTAAAATAGCACCCTCCTCCTGGTTTGTACAGTAAAACAGTGCACAACGCTCTCGCCATGCAAACTCCTCCCCGGTTGAACAAACATGAGAAATGTGGTGTAGAGAATTTAATACAGATGCTGCTAAAATTTCCCATCATTTCATTTGTTTGCAATAATTGCGGCAATGTGCATTAAAGTTAATGTGGTAATTAATGAGGTAATGTTAAGGTTTTAGTGTTCTCTCCTCAGGGTGCAGACCCTAACAGCATGGATTGTAAAGGAAACACTCCCTTGCTGCTGGCTACGAGCTGCGGAGCATGGAAAACTGTGGCTCTGCTGCTGTCAAAAGGTGAGCTACTGTCCTGTAATTCATCATATTATTTGCCTGATAATGCAGGTTGTGCACACAGACATGCATATATTTGTCTTTTAGGGGCAAAAGTAAACGTGAAAGACAGATGCGGTTGTAACTTCCTCCACCTGGCCATCCTCCAGCCCAAGGGTCTGAAAAACCTCCCAGAAGAAGTACTGCAGGTCAATCAATGCAGCCTGTTTGTGACTCATCAAATGCACTGTATGCTGCTTAGACAAAGATGTCATTAAGATTGGAATTTAATTACCGTAATGTCCTTGATCAATTTGCCTTGAGCCTGCATTCAAAGCCAGCTGATGAAGTTCATTATACTCTCACTAAGCCGGATGATCTTTTAAAACATTGTAAGCTTTACCTAAAGCTACAATGATGCTTTCAAAATGAGCCACAGAGGACGGCGGATACATTTACACCTGGTAGTTGTTTACAGACAGTGTATGAATGGGACCTCTCTGCATCTGTGCTCAAATATTATTACACTACATTATCATTTATATAATCTGGGGGTGTGTATGTGTATAACTGTAGCCATAGAAGTTATGTAATATGTTTATGCTTTGTTTAATACCCATATTATTATGCATTATAATGTATGAATACATAAATGTGTTTATGATGTGTCTAACTTTAGCTCAGCGGTGTGAAGGCGCTGCTGACCTGTGAGGATAATGAGGGCTGCACCCCTCTCCACTACGCCTGCAGACTGGGTATCCACGACTCTGTGAAGAACATGCTGGGCCTCTCGGGGCAGGTCGGCCTCGAATGCAAGTCGAAGGACAAGAAGTCCGCGCTGCACTTTGCTGCTCAGTGAGTTCGATTGGTCCCCGAGGGCATGACTTTCCATAAACCATCGAACTAAGCAATGCTGATTTGACCTGATTTTCACTCAAAGTTGCTCTCAAGTTTGCAAATTTGATCAATGAAGTGCCAGAAATGTCTCTGCTACCCACACTGACCAGTGTGGGATGCAGTGCATAGGCTATATCCGTCTATATTCTGTTATGTTATTTTAAAGCTACAACATTTAATTTGCAGAAAAGCTGCACTCTGGAGCATTTACTTTTTATATAACAGACTTTTTTTTGGAACATAGCTTTATTATTAAGAAGACAAGGTAGCTACATTCCAGTAGTTTCTCTGTAGCAAGTGTTATGTATTGATCAGTGATACCGCAAGAGTATAAAACATTAATCAAAAATGGCTCCTGAGAGGACTTTGACTTACGATCTGACTAAAGCCAAGGCTTTTATCTCTGTAATTGAACCACGGTGGTCAGATGAAAAATGAACAGCGTGCCTACATTTAAAGCTGTCTCCTCACTGCTCAGTTGTTTTGATGATTCATTGCCATGACATGCCTATTACACCGTGACCCAAAGGAGCTGTCGCAGGAATAGAAATCAATTAGCGAGGCACGTGTGAAGAAATGTCACTAATAGTGTGAAATGAGCGGACATTCAACATTATTGTTATTGATTTTTCTATCATGTACACCTATTTCATTAGATCCAGAGGGCAAATGAAGGCCACGCTATGATATCATACTTTACCTCTTGCAGACACCTCATTCGCTCATCCGCTGCACCGACACAAAGTGCTGCTGACCTTCTTAAAAGGTTCAGCGACAAAGAGAGATCATAGCAAGCCAAAATGTCACTTCTGTTTATGTCCTCTCGCAGTTTGCGGCACCATTAGTCATTAAAACTCCCCGACACTTTTTTATCTATATTGTACCTACAGGTTCATGCCGTGTTAACAGCAATCTTAAGTGTCTTTGAGCAAAGATACTCCATCGTCAAGATGAACTGTGCTGTAACTTTGCTGTGCATGTGGGCCTTGCACAAAAAGCATTTTCATTTCAGAGATCAGCAGATCATGAAAAAAATTCTTCCACAACTTACCGCTCCTCTCCTCATCCCTCTCTTCTTTAAGGTACGGGCGCTTCAATACATGTCAGCGATTACTGGAGACTATCACAGACTCTCGTCTGCTGAACGAAGGTGACGGGCGAGGCCTGACACCGCTCCATTTGGCTTCAAAAGAGGGACACACCAAGGTGGTACAGCTGCTGCTGCGCAAAGGAGCTCTCTTTCACAGGTAAACACACGTTTGCGTATAGAGGAAAACTAGCACAAACATAAAAAGTACATTACCGAAACATGCAAAAACATGGTGTACTATGGTGTCATCTGTTTAGCAATGAACCTGCAGTGGTTGCAATTTACAGTCAGACTGTATATAAAGATGGACGACATGACAGCTCCCCAAAAGTGAAGCCAAAACATCTTGATCGCCCCCCTTGTGGCTGGCTGCAGTATAGCTTATACATCCCGCCCCCTCCATGTTAGTGGATGGGACATGGGCCAAACTAAAAAGTCAAAGTAAAGTACAGGTCAAATACGTTTTCCCAAAGATGGTTTCTGTCATTTTAAGTAGTTACACTGATGTATATTCAAGTGTTCATTTGTCTGCTAAATTTGGTTTTAATTAGTTAGTCGTTGCTATAAAAAGGGGGATGAGACGTCATGATTGACAGCTGTGATTGACAGCTGCTCTGAGTGAAGTAGTCACACGCAGCAGGAGGCTCGGTAATTGAACGAGAGAGGAGATGTAACCGTCACAAGTCTGTGTACTAGACTCTACTAGAGCATACAGCTCCCCAAAACTGAAGCCAAAACCTCTTGATTGCCCTCTGCTGGCTGGCTGCAGTATAGGTCATAAATCCCGCCCCCTCCTTGTTAGCGTTTGGCTTCACTTCTGTACAGTGGGAGGAAGTGGAGACTCGTCGTCCATCTTTATATACAGTCTATGTATAACCAATTATTCTACCTGTCACCAATTCCAGTTAGTTGCGTATGTCTTGTTTACAGGGGTTTTAGAGGTCAAAACTCCAGCAACACTTGTTGTCAATAACTTTGTTGCCGGAGCTTTGACCTCTTCAGACTTTTTATCTTCTCCATGCACCTTAGAAGCAGGTGAAGTTGTGCCAGAAATCCCTACTCTGCTTCTTGTTTACAGTGATTACAAGGGCTTGACTTGTCTGCACCACGCTGCGTCTGCAGGATACACGCACACTATGGACATTCTCCTGTCGGCCAATCTCAAGTTACTGGATAAAACAGACGAGGACGGGGTAAGAATCACTATTATTTCAAAAGGTTTGATATTGTCCAAATTAATTTTCCACTTATTTGTGATGACAATTTTGTTTGTGAATACTTAAAGAATATAGTATATATACAGTTTTTCGAACATAATCACACAAATAACTAAAAGTAGCTCTGAATACATCAGACATCACTGTTCTACGATAAATGCAGCGTCCTGTCTCCTGTTATGTACCAGAACACTGCTCTCCACATCGCAGCGAGAGAGGGACATGTGGCCGCGGTCAGGGTCCTGCTGGCTCGGGGAGCAGAGATCACCTTAAACAAGAATTACACTTCGTTCCTCCATGAAGCTCTGCAGAATGGGAGAAAAGATGTGGTCAATACTGTAATTGACAGTGACAGGTATGTTATTTATACAAGTGTCTGTTCTGGTGTGAAAAAATAAGTTTTATACTCCAGGTGTTTTATGTGCTGAGGTTGTCATTCAGATTCTGGGGGTAGGAGTGTGGATTGCTGTTTCTACACATGTTTAAGATTCACTTGTGTTGTTTTTCTTCCAGAGCTGGTGAGGCTTTGAGTCTGTTCGCCCCCGGCTCTGTCCAGCGAAGCCCCATACACGACATGATTGAGTTTCTGCCTGAGACCTACAAGGTTTGCCACTGGCAAAAAAAAACATGTCTCTTTCTGCAGCTTGCTGTTGGTTCTAGTTGAGCATCTTTGTAAGAACGTGTACTTAGATTCTCTGTCACTGTGTTTTTCTACTTTCTTCAATAGCACCTGTTGGACCGCTGTGTGACGGAATCTGATGACGATTTCAACAGTCCTGCCTATCATGTAACCCATTTATAAAAACATAAAGTCTATATTGTATATAAAGCATATGCCAGGCAACAAAAAAAATAAACAATTCTTTATGTGTTGTAGATTGAATACAATTTCACATGGCTCCAAGCTCCCCTTGCAGTGATGAAGTTAACTGAAAAGACCTTGAGGGTTCAGCCACTTGCTGCACTCAACGTAAGCAACTTTTAATTTTTATCAAATGTAATTTTGGTGCAGCAGAATGCAAATAATCTACTCCTCCATGATTGATAAGTAGTGAAGTTCTATTATCACGCATTGCACACTGATGGGGCTTAAACACTCACCTTCATGTATCCACGGGCTCACATTTTGCATGTATAGACTCAACCTATAAGTGACAGTGGTAACTACAGCCATGCGTTGTGGCTTTGTCGGGTTTCCTCAGATTTTTCATTCCTCTGGCTAAAGAACACATTCTTGCTGTCTTTGCCTCCAGGGAGAGAGGCCTATGAGCAGCAGGGTAGCAAACTTTAGTTAGGAAAGTCGAGCAGTTAATGTTGGAAACTAAACTTGCTGCATTGTTTGGAAGGAAGCCGATTAACAAATCTGGCTCGGGGGCTATGATGAGTCAACTTGAAGAAGGGCGAGGCCGACTGTGCAGACTGTGGGTCAGTCGTTCTCCTCGACCCCAAACAGGGGCCACTTGGGAATGAGCTGCGAGGTCAGGTTGCTGTTAACGCTACCAAGTGTTGGGTATATATGGACAAGCTGCTAGATGTGGTCCTTAGTGATCACCACCTCTTATCATGCATTGCTGTTAACTGTCAGCAGTGGATGTATCAGAGGACAGATGAGGCAGGGTTACAATGTCAACTCATCATTTATACTGATTGTCATGTGCGACAGGCGATTTTGTTTTCATCCAGTTGGAAAGTGGCAGCTGAAGAGGCAAAGGTGTAAGCAATGAACCTACCTGAAGTTCCATAGTGCTCGTCCGCATGTAAATTCATATTGTGATATTGTTTTTGTGGATAGACTCAAACGCAGACACAGACTCAGGAGTAGAAGATTATTAAAGAAATTTACTGTAGCAAAGGCAGAGGGGGAGCAAGGTGGCTGGTGGATATCTGGTTGAGAGCAGGCAGGCTAAAGAAGATGGTCCTGGAGCACAACAGAATATGTTCAGACAGGGATATACTGTATACACGAGGAAGCAAACCACAAGGAAGACTAGATTCACAAGAGAAGGCTGAAGCGTGTACCACCACTGTAGCTGACTACCAATGATCTAGTGTGATGAGCCTGATAGAAAGCAGGTGTGCATAATCAGCAGGTAACTGGGAACCAGGAGGGAGCAGGTGAGGGAGCGCCACGCCCATTATACACAGACACAGAGAGACTGAGGCAGACAGGAACACATGAGAGTCACCAGGGACGGGGATAACACATATAAGGGAAAATGGACATGAGTGAAAAACGTGAGCGCGACAGATGTTTAATATTCTCATTTCACAATTAATTAAAAATGGGTTAAATCTGCATGAAGGTGTTCACAGATATGCTTTTGTGAGTAGCCAAGTCTAACAGGGCTCTGTCAGATCATTGAACTAAAGGTGCATTACGTAATCTGTTATATAGTTATTCACAAAGCAACCATCACTTCTTCTTTTAAAGAGGACCTATTATGCTTTTGTGTTTTTCCCTTTTCGTTTAGTGTGTTACATAGTTTTTTTGTGCATGTAAAATTGCTGCAAAGTTACAAAGCCCAAAGTCCATGCTAAAGGGAGTTACACTCCCCCACAGAAACACTGCTCCTGAACTACCTGAAACGCCTTGCTTGAAGTCCCGCCTTTTCTTCCGTAATGTGGTGATGTCACCAAGTAACACATTTACATAATACCTGCCCAGCGGCTAGTTTGGCAAACAAAGCTAGTTAGAGCGGAGCTAGAACGGAGTCCGAAGAGTTTGGTTCGCTTGACCAATCACAACCGAGTGGGCCAGCTGACCAATCAGAGCAGACTGGGCTTTTCGGGGAGGGCGGGGCAAGAGCTCAAACAGAGCGTGAAAAGAGGGTGAAAAGAGGTGCTGCAGCACAGCCAGTATGAGAAAGATAAAGCGTTTTTCAACATTAAAGCATGTAAACATGTTCTAGTAGAAACCCAAAATATGTATGCGCCTGAAAAAATTTGCATAATATGTCCTCTTTAATATGTCTTTTTCCGCGTTGTATTATTAGATTTATTACGAACAATCTCATCTACCACCAAATGTTAGAAACACTTCATAGCAGCTGATGTCGTCCTACATTATGCCTGTGGGAGATCAATAAGATGCACATACTTTTAAATTTTTTAGGCTTTAGCTGTCAGGCTGTTCTTTCGCGCTTGTAAAAAATGTGCCATTAACAGCGGGCTATTTTTTCTGTTTCTCTTTCTGCAGGCGATGGTGCAGTACAACCGCATTGAACTCCTCAACCACCCTGTCTGCAAAAAGTACCTCGCAATGAAGTGGTGCGTCTTCAAGAGTGACATTCCTCATTCTGATGTGTTGCGACTACTGAGATGATTTTGTTCTGCTGAATGCACCAAATACAAATGCATTATTTACTTTGAATGTCATTCCTCTAGTGTTAAAACCTTCTTTGTTTTAATCCACAGGTTTGCATATGGGAGCCTGGCTCATGTGCTTAACATGTTTATGTACCTGTTAGGCTTGCTGCCCCTCACTCACCTGATAGTGACCCTGAGGCCCACCCTGAACATCACCGACACAGGCGGGCACAATATCACCATGGTGCCCTCATCTTTCGTAGAGGTACAGAGATTATCAGTATTAAAGAAATTGAAGCTTTGTGTAAGCATATAATTTATGTTCCAAATGAATCGACATTTGTCATTAGGATGCAAGTAAATCTCAATATCCTTCATTTCCCAGCAAAGTCTGTTCGTGTCCTTCTGTATGATAATGGTCTTGGTCATGAACGTCTACTCCATAGTGAAGGAAGTGGTGCAGATGTCACAACAGGTACTGTTACATCACATGAAGGATGTGCTCATAAATCTGTTCAGCACCAGGTCTGTGTGGACACACTAGCAATCAGGTGTGATGGATGAGCAGGATCACTGAATGACCACAGGATGTCACCTCAGCACTTTACCGTAGTCATTTTGATTATTACTATAAGAAATATTACATCACATGTTCAGTAATATACAGTTAAAGTGTTGCATGAATGTTTAAAGAGACCCACGTAGACCCATGTTTGTCTTTTTTAGGGGGAGCAGGGAGTCTTTAGGGGGAGAAAGCAGATCAACAATATATGTCACATAAAAGTGGTGTACATCATCTGAAAGCTGGGAACCTGAAGATTAATTTGAGATGCAGCTCAGCACTGTGTATCAAATTGTTGTGGGCTTAGAACATTATAATAGAAGTATACTGTATGATGGCAATCCCCATGCTCTATTATGTCTCATAAGTTGTTGCCACAGTTTTAAGGTTGATACCGTTTGTTACACAGATTTGGTGCTAAATTTAACAAGCACCACTATTCTGGAAACTGCTCAGAAACCCCCTTATTGTCAATCTACCTAGGGAAGCCATCCATCCTCTGAATGCCCTAGGTCTGTAGTTTGTGGTTGTAAAGTTTCATGAGGCTGTGATTATCCTAGAGGTCACCACAGGTCATTTTATACAGTGAGGTCAAGTTTAAAAAAATGGTCTCACTACGATGACTGAATGAAATGTTGTCAAATATCTGCAAGGTTGTTGGTCTGCTAATTATTTTGTGTTTTTCTTGATTTTTCATCTCTCGTCACTAAAAGCGCATGAATTACTTCAAGGATTACTCCAACCAGAGCGACTGGTTTTCTGCCGTCCTCTCTCTTCTGTTCGTGATTCCCATCATGCTCAATGCGGAGGGTTCTTTACACTGGCAAGCAGGGGCGATGGCAGTTTTAAGCTCCTGGATTGGATTTCTCCTTTATCTCCAGAGGTACTGACTTAATAGCGCCAATTTCAACATAATGTCTTTTTTATGATGCACTGTAGAGGTCACTAACTGTTATAATCTTCCTGTTTCTGCAGGTTTGAGGGCATTGGCATCTATGTTGTGATGTTTTGGGAGATCATGAGGACACTGGTCCGTATTGTGACGCTGTTCTTGTTCCTGGTGTTAGCGTTCGGTTTGGCGTTCCACGCTCTGATGCTCAACCAGGTAGGAGAAGAAAGTAATAATCAAAACTCCTAAAAGTTAAAAGCCCCTTGAACAGGCACAATAGGCTCCAGTGTTTTTGCCATTATCAGTAGTGGAGCTAAAAACAGAGTTTATACTATGGGTGGATGAAAAGCCATTTTGTCATTAATACAAAAGGCTTTATCCTCTTGGGAGCATGAATGCACTATGCTAAGCTAAGCCACCTGGCTGCTGGCATGTAGCTTCATAATTAACAGACGTGAGAAGGGTATCAATCTTGTCATCTAAAGGCCGTTACACACCAGTGATGTTTTATTCTTGTGATTAATTCACATGTCAATATAGTTTTTCGAACTGTTTTGTTTTGGCGCAAATACTTTTACACAGAACATGAATATTACGCGGCGAAAAGCGACATACTTTTTTCCGGAATGAGGTTGATTTTCTGAGCTTTCGCACCGCGCATAAAAGCATCAACCAATCACATTGTGTGGAACGGGTTGAGTTACGGAGGCTCTGTAGTCCAAACCAGGACACCAATCTAAATGATTCCCTTCATCCTTGACAAAGGCAGCGCAGACCAGATCCTCTCCTTCTGTTTTTACCTTTAGCAATAAAAGCCCTAGACATATCATATTCGCTGGTGAGTATATTTGGCATTTTCGTGTTGTTTATTCGTCAGGCCCCCGGTGTGTAAAGACCTTAACTCTCGGCGAGAAAGCTAATAAGCGTATTTCCCAAAATGTTAAACTATTCCTTTAAACTGATGTTGGCATTAGACAACTAGGCCACCTAATCATTCTCTGTGGAGCATAAATATCAATAGCAAATATTACAGTAATTAGGCCGGTAGGTCTAGACAGTCTTTGTCTGCACCTATGAGTTAGAGACTGACTAAATTACTAAATAAACAACTGACATCACCATCTTTAGGCCTCACTGTAATGGGTTAAACACATTTGTTAGACATGTTTTGTCCCTATGTACTACTTGTGTGTGATTTGCACTTCATGCATGCTATGTGCTGCATTTGAATGAACTCTAAACCACTGAAATTGAACTGAAAGGATGTTATAGAAAAATAAATTAAGCATTGTGACATTTGGACATCATTATCCAGCTAATGCATGTTTTATTATAATGGATTGTTTTACACCTCTTTTTAAAAAGATAGATAGATAAAGCTGTTATTCTTTTTTTACCCTTAGAAAGAGTTTGACAGCGTGCCTCTCTCAGTGATGCAAACGTTTGTGATGATGGTCGGGGAGCTGAACTACCAGAATAACTTCCTGGACATTTATCTCAAAGGCCAGCTTCCTTTTGGTTTCCTGACTTACGTCATTTTCGTGAACTTTGTTCTGCTCATGCCAATACTGCTGGTGAACCTGATGGTAAGTCAGCCTGTTGTGTCTATTTTCATTGATCCCTTACATGCATTACTGTAGTTGCTACTTTTGAATTGCTGAACAAATGACATGTTTCTTATTAGTTTCTGCTTGTGTCGTAGATTGGTCTAGCTGTTGGAGACATTGCCGAAGTACAAAGAAATGCTGCCCTCAAAAGAATAGGCATGCAGGTATGTATGGAAATAGCTTGTCTTTTCCTAGAGCTTTTTTTAATGTATGTAGCATTTTCAAAACTTGGAAGATTTTGTATCTTTTATCCTGCTCATTCTGTGTATACTTAACGGACAAATAACCAGAAAGAACAGTAGATGATGTTGTGATGTTTAGTCCCTGAGGCCTTTTTACAAGTAGACTTGGAACATAGACATGTGAAATATAATATATTATATAATATTATTGGCAGGAGACTATTGACGGTAAGACCTCTATTCAAACTATCCCGAATATAGCTGTATGACTATTTAGATTTCAACACAAACACAGCCTGTAAAGTTATGGCAACATTATTTTTAGAAGTGACTAATTTAACAGATGTACTTAAGAATATAATGATAGAGTAATGATAGTTTGGTAACACTTTCTAGGACGGCCATGTCTATAATGCATTATAAACATACTTATAATGCATTATAATCTGCTTATAGCACTGTATGATTTTAGTCATAAGCTCTCGTAAATATTCATAAATCTTTATAACAATAATCATAAAGCATTTTATAATGACTTATAAGGTCAAGTATCATAATATTTCATAATAATTCAGATTTTTTTGCAAGTATCATAGTGTTTTATAATTCTCATAGTTGTAGTACATTATAATCTTTTAATAATACATTATAATCACTATTATAATGTATTATAATGTGATTTTAAGTTACTCCAAGTGGTCATTGTTTGCTTTAAGTAAAGTAAAAATTAATTTTACGAAGCTTTGTGCGTTGTTCTTGCTCAGATTTTTCACTTTACTTAAAGCAAGCAATGACCACTTAACTTGAACTTAAACTTAAAGTTAGAATAATTTATAATCCCATTATAAAAGTCTAATGTTACAAAAAGATTATAATGTATTACAACTATGAGAATTATAATACACTATGGTCCTTGCAAAAAAATGTCGGTGAGTGACTAGCAATTATGATACTTGATCTTATAAGTCATTATAACATGTTTTAGAATGTGTTATGATTATTGTTAAAAAGCATTATGGATATTTATGAGTGCTTATAACTCTTATTATACAGTGCTATAAGCAGATTATACTGCATTATATGTGTGTTTATAATGCATTATAGACATGGCCTTCATACAAAGTGTTACCGATATTTGTTTAGCATAATAATGTGTAACCTTTAGGTCGAACCAACCTCACCAAGAGGTTCCTCTTCAAAGTTTCACCTCTTGACTGAAAATCTGAATTTCTGACCCCAGATTGAGCTGCACACCGCTCTGGAAGACAAGCTGCCTTATTGGTTTATGAAGCGAGTCGACAAACCCACCCTCACCATCTATCCAAACCGCTGCTCCAGGGTATGCTCAAGACTTGCTAAGAAAAGATATATTGATTTGTCTTTTCTAATTTACTTTGTAATTGTCAATTCCCTTTCTTAACCCTTTCCACTTGTGTTAACAGAACTTTATAAGGCATCTGATCACAGGTGAGGACCACACAAATGATGTCTGGAATCGTCTGCAGGTCAAATCACAGAACTGCACCATGCTAGAAAATGAGCTCAAAAAGCAGAAGCGCAGGTAAAAGATTATGGAATTGTTTGTAATTATTACTTCAAATACAATGAAGTACCATAAGGAATGCAACAATTATGGTATATCAAGCAATTTACCAATAGTAGTTTTTGATGCATGAGCGGCCCCTAGTGGTTTTAAAGAAATAAGGTCTGTCACCAGGTCACAGAAAGATGTGACTCACTGTATTCCTTTTGTATAATAAGCTCATGGAGCCACTCAGCAGTATCGCCCTCAGAAAAAGCCTGATCATAAATTAAGTTTAAATCTCCGAGCCACCCAAATTTGATGTTTTTCCTCCTCAGAATGAAAGAGGTGTCGGGCATGATGGAGAAGCAACACAACCTGCTGAAGCTCGTCATCCAGAAGATGGAGATCAGCTCAGAGGCCGACGAGTACGACGGCCCTGAGAACCTCAGACACAACGCGTGGCCGAGGATGAGTCAGGCGAAGCCAAGAGGACACAGCGTGTCGCAGTGGGTCCCACTGATGAAGGCCATTGAGTCCAAAAGGAGCTGAAGAGGATGAGACAAATAAAACGTCTTAACCTAACATTTTACAAAGTGAATTATCACATTATACAAGTATAGGTATAAATGGCATAATTATATGACTACTGCACAATGTAATTCCTTATATTAGTAAGATGTAGAACTCATATCCGCTATATATATATTTATTGTAACAGTTAATTTAATGAAGTGCTTTTAACTGAGTTGCCTTGACTATTGTGTGGTTTGATACTGGATATTATTGTGAATGTTTTCATTATAGGCTGAAACATTAAGTCACACAGTCGGGACCCACTGATAACGAATGTTTTAAGTCATTTTGTGGTATGCAGTGTTGCCATACTTCTATTACCTGTTTCTGAAATGCTGTAATGTGTCTTTATGTGCAAGTTAGTTATGTTAAAAGTAAGTAAAAGATCTTAAAAGTTAAAGAAAAGACTTTTTTTTTTTTTTAGACAGACAGAATTTAAAGCTGCAATAAGAGCTGAGTGGACACCTCCTATGTGTGGACCAAGAACTGTGTTCATTTCAAGGATTTCTAGGAAAAACTCAAAATTGTGTATTTCCCCAGTGCATATGATAGAAAAACTTCACAATGGTTGGTAAATTATTGCCACTCACCAGCTCCATGCTTCAGTGACAATCATGGGAATCATAAGAGGGTTGGGAGGGAAACAGAGCGAGGCCTCTGACATCATGAGCTTGCACCTGTCCCTCTGCCTCTCCAGCGCAGGGCCCCGATAGAGGTCACGACCCCTGAAAGTCTCTGCTGATAGACAAATGCTATAGCTCCCCCTTCAAGTCAAGTTTTAAGTGATATATATGACTGTTGACCCTGAATTGAATTATTCCCAGGGCAAATACAATAACCATGTAGCCATCAATTACACTGATGTTTTGGACAATATTTTCTGCTTTTACTTGAGGAGCTACATCTACAGAATGACTAATGAGCTCACTTGTTTTTTTGTTTTTTTTTATCTCAACCTGTTTCTCGTTGACAGCAAATAAAGCAGCAGGTTGTGTCACATAGCCAATACCTTTTCATGTTGTGTAAAAAAAAAGATGACAGCTTATAAAACGAGAAGTAAATCAAGCAGCAGAATCCCTTAGCTTGCACCTTCAAGTGTGTCAGACGGACGCACTGACAGGGGATGAGATGGCAGCCTGCCTGAAGCTCCGACTGTCTCACCAGCACAAGTGGAACTTAATATCTCAAACCTCATGACACATCCAAAGTGAAGTATCCCACCCAAGGTCCAGCTGATGTCAGGTCTTCTTGTGCAAACTGGAAGAGCGGGATTGTGGGGAAACATAGGAATGTGTCCTTGGATTAGGGAGCATTCTTGGTCTGTGAAAGAGGGAAATTTGAGCTGTGGAAAACCGCAGAACACTTTGACTTGCATTTTGACACTGACAATTTTTATTGGAACATCATTATAAAGAGGTAATAAACAAGTTTAACAAGTTTTGAAAAGACTGAATATATTAGCAGTTTAATAAAGTTAGATTTGAGCCAGCATGTTGGAATAATTTACACATCATCCCGGGAACTGTTGGAGCAGAGTGGACTCAGGCTGTCTGAGGGGCAGGGGCGAAAAAAATCAAAAGGGCACCAGCTGCATGCGGTGGAGCACCAGCACGCAGAAGGTTTTCTAGCATACAGGGCAGCCTATGGCACTGCATCATGTTGCATCATTTTAATGCCACCCATTAGTGCACTGCATCTCGTTTTCTCCACTGGAAAGACATCCTAGAGGGCGCTTTATCATGTTTTTTCAACTGAAAGGACATCCTGGGCACTTTATCGTGTTTTATCTACCACAGGGGCATCTAAGAGGGCACTTAATACCGTTTTCTCCACTGGAAGGGCACCGTAAGGGGGACTTTATCATGTTTTCTCTACTGGAAAGACACCCTAGAGGGCACTTAATCATGTTTTCTCCACTGGAAGGCCATCCTAGAGAGTACTTTATCATGTTTTATCTACCATAGGGGCATCTGAGAGGGCACTTTATACTGTTTTCTCCACTGGAAAGACACCCTAGAGTGCACTTTATCATGTTTTCTCTACAGGAAAGACCCCCTCGAGGGCACTTTATCATGTTTTCTCCACTTTAAGGCCATCCTAGAGAGCACTTTATCATGTTTTATCTAACATAGGGGCATCTAAGAGGGCACTTTATACCGTTTTCTCTACTGGAAGGGCACCCTAGGGGGCACTTTATTATGTTTTATCTATCATAGGGGCATCCAAGAGGGCACTTTTGCTGTGTTTCTTTCAAACACGGGGGCACCAAGGGGGGCCGTCGCCACCAGCGTGTTGAAGTACAGTTCAGCATGCAGCCCAGTGTAGAGTACAGTCGGTTTTTTTTCTCTGTAGTGATCCTGGCATGGCCAACTACCAAAATCAAGCGTGCATCTCAGCTGCAGTTAGGTAATTCTTGGCAGAGTTTTGCTATAGTCATAAAAAAAAAATTCTAAATTTCACACATGTTATGTGGAGTAATAGCTAACAGGGACCTGGGATTTTCTGGGAATATCTTGAGCAAGTAAAGGGGGGGTTCCTGTATGTACTGTATGGACCCAGACCTTTCCATTTATTCAGAGAAATCTTGCTCCCACACCTCCAAACTCCTTCCAGTTTTCTCCAAAGCAATGTACAATGTGCTTTTTACTTTGTGATGTTTGCAAATCTCACAGACTACAACAGATATTCCGTCTGAAGGGTATAGAGTTTAGCACAAAAACTTTTTCAGAAACCTTTCATGCAGTATCTCTTCAAAAAATGTTGCAATCTTGTAGCTTCAGAGGCCCACAGCAATCTCAGTCTTCTCTGTTAGCTCTGACCTTAATCCACACTCTCTGATCTCTATAGATGGATCCTCTATAGCTCTCAGAAAAGTTTGGAGGACATAAAAGAAATGCAAAAATAGCAAAGATGTACAGCGAAAAAAATGTTTGTATGGGAATGAAGATGGTGCCTCCTCGCCTCTGCCACACCCTTGTCATGCCAACGCTCCAGATGTCATGGGAACCAATAACAGCTGGGGCCGGTGCACGCAGGCTGCGTGTGAAAGGCTGCTCCATCTGCAGAAACCCAATCCCTCTGTGAAACCAGCAAAAGGATTAGGCACTTTTGATAAGGTCCTCAAGACATTTCTATTACCAAAACACATCTGCGGAACCGACAAAGTTGGGGAAATGTTTACTATATAATGTGCATTTCCAAATGTTTCAAAGGATTGTGTGTATTATTATCATCAAGGAAGTTATGCCCTCTTGTAATATTAGATGGATTATCTCCGTTTGTCTCATTCTTAGAGTCATTTTTTTGCAAATTTCACCTCTTAGTAGACTTACCAATAATAGGCTAAGCCATTCATTTAACAGGCTTAATGTTATAATCAGGCTGCAGATGAGCAACTTGTGTCTTTAACAGTATACACAAGGAGACAGAGATGTGGTCTTTACTGAGGTCATGGTTGTTTGGAGAAAAAAAAGGGGAGGAGAAAATGTTCAGGAACAGATGCCAAGTCCAGGACACTTAAATTAGAGGGGTAGCTAAAGCAAGGAGGTTTTTAGAGAGAGCTGCAATTTCCAGACTTGACCTCAAGCAGTTGGTATTGCATTGTCAAGTGGTGAAAAGAAGTTGCAGGGTTACCAAATGGGAATTTAATAGAGTTTTTTGACTTTCCAACCTTTTACTTTAAATCTCATCAAGCTGAGATAAATCTACATATTCCAGTCACTGCTGTCCCTAAAGTGCCACTCACTCACAGGTGGCACAGGTGGAGCAGCAGCCATGTCCACTGGCTCTGCTGCTGCAAGTGATGCTGAGGACTATGCTGAGACATGCCTCAACAGGAGGACTGCCACCTCGTTGGACAGGAAGATCACCTGCTATAATAATCCGGACCGGTATTCGGATGAGGAGCTGGAGGATGACGGCGCAGAGGAGGAGGAAAGGATCGAGACACACGAGGTGCGTAAAGTCTCCAAAGCGCACCAGAGAGACGCGCGGCAGACGCAGAGGAACGCGGCCAACGCCAGAGAGAGGTCGCGGATGAGAGTGCTGAGCAAAGCCTTCTCCAGGCTCAAAACCAGCCTGCCCTGGGTACCAGCGGACACCAAGCTGTCCAAACTGGACACGCTGAGACTGGCCTCCAGCTACATCTCTCACCTGAGACAGCTCCTGCAGGAGGACCGCTTCGAGAAGAGCTTTGCGCACCCAGTCAACCTGGTATGATGATATAACTTGAGATGTTTTAAAGTGAAATATTTCAGTGTGTACTTCTAACAAATTACATAATAAAAAGTGGAAAAACACTTTAATAGTCTATAGCATGTTATACTGACCTCATAATAAACGCTTTGGGTTTATTTTTTATTTTTGTTTATTTTGTTTTGCACAATTTAAGACTATACAACATAACAAAAATAAATAAATGAATAAAATACAGTGCAGGAAGAGGCAAAAAACCCACTGGGTTTATCTGAAGCCTCCACCTAGAGACAAGATTAATATAAAGAAATAATAGATTACATAATAGTGATAACAATCAATTAGGACAAGATATATATAATAACAACAATAACAATACAGTAAATATATCAAAAAGTGTGTGTTTCTTTACTGCTAAACCTGTTGTTCTTCAACCTGGTATGAAACTTGTTGAGAAGTTTTAAAGTGAAATATCTCCATATGGACTTCTAACAAATTACATTTAAAAAATGGAAAAACACTTTAATAGTCTTTAGCATGTTATGCTGACCTTATTATATACATTTTCTTGAAAGGATAGGATATCCCCTTGAGATGTAGCATCTCATTTTCGAGGGGGTCCTAGAGACACAAATACAAAAACACATACAGACAAAACAGCATTACATAACAAATATACACTGCAAATACACAGATACAGACAGCTTGTTCACCACTTCCCACCCAGACCCCCATCAGCCCTCTGTTGTTATACTAGAAAGATTTGATACAATGACCATATTTAAATCAATGACCTGCGTCCAACTTCTTTGAAAATTCTTGGTACAAAGAAAATGATAAATGTGTTGGGTGTGTTTCTTTACTGCTAAACCTGTTGTTCTTTTGCTTTAACAGACCTGGCCCTTTATGATGACAGGCCGATCAGAGGACAGCCAAGACATCTCAGCCACTGTAAGACTATGTGGAGCAACAGCATAGGAAGGACTCCCCTCTTCAAACCAGCAGACAATATGAAACCCTCCTGTCCAGTGTCCATCTTTGGAAAGCTGTGGCTCAATATCTCCCCAAACAATGACTTTGAACTCCAACTGAACTGTTAATACACAGAGGATTGTCTATTTCAGAGCATGCCAGTTAGAACAATAAAGACTACAAGTTTGTTTTCAGATTTTCTTGTGTGCATGTTAATTAGTGTTAATACTATTAATTGATATGTTTTAAAGAGTGCATTTCACAAAATCACCTCACAGCTGTTGTTTTTTTGTTGTTCTTCTATTTTGACTTGACTTATATTGCAATCACCGAGCTAAAATGTGCAGCAGGATTCTTCTTCTACAGTATTTATTGCATTTTGATGTGTTTGTCCTTTGATGTTTTTGCATTTCAGATAAAAAAAAATACTAATAATTGTTGTCTTCGTTCTTTGTGTTAAATCAAATCAAAAATCATAATAATTCCCTCAGTAATTTAGCTTTTTTATTTTCTATTGAAATAGAGCAAATCCGTGAATCTTGATGGTTTAAATAATAGGTCTGATCTGTAGCGGATGAATCTATCTATAGTGGTGACTGCAGCACTCATAAGATGTGAAAAGCAGATACAAAAAATGTCAGATATTTGTCATTTGTGTAACCAAACTCCAAGTGTGCATTTTGGGAAATGAAACTGTTTACAGATCAGTATTTTATCAGAAAACTGTTTGGTCTGTTTTTTTTTTATCACAATCAAACAGCATATAAGACACTTGTCCATAAATCCACAAATCAGTGAACATATGTTGTAATGAATCACGCATTTCTAGACTTTTACACATCTTTTATTCATTCTTCTCGCTGAAAAAATACCCATCATTGTGACTGTTAAATGTATAAATGACTTATCTCTACTCATAAAAGGTTTAAATTAGTGACACCAACAAAAAGTTTCTGTAGTTTTTCGATTGTATTCAGATTACAGCTCTTATATCTGCCAGCAGGACTCCAGAGATCTTGAGCTGTATGTCATCAGACGGGATGCAGTTGTTCATATTTCAGTCAAAACAAAAAAACTTCACACAGCATTATTGGTCAAAGGTTCAGGGAGAAGCAGAAGTTCACACACAAACATACTGTGCAGCCAAAACGTGTGGGTCACACTTGCACAAACTCACACATCCACACTTAGAGCAGACAGAGAATAATGGATGACAGTGATCTCTTGATCTACGAGTCCTTTTATTCAGTTAAACCCCAAAACGATGTGACTACAGATGGATGGAGATCCAGGCAGTCTGGTGGGACAGACTGACAAAGTGCTAGAGATGAAGAGAGAGACGAAGAGAGCAGAAAGAGGAAGAGTTTTCATCAGGTCGGTGTGGAGTCGCAGCTGTCGGCGTTGTTGGTGAGTTTCCCAGAATTGTGAACTGCTCTCCTGGGAGAGAGCGACCACTCTGCTGTACCCGGACAGCTAATGAGCTGCCTCGCTCACACGCAGTCTGCCTCCGTCCTCGCACCATCCACTTCAATTGTGGAACACAGAGGGGAAAGCAACTTGTAAATGCCCGGCATGCATCTTGACTGCACTGAAAATGAGGTGCCATTAATCAAAACCTGGCATGTCAACAGAATGATGATGTTTGGGAAGCTGATCTCAGCTCTCTATGAGTGAAGTTTTTGTATTTCACACATGAAACAACAGATAGTTTTGTGCCAATTTATAGAAACACTGGCTGGAGATACAAAGACACTGCTGCTAAGATGAAAGATGTGCTGCTGCAGTAAAGTTTCACTGAAGCTCATGCTCATGTAATGTGACATGAGTGGCATCTAGTGGTGAGGAATGTGAAGAGCAAACCCATGGTTCTCCTCTCAATTAGGTGAGCAAAACAAAAGCCTCTGAACACTTATACAGGTGTTTTCAGTTATTCTGGCTGATTAGACCTCTGCTCAGGTTGAAGGTGGCCGGAGCTTTGATGGGAATTTATTAGCTCACAGATCTTCATCTACCAATAAGAATGATAAAGGTGTAATTTGTCCCTTCCCTAACAGGTTCAACAAAGGAGACTCAGGAAGATGTCACTCAGTTAGTCGCTACACGCCCACAAAGTCCCAAGAAGAGGTCTAATCAGCCAGATTAACTGAAAACACCTGGGTGGGTGTTCAAAGGCTTTGGTCAGTCAACACCTAATCACGTTCCAGAGTGGATTTAAAGTCTGACCCTTTAATAGAGAATTTAAAAATAATTGAAATTTTATGTTGAAAGTCACGTCCTGTTTTATTGAGTTACACGTGCAGCCCTATCTGCGCAGAAGTCACTTATTGTACATCTGCAAATCAGCATCACTGTTTATGACTCTTAGCAGAATATTTATCCTATAAAACACAAATGAATTGTGCTAAAAGTATTGTAATTTGCATTTTTATTATAATTTTGCCTGTAAAAAAAGTCTGCAAACTGATTCAAATGACACTGTTTACAGGTTTCTCTTTAAGTCTCATTTTGGGGCCTACTAGTGCAGCAATCTGATTTTTTTTTGTCATATATTAGAATCAGAATTTGTTTTTTATTTGCCAAGTACATATATACAAATAATTTGACTCCAGTTTTTAAATGTACTTAAACAGAAATAGAAAGAAACTGCTATAGGGACAAGGATAACAAAGCTGGACAAAATGTGAGGAATGGACAGGACTGTTCACACAAGTGAGTAGTGGAATATATGTGTATAAATATTATATATATAAAGCACCAATGACCAACAATAAAATAAGAAATAAAATAAAAACATATATATATATATATACAAGTCAAGTGTTCTTTAAGTGTAAACAATACAAATAGTGCAAAGACAATTTTCAAGATACTGACACTAAAACAAGGAAAGCTACATTATTGAGTGGAAAAATCTTACACCATTGGCAACATTTTTATTTGTTTTAAGAAAAATAAGTTTTCCGGTTAAAACAGAAAACAGCATAAGAATATGAAATATCAAAGGTGGAGACATCAGAGGACATTTTGACATTTCACAGTAGGAACATCACAGGTGTGAATAATAACATAATGAGGGCTGAATGTTACTGCTTCAGCACGCTGCAGCTCATCAGAGCCATCCTTAGTGTTATTAGTAACACCTGTGATGTTTCTACTGTGACAAGTCATGTCTGCCGTGAAAAAGGCCCACGGATTTCTACAGGTTTTTGTTTGTAAATTGCGTTTAGTACAAAACTGTTGAGGTTTACAACAGGATAAGGACAATGGAAAGGTTTGTTTGCTGATATAGTAAATTACAGACAAGTAAAAGGAAGTGCATGAAAAGTAGCCTGAGTTTGAACTGTTAAAGTGTTGAAATAATTCACCAGCTCACCTCATTGCTAGGAAATTCAAACATTTGAATACAAATATGAGCTGGCATAGCCTATGTCTCCTGGAGGACACAGGATTACAATGTGTGGCCTCTAACATACAGTACATTATCTTTATGTCCAGCAGAGGTCAGTATATCCTCACAATGGTCAACATCTCCTGGCATTTTACAGTATATTGGGATTTGGGAAGCCTCAGCAGTGTTCCTTTTCCTTGATTTTTTTACATAGTCGCCAAACAAAATGCACAGTTAATTTATTTTTTAACAAATACATGTGCATGTAAATGACAATACAACAACAGTACATGTGTCCTTTTGCTCCGTGTGCACTTTGCTCACAGAAATATTGTCTTGTTTAATCATCATTATTCTTTTTTTTCATCTCTTTTTTTAACGTTTTGCAGATATTCATTTCATTCAGGCGGAACACATTTCTTTGATATAAAATTGCATCGTCAGCCATCAAGGCTCGGCACAATCCAACTTCTTTTTCTTTTGGTACGAAGAATTTCCATGAACAGGAAGGAACTATAGGTCCAAAGCCAACATCGGTGGGGGGGGGGTTTCAGTGAGGCACTAACTTTAGGCCGTCCAGCCTGCAGGAATCCAGCCCGGACGCTTTGAGCTTCCCAAACCCACTCTCAGCGTGTTTGTTATTCAATATCCAGTCACTCAATACCACTAATGAGAAAAGGGATATGTAAATCCTAAACTATTTCAGTCACGTTTGCTATAATGTATACACTTCCTCATGGGAAGATTAGTCCCTCTGCTACAGTATGTCCAGGCTTTTGTTTTGAAAATACATTCTTTCCAGGTATGAACATGCTGACCCCTGAACCTGAACTCTCATCCTAAAACAGACATTTAAGGTAAAAGTTTGGCTATGGATTTTCTACAAATTGCCATGATTATAATTATTGTGGTGGGATTCCAGTGCAACATGGAAGTGGGTGTTGTTATTTGATAACCAGCTCCAGGAGTGTGACCATGAACTGAGGTAACCAGACATTTAAGGATACTTGCAACAGATCCAGAGCTGGACTTGGACTGAAGGATGTGGTGGGAGAAAATGTTGGTCTTAGCTGCTGAAGGTCATTGAATGATACTGATGCATTATATGTGTGCATCTGTGTAAGCATTTTTACATCATTTTGTATTTTTTAAGCACATACATATTGTAGATCTGTGAATGTTACGATTACTGAAACACAAATATTTGAACTTTTTTGCTGACAAAAAACACTTTTTTCAATTAATTAAATTAATATTCTCACTGATACAATATACTAAATTATGTGATTTAAAGAACAAGGCTGGCAATGTCCTTACTATCAACAAATCCTATGACAAGACCAAAACCAACCGTGATGTTGTCCGTCAATACTTTCCGACTTCCCAAGCCTGTCTGCAGTGGTGGAATGTAACTAAGTACATTTACTCAAGTACTGTACTTAAGTGCAAAATAGAGGTACTTTACTTGAGCGTTTCCATTTTATGCAACTGTCTTCTTCTACGCCACTACATCTCAGAGGTAAATATTGTACTTTATACTCCATTACATTTGTCTGATAGCTTTACAGATTACAATTTGTCATCCCCTTCCTGTCCAGTGAAAACCATGTAAGTGTTTCTTTATGTGTTGAGAAAATTCTCCTACTTCTTAAGCTAAATAAACGATTTAAAAAGCCTCTTTCGATCAGCTGGAAAATGTACCGTCACAAAGCTGATGGTTCTCAAAGGACAGCGATGATCTCATAGAATATGATGCATTGTTTATGTAAAATTAAACAGTATATAAAGGAGTCAAAAACATCTACAGCAGTAAAATGCAACATACACATTAATGCAGCAGTAATATAAATCCAAAAACATCGTATATAATAGTAAAACTGACGGAGAACATTTACTGCACAATAAATACTTTTACTTTTGATCCTTTAGGTACATTTAGCTGATAATACTTTTACTTAAGTAAGGTTTTGAATGCAGGACAGTGTGGTATTAGTGCTTTTACTTAAGTAAAGGATCTGAATACTTCTTCCGCAACCGTCTGTCTGTGACACTTAACCCATAAGCCAATTCATTCGTACTAAAGATTTAAATATTATATTTATACTTTCATTTTATAAAAGGCTTACTATTTCCGAGGACAGCTGGACACTGTGATTGTTTAGCAAACGTCACTCAAACTGGAGTAAATTTGTGGGAGACTATTTTCAGCCACAGATTTGTTGCACTAGTGAGTATTTCCGGCAGCAGCAATCCACATCAACTACAGTGTCTATGTTCATCTGATGAAGGAATATGTCACTGTGTGGGTAGCAACAACAACGGAGGTCTATGGCACAGAGGAATGAGCCAGATAATGCTTTGGTTACACGGACAATTCTTGTTAGTTTTGGTCTTTTCATTGGATTTTTTGGACAATAATAAAAATATAGAATATCACCCGTATCTTTAAAGAATTATGTAAATGTAAACCCTCCAGTCAAGTATAAAAAAATCTCCCAAAATCAAATGTCATGCTGTGTTGTCCGGGATATTGGTAATTTGCTGTTCATACATGCATGTACAGTATGCCCTCTGGTGAGTGAGTGTGACTGAGAGAGAGAGAGAGAGAGACGGAGATCTGACTTCCTGTTCCTCTGTGGAGATGACACACTCTTCTGTTAGATAGGTGATTGGGTTACAGTGCGGGACTGGCAGCCTCCTCTCAGGAGAGAATGGAGGCTCTTTGTGGCAGGATGAGCTGGACTCTGAAAGGGAAGGTCGAGCCAAACAGGGGGGGGAAAAAAGTAGAAGACAGGAGGGAAGATGCATAAATTGGTGAGGAGGGGTAAGGAGGGCACTAGGAGGGGAAGGTTGACAAAACAACATCCAACACACACAAGCCCCGCGGCCCTCTCTTGGCCTCGTCCTCCATTGTCTCCGTACTGCAGAGACAGTCGCCGAGCTGCTTGGGTGGTGTCCTGGTTCCAGAGCTGCTGCCAATGGGAGCCCAGTAGAAACAGATATTTGTGTTTGTTCTCGGGGCATGTGGAGCAGCTATCCCAGTCCTGTTTACAAGGACTGGGCGGTGCCCCCCCTCCCTGACCTATTATGTTGTCCTCGCCTTTCTGTCTCTCACAAAGAGATTAACACCACCAATGGGCTTGTTTTACGTACACACACTGCATATTTCTGCCATTGTGTGTGACTTTCTGGAAGTGTAAGGTGTGCTTTAAGATATGATCTTGCAGGCATGCAAACACAGTTACGCTTACATACAAATCATGTCATTTTATAAATTTTAATATTTCTAAAAACTACGGTGCTCAAAATTATGGAAGCCCTGAGATATGAAGTGATTTATTTATTTATTTACTTATCTATTTATTTATTTATTTATTTATTTATTATTTATTATTTATTATTTATTATTTATTATTTATTATTTATTATTTATTATTTATTATTATTATTATTTTATTTGTTGAGCAACAAACTGTTGATTTTACATGTTGTTTTTGTTGAATGCCCTTTTTTGTTTCCAGCAATTTTATGATAATAACTAATGAAGGGCAAATTACATCATGAACATTGACTAGAAATTTTAAATCAGAACATGTAAAAACTGAATATCAATAAATAAATGAAGACATCAACACAAACACTTTTGTTATTAGTAAATTCCTTTGGGCTACTTGTATTTCTGTGCAACATTAATGAGGTCAACAGAATTTGTTTTGACACAAGGTTTTACTCTAAAAACCTCTTAACCTGCCTGAATAGCGTTCACACAGTCTGAGCTGGCTCTACTGCCGCTCCAGTCCCCCTCCGGTGGCGTATCCTCCCCGACTTCATCTTCTGACATTACAAAGACAGCCACAACTTGACAATGGAGATAATATTTTCCCTTCACAATGGCTCCCAGTCTCTGCTCTGGGCGAAGGCTCAGTGGTTGTAAGTAGCCCGGGTTTTCCCATCCCTGTCAGACGGCGCGGCCCAGCCCAGTGGAGAAATGAGTCCCCAGGTTGCTTAAAGGCCCAACCTGTCAGCGGCCCAGAGGGATTAGCCATTCACAGCCTCCGTATTGTTCTCTGGGCCACAATAGGCTGCATGGGGCCCGGCCCTTTGTCATCAACTCTGTTGTGAACTTCTGCTGGGGCAACAAAAGTGTAACACACCTGCAACTATGGATTAGAAGTTTTTTTTCTCCTCTCTTGTCCTTTTCTCTTTCTTTTCTGACACATTGCCCATGGCAGTGTTGGCCACATCAAACGTGATGTTTCAGACAAAAAAACAGGCTTTCCTGGTCAACACCCAGAGAAAAAGTGGACAAGATATGCAGGACTTTATTACTCTTTCTTTTTATTGTCATTGAGTACAGAAAAAGTTTATTTTGGTATTTCTATATTAATATGTTGAAATGATTGTTTTGTACCAACTGTTTTTACAAGTTCCAATAAATGTCAGGAAGGCTACCCTTTCCAGGCATCAGTCTTATTTTGACATCCCCGCGTCACCTTTAACCTCGTGGAGAAAATGTTCTGTCAAGGGTCTCTGATGGCCACGTCCAAGCAACTAAATCCTAAATCCAACTTTTCTTCTAAGAGGCTTGAACTTTTCGTGACCACATCAGAAATCAAAGTGATTTCACGGTCATCGTGTAGAACGTGATGTCCTTAAAAAGTCTCGGTGGAAGAGAGACATTTATTGAGATGTGGTCCCTTTTACTTGTTTCTCTGAAGAACGCGCAGTCGGCACAGGTGCAATGAAAAAATGTGGGAAACGTGATAATCTTTTTGTGGTATTGCAGTGATATTTGTTGAAATTATTTGCTTTCTTTTGTCATAACATTTCCCATTATTCCATATCAAACTTCTTGGATGAGAGTAAAAAGATTCCCATTACTCATTTTAGTGGTTGAACTTTTGTGCTGAGTTAAGGTGGAGTTTTGTAACAGAGGTGAACCCTCATGTCTAACTTACACGGCGGCATGAATAACTTAACACCACATATTCAAATGTTGCCTCAACGGCAGAAAACACCCACACACACGTCCACATATTTCACAATTCAAATCCATTATGAGGACATTTTTGTCATCAATTTCTTTTATTATCTTTTATATTATCATTTGTTTCTACTAGTTCAGTTTTGGGGGAATATGTTTCATTTTTTTCTTTAAAACACACATTTTGATATATTTAGTCTGCAGTATGTATTTTGTTTGGTGGTTAAGATAAACCTTGCTTTCGAGTTGCAATTTGTACTTATTTATATAGTTGTTCATTTAATTGTTCAGAAAGAAATAACAGGCTATATATTATATAAAAAGTATTTTTGTGTATTTATGAAAACCTTTTTTAAAAGAAAAAAAATTAATTAAACTAACAAAATGTAAGCTATTATTCTTATTCTTATTGTTATTATTATTATTATTATTATTATCATTATTATTATTATTATTATTATTATTATTGTTGTTATTATTATTATTATTATTATTATTATTATTATTATTATTATTATTATTATTATTATTATAATACCCTTAGCAATGGGTTGTGTCCCTAACCTAGTGGATACTTTATTTTAACATAAGATGTATGAACTTAGTTGCTACTTGATGGCAAAGACATCTCGCAGAGTTAGGCGAAGCACAACACTCCTTCAAACTACACAAAAAGACATAGAACAGGGTATCCATCCACCAGTTTGTGTGATTGTGAGTCAGTAGATTTCCTCCATACCAAACTATCCCTTCAGGCCAATAGTTAGAGACCTTCAATCAGACATCATATCTTCAGGATTAGTTTTATGGTGCATCCAATTCCAAATTGCTGAAGAGGGGATTGTCATTACGGCGCATGATGGTCTCTTTGGGCTAACCTCAGGGTCACCATCATACAACGAGACACAGCTGACAGCGACACTCGGCCAGTTAACGCTGTTTGATGGATCACCTGTGCGTGTAAGCGTGCGAGTGTGCACGCAGGTTTGAGTGTGTGTGAGATGTGTGCGTGTGTATGTGTGTGTGCGTCCCCCTGGAGAGCCTCTATGGCCGGATGGTGTATCAGATGGCACGTTAATTACTCAGCTTTCAAAAGGGGGCTGTCCTGGGTAGGAGTGAGTGGAGGGCTGATGGCTGTGTGGTGGTCAGAGAGGCTGCCCGTGGGGAAAAGGCGTGGAGATGAGTGGCACATGTGGAGCTCGACATGCAGTGATCACACGGACATGGTACCGCTCACACAGGTGAGCATCAGATTAGACTCATCGTACAGAGATACACGGCTGTATCTTTTCCTGTATGTTGCTTCTTCATAAAATGTGAAGTATCAGTGTCAATATCAACAGATTAATATGTTTACTGAATAAATAAATTAAGCTAAAACCACCCTGAGCAAAAGGTAGAAGAGATTAGGGCATGTTGCCCCAAATTATTACAGATTTTTAGAGGTTCAAATCCACAATAATTCATTATTTGGCCACTCGTGGGCCCCCAAACACAACATAAACATGTTATCATCTTTTATCAGTTGTCTATTTACACATCCAACAGGTATGTAGCAATTTTAGCATTCATTTGGAGTCAGGTTTCTGGCCATAAATCCAATATTCACTCTACTTTTAGCCATGTTTTGGTCTCCACCCTCTCCTGGGGGAAATATCTGACTCTTTAAATGTTAAAGGCTCCACTATGTTCATTAGCTAGTCACTTACTTTAGTTTAGTCTGTAGTTTGGTGCTGTTCAGGTAGAGCACAGTTGGTTTTTAATGTCTTTAAACTGAAAACAACGGTCGTGCTACCTGAAAATGACACTTTGAGAGCGATGAGTCAAAACCGTGAAGTTGAAGACCAGAAAACCAAAACAATGAGCTGAAAGATGCTGTAAAGTACGCATAACAAGTGACGCCTTTCACATCACACATTGCCATTTGATCCTTTGGTGTGTTAAAAATATTGACTATAGCAGCTTTAAACTTTCAATTTTAGTTTTTAGGTTTTGTGTTTGTGGTAGCTGTTCTTCTGTAACGGGACGGTCGAGATGGACACCGGCCTTTGACCCCACCTGACCCTGACCATCCCCCTGCCTTTCTGTCTGCTACCCCATCACACACACCCACACGCTCACACACAGAGCTTAGAGTTCCCAAAGCCCTCTCAGACCCCCTTCTTCTGTCCGTCAGATCAAAGCTCGCCGGGGGTTGAGAGGGACCTGACCCGTGGGAGAGGCGGAGGACCCTGCTGTTTGGCTAGTCGGCGGTGTGGAAAGAGACAAACAGGCAGCTCCAAGGACAGCCCCCCGGGCTGATGGAGCCCTAAATCCACTGAGGTTTCTCAAGGCCATGCATGACAGAGGAGGTCGTTTGTTCTGTCATCATAGAAAGACACACACACACACACACTTGAAAAGACACACGCACTGTGTTTCTCTCGCTGTCTCTTCCTTCTCTCTCTGCATCACACACACACTCTGTCCTCCTCTATCACTACATCACAGACACACTGTCAGTGCCTTTCTCTCTTCCTTTATTTGCATCACATGGTTACCATGCAGACGTTTTTCATCCATCATCTTTCTCCCACTGTCTGGGCCTGTGACACTGATTAATTTGCGCCATATAATGGAGACACAACTAATATCTGGGTAACTGTTCTGCAGTCGATTATACATTATGATGCAGCTGAAGAACATTGTAAGACTTTACTCCGATCTATAGCAAAACTCAGAAGATCCAAAAAGGGATTTACCGGTCTAATCTACCTATTTTGACTTTTCTGATCATCATAATTGATACAATAATCAGGCATTGGGAAGCATATCAGATGTAATGAAATACAGTACATTGCATCCTTGGAGGATATTAGATGTGAGCTGTGTGTGCCCAGCCCGTTCACAGGACAAGGCATATGAATGCCACAGTAATGTGCGAGGCATTTAGCGTGCAATACGAACGCCTTTCTTACTTTCCCTGTGTCATTTGTACGCCATGTAGTCTGTACTGACTGTAATGTAAACACATCCACTACGGCGGGCGGGTGGAGACGTGGATGGGTCCAACAAACACACGAGACCGGTGTTTTGTTTTGCAAGTTACGTTTGTGTGTCGTTACAATAGTATTTTAGTTTATCTTTATCTTATCTTAGTTTATCTTTATCTTAGTTTACTTGCTTAAGTTAAGCCCACACAATGATGTTTTTCCTAAACCTAAGTGGTTTTGTTTCATAAACCTAACTGCTGACGTTACCATAGTTTTGTTTCGTGGTGTACAAATGACACGCGAAAAGCCTAAAATGTGTCCTCCTGACACGCGGAATGTCATTTTAATGTCGTGCTATTTATACACCTTCCTGTGAGATCGGGTTGGTTTGTCTGTGCCACATTCAGTGACCTGCAGTATTTCTGATCAAATTATCACATTGAATAAAAGCTCATCAGCCGAACACCAGCTTCACCTGCTTCCAGAGAGTTGATCCAGCAGATATTTGTCAAACTATATTAATTCAATACTGAATTTAATACACAGAAACTACTCAGATAACGTGGAAACAAACAGTCATTTGCCACTGTGTTGTGGCAAATTCATAAAGTCACTGTTTGTATAACGGATATTTTTTCAGCTTCTTTTTTCTCACCTTTTATTTCCATATAGACAATCTAGTATATGTTCTTGTTTTTGACCTCATTATGCATCTTTCTTACACTGTGAATATTCCCTCGGCCTGCTGCCTGAGCCTGTGGCGTTGATTAATCTGCGTGATAATGAAGACACGCCACAAACCCTGGTGGGTGTGTAATCACCATAATCATTTAATAATTATGTTGTATTCATAAGGAGCGGATGTTTCATGATCTGTTTACTCGCTTTATCTCCACTTGATTAGATCTAATCACTCCTCGGTAATACAAAGTTGTTTTTTTTAAAATAATAATTACTTGTAGCTCTGGTGAATTTGTAATTTCCTTTATGCCTTTATACTGATGGCTCATTTGCATCTATATTGCAAAAAAGAAAAAGAAGAAAACGAAATAATATCTAATGTCAACAATCATAGGCTTGTATTTCACCATCTCTCTTAGCAGAGAACCATAAAATACAGTTTTACAGCATGAAATTTCCTTTGAAATCCCAGAGACACCTGATGCTTGTTTGAGCTACTCCATGCGTCTCATAGCCTCCTCTGCGTTTTTATTAAGCACCGTGCAATTTCAGACCCCATGTTTCCCCTCTCTGCTCCCTCTGCCTCTGGTGTGCAACAAAAAGACCCACTGTAGTACCACTCATTGACTTCCCTGTCTCTCTCCTCTGTCGTTTACAAGGTGACAAAGCTCGCCACGGTGTCTCAGTGCAGCTGGCATCCCCAGTAAACGGAGGGCTCCCATGTGATCTATCTGCATGGTGCTCATGTTATCTCCAGTGAGGGCATTTAAAGCTCTAATATGTCTTTTCCACATGGCCCAGACTAGTTTAATTACCCCTGCTTCAGCTGTGGCTGTGAACGCCCACCACTCTGGTTCCCTATCTGGGAACCAGGATGGAGGAGGACAGGGGCTGCAGACCTGCTGCATATGCACTAATACTAATATGAACTAATACACATTAATACGATGTGTTGAAAGAAGGACGTTTGGAGAAAATGGCATATTATATTGTATCATATTGTAATGTATTGTATTGTATTATAATTGAATATACATATCTCCATCCATATACTGTGTCAAGGACATTTCTTATCTTTTTTATATTTTTTCTTTTATTATTATTATTTATATTTATTTGATTTAGCTACAAACATATACAAAAAGTATCTAATTTTCTAGAAAATTACAAAAAATATATGGACAAAAAAAGATAAAGAAAAGACATATCAATTAGGGGTGTTGCAATATACCGGTATTGATGAAAACCGTGATATTTAAAAAATGAAATATTGTTTGTTAATATTGTGTAAATAATCCAGCGCTTTGTCGTTGCAACATAACACATCAATTCATGGCATTAATGTACTTTAAAAAACCACCCCATCTGATCACGATCAACCCTATTTTTCATTTTCAGTTAGATTTTTCAAATGAGCCAACCTTGTTATTGTTTTTTTAATTATTATTTTTAAAACATCAACTCTGAAATGTGAGGAAATTTGGGGATTTTGAGGCACTATATGCCTTTTTTACAGCAGCCATTTTGACATGTCATTGCAGCGTAAACACAGCTGTAATTGATCAAATAATTACGGTCCCATCCCTGTTATTAATTACACCTGTGTTCACCCTGCAATGACATATCAAAACGGCTGCTGTGAAAAGGGTCTATTGGTCAGTTAGGTATGTATCTTTAATTTCCCATCTTATACTTTAGTTAATTAATCTGCAGTCATATATGCAATAATATAAGCCACTGGCTCACAATCAATTTAAATAAGTTAGAAAGTGGAGTCATGACTTTTTAAAAGGTTGCATATTTCAAGCATTTCAAGCAAACAAAGAGTGAGTTGATAATAATCTTTAGAGGTGTTTAGAGTATTTACAAGAAAAAAAAGTAAAGATAAGAATCCTAAAGAAATTAACATAACTTGGAGCAAAAAATTGTTTTGTTCTTTCCAAACTCTTTAATCATCTTGTGACTGTCCATCCTATCTAGTTTACTTTACTGCTTTATTTACTAAAAATCAGGATTTCCGCCTGAAACACCATGTGTACACTATATGCGAAAAAGCAACAGAAAAAGAAAAAATAGAGCGTTGTTTGCCCGAACAAGAACCACCCAGTGTTGTGTTCATACGATCCTGCAGGCTTGGCTCTGCCTGTGTCAGGTCTTCTCTGGCTCTGAGCAGTACGAGAAGGTGAGACACTCTAATAGGATCAGCCAGTATGACCTTTTCACTCCTCGCCTCTCTCTCCTCCCCTCACCCCTGTCTCCACCCCCCCCCCCCTTCCATTCCCTCCTGGCACCATTGGCGCTGGGTGGCACCCAAGAGCCACTCGGCCCGGCGGGTAGGGTTACAGCAGCCGAGGCCTCGGCTCACATGTTTTAACAATTTCCTCCGTCCTCTGTGAAATTATGCAAATATTTTAGTCCAGTTTCCTTGAGTCTGGAACACCAATTAAGAGTGTCTGTTTGGTTTTCGTGACAGCTGTTGAGGAGGCTTGCAGACAGTCAGGCCTTGCTGCTCGCGCTGGAGGTGAAGGGCTCCTACTAAGCAGGCCTGGACCCAGATGTGCTGATATGCACATAGGGAAGCGCTGCTGATGAGGTGAGATTGGGGCATAAAAAGGGGGGAAATGTCAGGATAAAGAGGTTGAAAAATGAAGTCTGTGTGATGGAGAGGTGACGCTGACAAAGGAGGAAGAAAAGAAAACATACTGATGATGACAAGGACAGAAAGAGAGGAAGATGTGGAGTACAAGGGGGATTAATATTTTCCAAAACTAACATAGATTGTAGAAGAATAACAGACCCTTGACTGTGTTGGTGGGTGGCTTTCAACGCTACGACGGAATCGAGGAATATCAATCTGCCTTGATGACGTTCCAACACCGCTCCTCCAGCAGCAGGTAAGGTCATATCTGCTATTACTGCCATGTAAAAGACAGGGGTCAAAAGATTTAACCGGGCTTCTTCTGCGTTTCTAATCAGTCCCCCATCAATGCTCTGTCTTATTTTTATTCCCTCTTCTTCCATCTCTGTAAACTGGTAAAGTCAGCACAGGAAAACGTGATCTAAGGTCTAAAAGGCTATCAACTCTTCCTCCATCTTTGCTTTAAAGACTCGCTGGCTCCAGATATTCCCCATCATGCTGAAGCATTTGATCCAGGGGATTGTGCCGTCTGGATAAATGTTCACCGAGCTCTATAAGGGGAATGGATTGAGGTCACGCCACTAAAGCATCTCCCCCAGTTCAAAGGTGGGCATGAGCGTGAGTCCCGGAGAGAGATTCATCTTGGTCAAGAGAAAACCTCTTGAAAGGAGGGCATGTAATCGCAATGCGGGGCGTGACGGACCATATCGTTATTAAACGGTATTGTTAAGGAAAGAGGAGAGAGGTCAAATTTGATGTAAGCCGCCTTATTGTGACATTCGAGACGAGCCCTTCACTGATGCTGGTGATAGATATAGGGTCAGCTTTGATGAGCTTATCCATCACTATAAATAATAGCGCGGAGGTAGATGTCATTTGGGGGTAAAAAAGACATTTTACATTATTCATGCTGATGTTACTCTATAAAAATGTCCTCACTAAAATGTATCAATGCTATTCAAAATGTTTTGCTTCTGTTATTATCGAAGATTGTGGGACTTATCTGTAAAAACTTTGGAGTTGCATACAATATTTTGAAAGCAAAATGCAAAGTAAGGTACTAAACCTGTTTAGATTAAATTTCTTAAATCAATAGTTCAAAATTTTGGGAAAAGCGCATTTGCTTTCTTGCCGAGGGTTATATGAGAAGATTGATACCTCTCCCATGTGTGTTGAATATAATAAGGCTACAGCCAGAAGGTGGTTAGCTTAGTTTAGCACAAAGATTGAAAAGAGGGGGAAACAGCTACACTGGCAACATTTTATGTTTTAATCAGTGCAACAATGTGTAAAAACAACAATTGTGACTCCAAGAAGACACTTCTCCCAGCTAGTGAGCAACCTCCAGGTCTGAAAAGTGAAGCCAATGCAGAAGTGCCTTATACTTGCATTATTTCTAATAGCCAGCAGGGGGCGACTCCTCTGGTTGCAAAAAAAGTCAGATTGTATAGAAGTCTATGAGAAAATGAGCCTACTTCTCACTTGATTTATTACCTCAGTAACATTGTAAACATGAGTTTATGGTCTCAATCGCTAGTTTCAAGTCTTCTTCAATACAGCATGATGTTCATTTAGTAAATTATGGTCCCATTTGGAATCAAATAGATGATAAAGCAGGGTATGCTTTAGGGCATGGCTTGTGATTAGATTGCTACCACGGCATTGTCCGGTCTGGGAGCTGCTGCTGGCTGCAGCTTCAGATTTGCCTTAGAGTTGTTAACTAAGGTAGAATAAGTTTCTTGAAGTTCCTCAAAAAAGGCCCGCACTCTTTCTGTTCCCTTCCCTTCATTCATGACCTTAATTCCTACCCTTTGTTTGTCTGTTTCTTCATCTGACTCTTCACTACCCCCTCACCGCTACATCATTTCCTCCTTCTCTTCCACCCCCAAAACTCTCCTGTCCGTGGTGTCTCCCAGAGATCTTAGCATGGCCCAGCTTTTCTGCTCCAGGTGGTCTGCAGCCAGCCACCTGTGTTGTCTTTGTGGCGCTGTCATCTGTCTCCGGGCAGGCTTTGTGGGGTTGCCAGTGTGAGGACAGGCCTGGTGAGCGCCGATGATGGAGATAGTGCTTTCTGCTGCTGCTTCTCCCAGACTCTCACAGGACTCCAGTGTTGCCGGACACAGGGAGGAGCAACGTTTACGCCCCCGGCCGGTCCCAAAGAGGAATCCTGGGAAAATGTTTTACTGGACCTTCATGTCTAAATGTTTTTGGAATAGTGTTTGTAAGATGGAAAAGGTTTACAGAGCCAACAGACAAGCTCGTCCACACAGTTGTCCTGAGAGGAACCTTGACCAAGAGTATAGCATCATTGTCATACCGTCACATCGTTAAACTGTCATACCTTCATACCGTCATGCTATTGTGACATAGCACCCACGCACCCGACATGTTAAGATACTGTACAGGCATTTTGAGGATTACAAATATGATCACATGAATGTATATGCATGTATATTGCGTAAGTGTTTGTTTTCTTTGCAAAATAACTACAAAATCCATAAACTCTCTGAGTTCTTTCTTGTCCGGAACTATCTGCCGTATACAATCCACTGCATATGAGACATTCAAAGGATCACATGGGGACAGTTCTCAGCCTTAAACTAATGCATTTTTCTTAATCTCCACTTGAGGGAAACATAATGCAGCTATGACACCCAGACACACAGTTTGGAGTAAAGACACATCTGATGAAAAGGAGTTACAGTAGTAGGAGTTACATATCCGGGAAATAATTGATTGTTCTGCTGATTATTTTCTCGGTTCATTTTCTTAATTAATTTCCCTATGAAATCCCAATTTTTCTTAAAGGCCAAAGGTTTGGTGTTCTTGCTGGACAAAATTATTTAAATATTGAATTAATTATCACAATAGTTGCCAATTGATTTTCTGCCAATCAACTCAATGACCAATTAAATCATTTCAGCTTTATACATATTTCTTCCTTCTTCCTTCCTTCCTATTAGTGAAAATATGACATACAGAGATTACTGTATGAGCATAATATTATATAAGAGATAAAAAAAAATGCATTCAAATATGATTAAACTCTCTTTTAGTTATAGATTTATGGTTTTAATGTAATATAAATTATGTGAATTTACTAGGGGTGTCACGATATATCGGTATTGATGCTAACTGTGATATTTAAAAAGTTAAATATTGATATCATGTTAATAATACACTACACATATGATAATATGTAAATAATTCAGTGCCTCTTAAATCACGCATTTGTACAGGTACAGACTCTCTCTCCTCCTCCCTACAGTCAGGGCCGGCGCTAGCCCTTTTGGTAGGCGAAATTTCGGAATTTGGACCCCTAAACCTGAACCCTAACCCTACCCCCGTCAACCGCAACACACATCAGACATCACAATGGTTTTAAGACCAAAAAAAATAATATTTTTATTTTCATAAATAACTGTATTTATTATAATATGAATAAACAATTGGTTCCTGATATTGTTGGCTTAAAAGTGTTTAGTCAGGTTCACTACAATGAGAGTTACAGGGGTGAAAAATTTATTTATTTATTCATTCATTTGTTACCTCAATGGAGAAAATGAGGAAGGGTGCCTACCAGCATTTTTTTTTATTTAAAATATCTTAAAATATATATAATTTTTTTTTTAAATAACAAAATAGTTTAATTTTACCCAGAAGGTGGCGCCCTAGGCGACCGCCTATATGACATGCTTTAAGCCTACACTTGTATATTGAGTGTAATTTATTTATCAAAAAAATAGACCAAACGCACAATAAACAAAGTTTAAGCATTATTTATTTACTTATTTCCAAATAGTCTATAGATATCACGATAATATCATTATTGTGAATTATTTTGGCCACAATAATTGTGTAGTGAATATCTGATATTGTGCCAGCCCAAAAATGTACTATAGTCTACATAAAAGTAGCAAGTACCAAGTTTTATAGTGCCAAACTGATGTAAGATATTTTAAAGGATTTAAATGAAATATTCAATAAAGAAACTAAATAAATTGAAGGCTGCTTAGAGGTCAAAGTCTATAGTCACTTCTTCATTTACCATTACACCAGTGGATATTCTCACCATCCCAGGACACCGCTGCATATTCAGAGTTTTATTTACTCCTCATCCGGAGGGCAGCGTGTTGATGAATGGCGGCGCTGCGTGCGCCCCTGGGACTCTCCTGTTTAAGGAGCGCCGAGGCGATTTATGAGCGCGCTCTCGCGGGCTTCACTGTGATTAATCGACGCCGTCCTCCGCGGCCACGGGCGGGGCAGCAGGGGCAGCAGGCCCTCCGCTGTTTGGATAGGGAGATAACATCAAAGCAGCCTGCTGCTTGTGTTAAGAAAATACTGCATTCTGGGTCAGCGCAAATGAATCCAGGAGGAGCTGGAAACTGTTTTTAATGGCGTTCCCATCGATATATTATCACTCTGCATAACTTGGAGCGTGGAGGTCACAAAATGACATTTGCAAATGTCTTTGTTCTCTAACCCCAGAGCTTCCTTGAGGCGATGGTTTGTTTATGTTGGGCTACATTTATGAATGGGGGGTGTTGTCAGTGAGAGTTATCATTAATAACTGTTCCAGGACTGAAGATGATTAATTATTTAGACATAAATAAGTGTTTTACAGACTTAAACTCTTCGTAGTTGAATGTTTAGACTTATAATAATCCTTCAAAGTTCCTACAACTTTGTTCCCAAAGTTGTTAGCCTCTGAGATATTTACCTGCCCCGGTTCTCTCCTCCACACCTGCACCATTGATCACAGATCACCCAGATGAGCCGCTTGCTTCAGGGCTGACACTGCTGCTCTTTTGATCTCTCTTCATGAATGACCTGCTCACCACCAGGCCCCAAAATCCCTCTTGTCTCATGTCAGGCTAAAAAAAAAAAAAGAAGTTTGTCCTAAGGGAAATGCCACTCAATGATGTGATTGTGCACTGAAATTGTGTCTATACTGTCATCAAGTGCAAATTCCTAAATTATTTTACTGAATACATTATTAGTATAGTCAGGTCTTTTCTATTAAAGCAGTCCTGGCCAAAGCTCCTTTTTTCTTATCTCATTTACACATCAAAATAGTTTCTCTCCTTTCCCATTGTGAGAGCGCCATACTCCTCAAGCCAACTGGGAATCACCGGGCGAATTTCCGCTCTTTATTTCCTAGCTCCGACCGCTTCCCGTGGTTCCTAAAAGGATACCAATTTAGCTGAATTCAGGCCGAGTTGAAAGGCGCACTGTTACCTGTCCGCTGGGGTAGAACCTCTGCGGTGGTTGCCCTTTCCCATGCTTCCACCGCGGGACCCCGACCACAGGCAGACAGAGGGGACACCTGTTCCCTCTGAGAGGTTGGCCAGCATCTGAAATCTTAGCGTCGGCCCTGCCTATTGAGAGCCGGGCAGCACTATAAGGCCCCCGCGCTGTGATGGGGCGTAGGAAACCTGAGGAGCGAGCAGGAAAGGGGATGCCTATAGCCTGATGAATCTGGCGCAATTTGCCAAAACACAGTGCCTCCCTGCACAAGACGATTACCCACACTTGCAATAGAAAAGCCATTGTCTGGTACGAGTCTACCACTTATCTGTGTATTCTTTATCGTAATGCAGAGATACAATGGTCTGCCTGTGCTGCACTGAAGGACAGAGTTTAGTGCTGAGGGGAGGAGGTGGAATTAAATGTTTTTGCAGCCATTGGTGTAAATCAGCACAATTATAGTCTGGTAGGAAAAACTTTGGCTTCTCCTGGAAATACCTTTGACTCCAAATCATAAATTATTGGTGCAAAAACCCCATCAGTCTCTGAACTATTTGCGTGTTTTTGGCTCCGCTCCGCCACCATTCATCTCCTAAAGAAACAAAAGAGCAGAGAAGTTGATTTGAGACCCAAGAAGGGTTGTTCACGGCCCATTGAGCATATGTGGTTAAAACAGTGGCAGACTGAAAGAAGAATGCGATCCTGGGCTGACGTTTTCTACCCCTCTTGCTTACAGTTTAACCCTGATAATGGCTTCTGGGCATCTTCTGTTAAGAAAAAGCAATAACGCTGACCAAACGCTGTCAGGATCATGGGTCACAAGGGCAAACGCGGTGCAGCGAGAGTTTGTCCAAGAGGTTTCCGCACGAGCCCCTCAACGAGCCTCATACCGTCTCCTTCCTCGCACCATATATCAGCCTCCCCTGCTGAGGGTGAGTCACCTTCCTCATACCACCTTTGATGTCCTAAAAAAACCCGAAGCACAATTTGTGATCACCGTTTGGACCAAGCTACGGTGCGGCCCCCAGTTGACTGTGATCTATAAGATTGTTTTAATCCTCCCAACTCTTTATGGTTCTCTCCTCGCGTCCGTTATTGTAACGTCTCACAAGTGCACCCTTGCTGATATGGTGGAGTTGCGGCATAAAAATGTCAAGCGCTTCAGTCCTCGACTGTGCTGAAGATGGACATTGCGAGACAGGATGACCACTGAGGGGCTGTTACTGAGGCTTATAGGTCAATGTCTTTCTGCTGCCTTCAGAAGCCATGGGGAAATAACCAGCAGCTCTGGTGGAGAGGAGTGAACAGATGCTCACTCCTGAAATCTTCAAAGTTTCCATCCTTCAACCTTCACTATCAAACATATGTGCAATAAGAATGCTTTATATGACGGTCAGATCTGTGACTTGCAGATTTACACAACAGCAGGGTTGAGTTTTAAACAACAGGAGGCCATTTGTTGAATGTGCATCTCTTGGAATATACTGGTGGTTTTGTTGTTTCCTGTGGTGCCGTCTCTCCAGTGGCTGTGGTTGATGAGAGCAGAGATAAATGACAAAAATCACATTAAAGTCAAACATTTTCTAAAGCTGTTGACATTCGAAAGTGGAACGTCCTGAAAAACAGTCGTAAAAATCTGGCGCTTCCATTATTTTTTGTCTTAATGCTTCTTATTTATGAATATGGCTTCAGGTTGAACCAGTTACTCAGTGTGGTCTCCGGGAAGCGCCATCACATGTGGAAAGCTTGTTCAAAGTCCTGGGTGACAGCTTAATGTGGCTTCCTAATTTATTCCCCCACTCATCCATTGACTCAGGGCCAAAGGAAGAAAAAGTCTCTTTTAGAAGCAATAGAAGAGGGCATGTTATTGGGGACAGTCCGTTAAGCTGTCCTCACCTTTCCGCCTGACCTGCGCTTGCTTGAGATGTTTTCTAGCTGAGGCATCCTTCCTGCCGGAGAAGCAGAGGGGTGATTAATGAGCCCAACATGTCGAGAGGGAAATGTAAGGGCACCCGCCGAGAATTATCGATCCTGGGAATCAGCAGTGAGGGAGAAGTGGTGGAGAGGCATAGAGAGACGGAGACAGCAGAAAGAGAGGAGAGGGCTGTACTCAGGGCCCAGACAAAGAGTTTACAGTTCTTATTTTGCAATATTATTTCCATGCATATGCATCTCCTGCTTTCATACAGTTTGATTAAGTGCTCATGCCCTTTATTAGTGTTTTAAAGCATAGAATCAACTCAGCAGGGTCGTGTCTAGAGGGTAACCAACAAGTGCAAAACTCTCGCGAGATGGTTGAGGCCTTGACCTTGAATGGTTAAGGTTAGGATAGGTCGTCAGGCAGTGAGTCTCACAAGAGTTTGTGGGTTACCATCTAGACACGACTACTCGGCAGTGGTGGAGGAAGTATTCAGATTCCGTACTTAAAGCTAGAGTTCAAAAACGTTTTTGTTATATTTGTTGAAATTTCTCATTAAATCCAGACAGCAATCAATAAATCAAGTGCTCTGATGGGCTGATCAATCATTTCAGTCAGGTTTCTTAAAATTACCAGCCCTAGCTTTAAGTAAAAGTAGCAATACTGTAATGTAAAAATACTCCATTACAAGTAAAGTAACTATTAGCAGTAAAATGTATTTAAAGTATCAAAAAGAAAAGTACTTCAAATGCAGAAAATATTCCCTGAGACTGGTGTACTATTGTACTGTATATTATAATATTGATTTATTATTGCTGATGCATTTATGTGTACAGCATTGCACTGTTGTAGCTGGTTGAGGTGGATCTATATTCTATATACTGTTACGTATTTCAATCTATAAAAAATGTATATTTTATAAGCTCATATGCTTTGTATGTTAAATCTTAATTTGTAAAGTAACTAAAGCTGTCAAAAAAAATGTAGCGCAGTACAAAGTACAACATTTCCGTCTGAATTGTAGCGGAGTAGAATATAAAGTGGCATTAAATGTAAATACTCATGTAAAGTACCTCAAATGTGTAGTTAAGTGCTTGAGCAAATGTACTTAGTTACATTCCACCACTGCAACTCAGGAGGGGAAGTTGTGATATGACTTTTCTCCCGGGGCCAATCAGCTGGCCTGGAATCCTCCCGGTGCTCCCGATGGACGGTACGGGCCTGCCTGTACCGTATGCGGCAGCGGCGGCGGAGGCCATTAGCCTCTTTCCTTTGTATACAGACCAGGCAATGATGGTCGCTCTCCAGCTGAAAGAGGAGGAGTGGAGCTGAGGAGGGGCTCTAATAGGATAACCCCCCCCCATTAACCCAGGGGAGCTGCCTCTCAGAGATGCTATCAGTCCCAGCACACGTCTCCATCATGCCTGCCACACTGTCGCCATGCAACAATACACAAACTCAATCTGTCTATCATCCAATCAGACGTCAAATCTTGCAGGAGAGGACTCACTATGATGGAATAAAATAATCCTTATTGTTAATCTTGAACATTATAAATAAAGTAGTAGAGGTGGTAATAGCCTGCAGACCTTCTGGGTTTACATCACTCTAATATTCACTGTTTACACTACAAACATCTGCGCGGAGCTGCTGAGCACTTAAGGAATTGTGCCTCTAACAGGCAAAACGTACACTTGTTTTCTCAAAGTAAACATCATCTCCATGGTGAGTGTGTTTTTTAAAAGGTAACTGACAGTGCCCATAAAACTTCATGTGATGCCATTCTGGCCCCCCCGATTCAAAATATGATGTAATCGGTGTCTAATTTGGTGTGTTTACTTTTCGCTCGCATACAGTACAGCTCCTTTTTGCCAGACGTTTAACTGCAAAAAAGGGGATATTTTGATTGCAGGGAGAGGGAGAAAAAAAGATCCAATTTACTATATTGGTAACAGTAGGAAACATATTCTTTTAAATACCAGATTATGAGCAAAATAATACTTTAAAATGTAATTTTTTTTTATTTTGCTGAAGCAGATTTCTTCAGTGTTGTACCCACTTTGATTGAATAAGCTTACCTACTCTATTGTTTACTGGAAATGTATTAAGAACGAGCGTCTGCGGACACCTTGAGTGGATAACCATATGCCGTCACAGTAGACCAGACGCGCCTCATATTGAGAGCTCTGTTGACCTGGGAATTGTGTGGGAGGTGGAGAGCGGGGGCGGAAGGGGCACGGGGGACTTGTGAGAGTTTTCGAGAGGTACAAATCAAGGATTTAACTACTGCAGCCCTCTCTCCTACTCAAAAAATGTATAGGTTCAACCGTGTTTGTTATTGTGCGTGCTGTTGGCGGCTCACAAATTACATTTACAGTGCGGAGAAGAAGAAAGTAATCCGCGCCGTGCGGTGTACAGTAGATGAATCATGTGTGAGAGAAACAGTGTGAGAGACAGACAAATAACAACACATAGAGACAGAGAGAAATGCAGATATTGCACCATTGGTCTTTATTGGGCCGCACGTTAAATCCAAGGCAGATGTTCATTCCCTTTGACCAAACCACATCAGCTGTCGCTCCCCTTGTTTCCTTCAGCCGCCCCAATTATCTCTCAAAAAGAGAGCAACCAAAACCGACTATCAGTAAACATGCAGACTCCTCAGCTGGGAAACCCCTATCTGGTTCTGACACAGAGCCGTACAGCTATAGCACGCTAGTTTGAGGGAAGTGTTATTATGGTTTAACATGCCAGCAGCTCTCCCTCGTCATGAAACAAACCCACCGGCCTGTCAAACAACTGCTGCCTTCTTCGGGAGGCACATTGTCATTTTCGCTGTTGAAGTCTCACTTGTGGTTGGATGTTGATACCGCAGAAAAGAGTCAGTTTGTGAATTAGCAATGCAACCGAACAAAATACAAAACGTTCCTTTGTGATTCAAAGTCGACTGAGAATACGCAGCACCGAGGGATTTTTTACATGACGTGCTCTTGCAGCGATCAAACACTTTTAACTTGGACATGTGTCCCTCTAAACTAAGGCGAGCGTGTGTTGACGGCACTCACATGTATTTGACAGCAGCGTTAGATTAGAGGTGAACCTTAAAAATCATATAGAAAAACCTTCACAAATCCATTTCTACTTACATTTTCATGGGAGATAGAACGTGTTCCCTTCCATTACTTTGATTGCGTCTCTCGCCGTATGAAAATCTAACATTTGGAGTGCTGCATATTTAGCTCTTGCTTGCCCTAATGGTGCCCAATCAGTTCCACCAGGTCCGTTCCAATGGGGTAGGCGGCCTCTACCCCTGATTACGCTGAATTGTGGGTATTTCCTGCCTCTAAGCCTCGCATATGGATTGAGTAAGGCAGTGGCTGAGGGACTACCGTTTCTCTCCACTACATCTTCATTTCTTTTCTCCCTCGCCTTTTTTTTTCGACGGAAAAGCAAAAACACTTTTGTTTTTTCTGGCTCTGCTGTCAAAATACTGAGCCGGGGCTTTGGCTCAGTGTCTGCTCGCATGTAGCCAAGGAAAAATCCCATGAGACAAGTGTGGCTAAATGCAGTTTAATCCACATGATCACTATCCGTCTGCGGACGCAACCACACCTATTGCTGACCTATTGCTATGAGGCAAACACATTTTCATTCAATGTATGTTCCCCACTTTAGGATGGAGATGTTTTCAATACATACAAGTCCTGGCGAAGGTATATGTGTTATGATTAAGTCCACCATATGAGCTTTTTGTATGGCACTATATCTTCATTAAAAAACAGCAGGGTGGACCCTTTATAAATGCAATAAGTCTTTTTTCGACCTAAAAAGAAAATGATTACATCATAACGAAATACAACCTTCTTGTAGAGAATGCCATGATAGTACCTGCAAGTGACGATGAACACATAAATGCTTTTAAAGCAAATGCCTATCTGCTGCCAGCACAATTTTTTATATGTATAATGTAAGTACTCTTGGCCTGAACATCTACCAGTTATTGCATTATTATATAAAACCACAGATATGTAAGGCAAACCTGGCAGAAAATGATGTCAGTGAGTGAGTGGAATCACTGCAATCATATTATATCCAAGAAGAACCAATATGGTAACCCCTTCTCCAGTACTCCTTATGACATTTTTAACCTTCACACACATTATCTCCTCCAAAAGTGATTTTCTATTACGAGCCAAAAGCATTCTGGTATGGCGATAATTTAAAAAATGTAACATATCTCCCTGCAATTGTTATCTATGCGATAAAAAAGCCCACTGCCAACTCTGGCAAACTTTAGAAGATGCCTGTTATACTTTAAAAAGTACGTCCCATAAACCACCATGACTGAGTAAAAGGCGAAGAAGAGGTCTCGCATTCAGTGCCAGTTTTCTTCATGACATATTAAAAAGAATCCACACATACTGAGTAATTGTTCTGAGCAGGTTTTGGAGGACTACAAATTTCCCATACTTTATGCTATCCCACAGGACCGGGGCTTTTTTTGCGGGAGATTTTGGCATTTGATGCCGGTGGTGGTTGTATGTTTGTATTAAACATTTTTTGGAATGGGCGGCTCATTATTTTACTCTCAAACACTGGCCGTACTTCCTCTCCAATATAACCGCTGATAGAGGACAGATTGAACCGCATTATTCAGGGTTTCACATACCTGCAAGGGTATTTGATTTGGCAACTGGACAGCCGTCACCTCGAGGCCATACACCACCAGAGCAATGAATCAAAGCGTTTTGGTTGTTATTGTATTTGTATATTTGGGCAGATATCTAGCAAGTCAAACATATAAATGCCAACAGATGGCAATTAATTACCAAAGGACACACTAGATTGTATTGTGTGGTATTAAGTAAATTAATATTTGGGGTAATTTAATAAGCACTTACACTGTATCTGATCTGATATCATTTATTTTCCATGATATCAGGGCTCAACGTATCCTCATGGGTTGATATGATACGAAAAGTTATACCTAATTTTGTATGCGATTTCCTGCAAATGTCCAGCAACGCGTGACGCATGTGTCAATTTCTGCTCCAATCTTCAGAGGAAACAACTTGGTTAGGTTTAGCCAACAAAACTACTTCATTAGGTTTAGGCAACAAAACTATATTAGTTAGGTTTAGGCAACAAAACTACTTAGGTTTAGGAAAAGATCAACTTGGTTAGGTTTAGGCAACAAAACTACTTAGTAGGCTTAGGCAACATAACTACTTAGTTAGCTTTAGGCAACAAAACTACTTAGGTTTAGAAAAGGGTCGACTTAGTTAGATTTAGGAAACAAAACTACTTAGTTAGGTTTAGGAAAAGGTTGAATTGGTTAGGTTTAGGCAACAACACTACTTAGTTAGGTTAAGGAAAAATCGTGGTTTGGGTTAAAAGTACGGAACTCATGTAACAAATAAATCTATTTTTTGACCCACCCGACCTCCTCCCATATGCAGCATTTGGCGCTCTTTATACTTTCTGGTTCACAGTTACGTGGATTACGTACAAATTGATTTTGTGGGAGGTATACAAATCACAGTGCATTACTTTTTCGTAGTTATAGTTACGAACGGTGTATGAGAACAGTTTGCAAGAATAGTATTAGAGGGAAGTAAGAAAATAATTTGTGAAGAATAGCTTCGCAGGATTGTCTGATGGTTGAAAGATTTCTCCTTTAAAGGAACATTCTGTGATCTGAATGTAAACAAAAGTGCCCACTAAAATTCAAAACAGACATTTTAAACCTCCTTTAAACTATGAGTAAAACATGTTTGCACCCTGCTGATGTGTTTGTGGGGCACAAACTTAAATAATGCTTCTCTACAGGGGTCAATCAAACATCATATTGTAATCATATAAAAGATGTATAAAATTCCTGTTTTTAGTTTTACTGCATGCGTTACTGTCTTAAACTGTGCGTGATTGTCATATGAACCACATAAAGCGTTGCATAATGTGATTTTGGGAGGGAACTCATATTGCTTTTTTATGTGTCCTCAGCTGTTTGCAAAGCATTTCGTTGTCTCGCCTCTCCTCCGGCTCCTACTGCCGTCCTGTGGCTAACAAAAGAGATAGTGTGACACCTACTAAATTACTGGTGTACAGTGATTGATTGACTTGTTGTTGGCCTGCCATGACCACTGGAATGCACCTCGTGTGAAAGGTGCCTCCAACAAACACACTGGTGCATACCTCCTCAGGTTACCTGGAGCGGCACACCAGGTATTATAAATCTCATTGTGTGATGAGAAAAAAAAACAGGGTAAAGAAAAAAAATGAATAAAAACATTGCCTCCTTCCTTTTATGTATCAAAGAAAATATGTGCTTTTCTCCAGGTGTGGGTTATTCCACTTTGCTTGTAATGTGAGAGGAGGCTAATGCAAAACACCTGACCCTGAAATGAAATGCAGCATATAATGTAATAAAGTGCATTGTCTGATTGGTTATGGTAATTCTTCATTTAGCCACAATAACCTAAAGCTCAGCTGCCTCAAATTCAGTAAAATCACTTAAAACAGATGTGGCTCTGAGGGTCCATATATGAAAAATGTGCCTCCCGGCAGAGGTACCACCACAAACCTGGTCCTCAAATGTGTAGGAGTGTCTTCATGCATTGTTATATTTTACTGTATGGTATAAATCAAAACTTATAGAGGTGCTGAGAATAAAAAGCATCTGACATTTTTAGCGTGACAGTTCCGCCGTTCCCGTGTTTAAGTGGCGGTGGGAGCTTTGTGGCGCTAGGCCCGAGATCTCCTCCTGTTAAGCACACATCCTGTAGGCTTTGTCCCCTGGCAGTGACCTGATCCAGCAGGAGGAAGCAACCAATCAGGAAAATATTAGATCAGCTCTGGGAAAAATTAATAAAAATTCTCTCAAGTCTGCCTCACCTACTGTACTGAACCATGAGATTCATACACAAGAGTAAAGGCGTGCACTTTATGTGCTTTCATCAGAGCGACTCCATTAAACTCCCCCCCCCCCCCCTCTTCAGGTTCAAATGATCTATGGGCATCATGATACGCTTGTGGAAGGTGTTGTGTTCCTCACTGCCGATGTCCAGACAAGGGTGGTCTGTGCAACCGGATCCTTTGACATCACGGAGAACATGAAAACATGAAACATAGTTATTGATCACAGCGTCCGCACTAATCAAATAGCACCCTGGTTTGTTTGAAGTTAAAAATGGTTACAGTGGGTGTTTACCGTTGCACTTCAGGACCCTCCAGCCGCGCCCCTCTTAAACATACACAGACAGAAGTGTTATTTGTATTGTTAAATTTACATTAAGTCCATTTTAATTGCATCAAGCCACTAAGCAGATCTTACAATAATGGGCCTGACAGAGAAAATTGCAATCATCTGTGAAGGGCCTGCGGCGGTGTAATGGACAAACCTGATTAATTTAATCTTGTTGCACTCCATTATGGCTGCACTTTATCATTTCAACAGATGGAGCACCAAGAAATTAAAAAATGCTCTCAAGGATATGTGGCACTTCCCATCCACTCGAACCCCCTTTATCGTAAGGTGTGTGGGCTGCTGTGTTGAAATGAAGGAACCTTTGGGTGAGTGCATTTTCCAGCCCAAATGAGATTATGTGAACAGTCAATTGATGCAACAAATCATCAGGATTGTCTTGTGATGTATTGCTGAAGGCTGTTAAGGGCTGTCCATCCAATCATGTAGTCCAATGAGTTGATATTATCAAAGGAGTAGAATGACAATTGCTTTACTATATGGAGGCGCAAGCATGAATGTTGCATTCATTCAATTGTTATCTAAAAGCTGGAAATACATTTTCCTGATATATCCTGTTGTGTGCTCCAAATTGAACTGCAATTGTGTAGAAGAAGAGGTAAAAATTCCAGCAACACATTTTTATACCACAAAGTGTTGCTGGAGCTTTGACTTCTTTAGATTTTTTCCCTGCTCCATGCACTGCGGAAGTAGATAAAGTTGTGCCAGAAATCCCTATTCTAATAGTCAATTTATACAATAAATACTTTCTTTGCCTGTAACATGAAGCAATATCTCTTTGAGTCCCCTCATCACAGGTTGCATGTCTATAAGCTGTGAGCAGTTCAATCAAAAATTAAATTTTCCCCTTGCACACTGTTTAATTTTAATAATTTTCAAGGACAGTATTTCTCAAGAATATATAACCTTTATTTAACTAGGAAATCACTTTGAGATTAAAACCTCTTTTACAATTGAGACCTATAGCCAAGACTGGCTCAAATAGCAGCATCCAACACATAACAAGACAACAACATTGAGCAACAATACGACAAAGTAAGACAAAATACATTAGTGCATTAACAGTGCAGCGTGTTGGTCATGTGTTTGTTAAGAAAGAAGCAAATATAAATACTTCCTGCTATAAGGAAATTATTTCAGGACCCATATAGGGTCCAGAATTCAAGCATTAAACATCTGATAATTAAAGTAGATACTCAATAAGACGCTCCCATTCACAATGAAAACCATTCAACAATCATGATGGTTATATAGGTCATTTCACTAGAACAGCAGGTGATGGCCAAATCATGTTACCTCATTCAAAACCTATGCCTTAAAAAAGACCATCAATCATTGGAATAGCTGCCCTCTTTACATCCGTCAATCCTCTAACAAATCCTCATTCAAATACCATCTAAGAATACATTACTGCAGCAGCTGATCGATAGTCCAGTGTTGGTCATGTATGGTTCTTCTTTTGTTCCTTTTCCCTGATGATGGGCCTTGAGGATTAATTGGTTGTGGAAGATGTGTATGAATGTGAAATTTATATATGTTTGGAAAATTTGAATGTTATTAGTGTAACACAAATATGATGTTGTATATAGTATGTATGTGATAAATGTAATGTACTTGATTTCGGACCCCAGGAAGACTAGCTGGTGCCATTGGTATCAGCTAATGGGGATCCTTTTTAAATAAATAAATATAGGGACCTATAGGTGGCGCTCTAGTTCATATCCAGAAAGAGGGGTAGAGTTGTACTGTACACAAGCACCATAATGTGGTTTACCAAAGCAAAAGCATGTTTAATATTTGGGCACTCTCAAAGAATTGAAGTGGATTTAAAGGTCCCATATTATAAAAAAGTGAGATTTTCATGTTTTTTTTTTTATTATAAAGCAGGCGTAAGTCCTATATAAATACTGTGAAAGTATCGAAACACTCAATCCACAGGGAAATACACACAGCCCGTATTCAGAAACTCTGCATTTGAAACAAGCTGTCAGGATTTCTGCCCATTTGTGATGTCACGAATATACAATATTTAGACCCGGTATTATATTTTACACAGTTTTAAACGTAAACATTCTAAATGTGTCCCAGTTTATTCCTTAAATAAAGTTTTTTTTTTAACATTACAGCATGTAAACATATTCTAGTAGAAACACAAAATACAAGTATGAACCTGAAAATTAGCATACTTTGGGACCTTTAATGACCAATTAATCTGCAAATTAAAGCTTTATTATATTTTAAAATGATCTAAAACAAATGGCAGTTTTATCTAAACTAACTATATTAGCTGAATTTAAAAAATATCAAATTCTATGTTATTGACAGGTAAAATCAACCTGTAATATTATAGTGTGTGTGTGTGCGTGTGTGTATAAAGTTGTCCTCGTGCCTGGCTGTTACATCTGATACCAGTGGGCAGCTCGCGCGCGCGCGCACAGACTGACGCATGCGGATCTATCTTGTTGTCAATTCACTGTAACCTTCCGACTCTGCAGAGCGTTAAAAACGTTTGTAGCTTTTTATGACGGACATTTATAAGCTTTTTCCAACTTCTTTTCCAACCTCGCTTTGGTTAATGTCACGGACACATTTACCAGCCAGCAGCAGAGAAAGAAGAAGCTGAGTGACGCATGAAGCTGAAGACATAAAGTTTCTGAATATGGACGGAGAGACTTGTTGCATGTGGTGACAGCGGTGATACAGTAAAAGGTAGGTAGCAATGAGGCGACTGTATTTGTCTTTTGTGTCATTATTTGTTGCTTCTCAGTCAACAATTGTCAATTAGTTTTTCCCCTGTGTGTGTGGTGAATTGACAGCGTGGTATTGAGCCATTTCCAATATGGGCGGAGACAGCAGCAGTTATTGACAGCTAGGTAGCCCCATGAATGATAGCAAAGAGATCACTCCGCAGTGATAAATTAGAGCTGGGCAAATTAAGGCTTTCATAGGACAAACAAACTCAATTAACATAGTTAGTTATCATAGTTAGTTCATTTTTATATAACTAACTATGTTAAATAAATTGAGTTAATTATCATAGTTAGTTATATAAAAAAAATAACTAACTATGATTAATAAATTTAGTTAATTATCATAGTTAGTTATATAAAAAAAATAACTAACTATGATTAATAAATTGAGTTAATTATCATAGTTAGTTATATAAAAAAGAACTAACTATGAGAAATAAATTGAGTTAGTATATCATAGTTGGTTCTCATAACTATGATATATTAACTCAATTTATTTATCATAGTTAGTTCTTTTTTACATAACTAACTATGATAAATAAATTGAGTTAATTATCATAGTTATATAAAAAATAACCTTTTTTTATATAACGCTATATATTTAAATTGTAGTTTTAGTTTGTAAAGCCATTTTAAGTGTTTACCCCTCCTATAAAGCATTAGGGTCATATACTTAGCCTATAGCTTACAATTGAGTCTTAAAAACTAACACATATTTCAGTTGATGTTCCATTAAAACAAGCCTCTGTTTGAGTGCACTTGCATTGTGCAATATTTTGTAACATGTGTTGTCTGACATTTTCCCCCAATAGAATACTATACTGTGAGACTAACATGCTTTCACTGCCAGAAATATACAGGCCGATGCAGGTAGTTCAAGTTGCACACAGGACATTTATCAAAATATCATTTGCCTTAAGTTAACAGCAGTTGTACCTGGGTTTTACTCTCATTCATTCTGCCCTGGGCTGCAGTCATTTTTCTGTCTAATTATTTCCTTTTTTTACTTGACATTGATGGATAGCAGGTTAAAAATGGACATTTTCTCCTCAGTTAGTGTATGTTGGATTGACTCGAGCATGCATGGTGTTCTTCCCTCAGACCAAAGGACCTTGGAAAGATTGTGTTCCCCTCTGCTTTTCCCATTCCAATATGATACAGTTTGTCTTCATTTTCCTCTGACTTGGACTCATTTTCATGATATATAGCCGAATCACATCATCAAGACAGAAGTGTAGGTTATGTCGAAGTTATGCCATCATGATTACAGTCTAGGTTGCAGACGCAGGCCTTCTACCAGTGCAGCAGTTCTGAGTAAGCATTAAAGATGGTGGTTCCCTGATTGGGTGTTTTTCTTTGTCTCACAGAACCAAGTTGTCAAATATCAGTAATCCTTCGGTTTTATAAATGTCAATTCAAGAAGCTGCCATATTTATGCACCTGGTTAAATGTTATGATGAGGTCACTGGCTCGCTTCTGACTTGAGGTCATACTGGAAGTGCATGGGTCCACGGTTGCACAAACCATGTGGTTCTGTAATCACAATGGTAGAATGGTGGTTTCTCTGTCTGTCTCATCTGGTCTCCATGTTTTTAGTGTAATCTCAAATGTTGCTTACGTGTCAGGTTTACAGACTCTTGATACTCCGACAAACTGTGACTTTCTTGACTTGCAAAATGATCTTTTAAATTGACAAACATCATATGTGTGATTCATGGCGTAATTCAAACAGGATCAAATAATTATTTGTCTTTCGCCGTTGACTAATGACTACCGTACATATTTTCTCCGAAATAAGATCCCATGGGGTCCACCGGAAGGGGAGGGACTTCACTTCTCTATAGATGGACGACGCATCTCCACTTCCTCCCACTGTACAAAAGTGAAGCTATAATATCCCAGATATGGGAGCTGCCGTCTTGAGAATTTGACGTCATTTGGAGCCAGAGTCTGCGCAGTAGTGATTGGCGGGCTGGAGCCGCGGTATCGAGGACCCGCCTTCACATCTGTCTGAGCCAATCACGGGCCGAGCATGGCCGGAGCTAGAAAGACACATCAACTAGACATAGTATCTCTTTAACTACATTTATGATCAAATTGATCGTAGAATTGATATTCTATTGCACAAACTCGTGACCCGTTATGGAAAGTTAAAGTTACATGGCCTCTCTCATACAATTCCAGAGCCTCCGGTTCCGCGACTACTTCACTCAAAGCAGCTGTCAATCACAGCTGTCAATCATGACGTGACGTCTCACTCCCTTTTTATAGCATAAACCAATTCATAACAGGACCTATACTGCAGCCAGCCACCAGGGGGCGATCGAGATGTTTTGACTTCACTTTTGTGGAGCTGTCATGTTGTCCATCTTTATATACAGTCTACAGTATATGGTACAGACGTGCAACATGTATGATCAAGGGACAGGAATATCTACAAAGTTAGTCTTCCCACTTGATACTGCTACATGTATTTTCATAAAATAGTTCTACTAATTAAGGCTGCAACTTTCTTTGTTGATTAATCTAGGGTGAGGCTACTGATTATTTCCCGATTAATTGTTTTAAAAAAAGAAAACTGGTGAAAAATGGCCATCACAGTTTACTAAAGCCCAAGGTGGCGTCTTCACACTGCTTGTTTTAACCGACCAACACTCAAAGATATCCAGTTTATGGTCTCATAAGACAAATAAATGCAAGTCTAGACTTATGGTCATCACATTTTAAAGCTTTTTCTTTTCTTAGGATGATCTCACATCCTCTGAATGATATGTTTTATTGACATCTTTATTGACACTGTGGAATATCTTGTTTTGTTTTTACCCAGTTTCATTTAGCTGCATTTTGTATTTTCAGTCACTGACCTGAGATGGAGCAGCTGTGACTTAATGATTCAAGTTCAGAAATTCATTTGGTTTTAAAAAGTGTGGTAGCACAGCAGGAATACTGCAATGTATCATGTCTGCAGCAATGAACAGAACAAGTTTTATTCACACATGTACCATATTCCCTATGTACTGTACATGTGCTTCACGTTTTCTTTAAGACTTGACTTCAGAGGCGAGTTCTCCAGTCTGTTCTCCTTACTTTTGAAGTTACATGCTCCTCCAATTACTGGGGCCATGCAGTCTCCCCTATGGTGTCCTTGGACAGCTCTTTGAGTGCCTGAAAATGTTGCGGACCATTAATTCTGGATTGTCTTCATCTGTTTGCATAATTTTCCCTCCGTAACCATTTTCCTCCCCCATTTTCACAGCCAGTGCTCACAGGTTTTTTTCTTCTCTTTTATGAATGTTTGAGTCTTCGAGAGATTTCAATTTTGTATTATTTTTTCAATACCACTGACAGTTGTTAAACTTTTACATGAGCCTGTTTTATGGTATACCGCCTGTCAGCTGTATACTGTACACAGCATGTGTGTTTTACAGCCTGCGTGCTGATGTATGCATATTGAAACTCTTCACCTGCCAGCATATATAGTTTTACACATGTATTCAACAATATTTTTTATACTTTTTATTAAAATTTCCAAAGACGTAAACAAAGCAGAGCAGTCAGTAAGCAGAAAATCAATTTTGTGTTTAAAAAAAAGGGAGTGTTTTCTTTAACCTTATGCATTTTCTAGGTTTTTCAGTTAGACTAATTTGCTGTCAGGCAGGAGGTTGTTTTTGCAACTCAGGCAGACTCCAGAAATTAATTTATCCAAATAACCAAGTCCTCCTGGGCCTTGGAGGTTGGGACACTGAAATGGCCCTGGTAGGCAACGCCGCCTTTTGATGTCTGGAATGTTTTGGCTGACTTAGAGCAGGCGACTGGAGTGGAGGGATCATTTTCACTGACCCATGGGATTTTTAACCATTTTCATATACTGAGAACAAAACAAAGTGAGGAAAAATGCCTGAGCTGATTTGCATCGACTTTGCTATCAAAAAAACTGAGGGGAAAAAAAATTAAGTGAGACTGATTTACGGGATCTTTAGTATTTTTAGGACATATTAGGATGTGTTCTATGTTGTTCATCATGCACGTTAAAAAAAGAGTTTCCAAATTGTTGCAATTAGGCTTGGCACTTTGGCCTAACTTTAAAAGAATTCAACCTTATAATAAAAATGTCCTTCATTAATGCTCTCTGAGTGCTAATTAGGTGGTCATTTGGACTGTGGGCAAAGTAAATACAAGGCCCATCCTAATAATACAAACACTCTGATTGTACACTTTCATTGTATAAAAGCCCCTTAGGTGCATGCACTGTTGGTGTATAATTTGTTATATCCAATATAAAAGACGGTAGTTACATTAATAAAATGAATTCCTATCAGACTTTAATTACAACAACTAAATGCTATGCTTTTATTAAACAAGCCCGAGGAAAGGGAAGTGCAGGAAACCAGGCGGTCTTGAGTAACGGGCCGCTTGAGTTTCCAGCGTAATAAATAATTCACAGGTCCTGTGTGATGAGCTGCTGAGGACAGAAATCCCTAATGACAGCTTTTTATAACCTATGACTCAGCTGGCCATTATGCTTCTGACATCCTTACACAGACCACATTCCCTCTGCATGCTCAGTGCTCGCTCTCCTCTCACTCCGCACTGCTTTGCCTACCGCATTGACAAAAAGGAGTTGTATTACTAAGTACTATATACAGTCTCTTAATGAGAGAAATTAAATGGAAAACATAATAAAATTTAATTATTGTATGTTAAATTTATTCTTTTGAAAGGTGCTGTAAAGGGTTATTCCTTAACAAAATGTATCTATACTAACTTGTAAAAGCTGTTTTTATGTTTTTATTATATTTAGCAAGTGTCTTTTTCATGTCTTTTCTTACTTCCTGCCAAGAAATTTCACTTTCTACAGAATTAATGTTATCAACCAGTCTCCATGTCTTCCATCTGAAGTAATTTGTCAAGTGTGAAAAATGCTGAAATTGTTGTATTGTAATTGTTTATAGTTTAACTGTGGTTATTAATTTCTCTCCATTGTCATTTCCTGCGTCAGGTCCATGCAGGAGGGACTGAGCTAACCTTAACGCCTGTTGCTACTGCGGTGTATGTGTGAGGTAAGAGACTGAATAATTGAGTTTCTCCAGTCTGCTTAAGGCCTGCGACTGATCAAGTGTTACAGTCTTTGATTGGCATAATGGCAACGTACCCCCCCAGGTAAGGTCAGTCCGAGCAACATCTGGGTCTATTAAGCATTATGCAACTCCCAGTATGAAAGGCAAGGCCTCATATGGTATTGGTTGATATCATTATTGTTATCATTTCCAAACCCCAGCTCTCACTAAGAATAGGTGGTTAATTTTAGATGCAAAAAAAGATCCGATTACTCAGGCCTCTGCTTGTGGTTGTCCCCAGAGTTAGTGCAGGGAAATAAATCTGGTGGCCTTGATTAAGTACCTGACAATAGAGTTAGCACAGCACTAGTGGTTTATAGTAATACAGCGGACATGGGCAATTAGGCCCACCAAGTAATTTACAGTACTGCTCGCAGGTGGTGACCTGGTATGAGCTTGGGACCACCTCAGTAACAAATTAGATCGTATAGGCAAGCAGAGTAGCAGCTCTGTAGGACTTCCAAATAAAGCAAAGCAATCAAAGATTATAAAAAGCTCGACGCGTATTTCAAATTTGTTATGATTTTGTTCCTGTGAAAGGAATAACATATGGCGCTGTTTTTTTTTATCCGTAATTTTCTGGAGAATGAATGATCACTTTTATACGTTGTTGATCTTTTTACGTCAGCGTGGAGCGCTCTCCTCTCGCTGCTACCTATTAATTATGAAATAGTGTAGGTCTTGGCCATTTCATTTTACTACTTCTTCCTGCTGAACTTGGTGTGAAAGGCTGCTGTTCTTAAATAGGTGTATTAAAGTAAGAGTGGGGAACGTTTCCCCCCAGCGCCCACTCTCTCCAGCATTATGTCATCAGAGTCAAAAAGGCACGGCTGAAGAAAAATAGCTTGTTTCGCACATGATAGACACCTTAACACATGGAGCAAATGGAGCGGGGCATGTGGCTACTTCTCTTTACTAGAGCAGGACACACAGCACCGGCCTTCATTCACACAGTCATACAGTAGGTGTATTATAATCTAAGAATGGACCTAATGTCATATTTAACATTTTAGAGAGATATGTCTCTTATCCTAAAATGAAATTTAATGATTTTCTTGGTAATTAGAGGATGATGACCCACATTGTAATAATAGTCCACATGCTAGATTATCTTCTTTTTATATAATATTTTAAACACAGCAAGATCCTCTTAATAATAAATGTATTTTAATGCCATTTATTAGATAACACTTTTATCATTGTATTGTTCTGTATGTAACAGTGAAGAAAAACAGTGCCCTCTTCTGCCTGTCCGCCTGTCTCTGTTGTGTCACCCACAGATTGAAACATTACTTCAGGTTTTGCTGTAGTTTACTGGCGCTCTGTGGCTTATCAGCCTCTTGTACAGGTCAGCCACTGGGCTGAGTGTCAGGACCCCTGCAATAACTCTGACCACCGTTATCCCCACTGTCAGCACGTAGGCCTTAGTGTGAGCTGATTTCATCAAGGCCACCAGTGGTCTCCCTGCTTCCCATGATGGACCACTGCTGGGCTGGTTTCCTCAGCAAGCCTCTTTCATTCAACACAAACATGTCTTGTGCAGTAAATGCAGTTTCTTCCTGTGTAGATCCTGATTGGTCTGTCTCTTTGTTGTGTTTGTGGACAGACACAGGAACTCCAAATTTAAAGTAGCTTTATATTAAAAAAGTAGGGCTGTCAATCGATTCAAATATTTAATCGCAAATGAATCACACATTTTTTTTATCTGTTCAAAATGTACCTTAAAGGGAGATTCGTCAAGTATTTAATACTCTTATCAACATGGGAGTGGGTAAATATGCTTGCTTTAGCAAATGTATGTGTATATTTATTATTGAAAATCAATTAACAACACTAAACAATGACAAATATTGTCCAGAAACTGCATCGTGGTACTGCATTTAGCATAAAAAATATATATATGCTCAAATCATAACATGGTAAACTCAAGCCAACCACGCAACAACAGCTGTCCGTGTGTCAGTGTGCTGAGTTGATTATGACTTCCCCCAAACTAAGGTGGTAAAGGGTGGTAAAGGAGAGACTCGTGGGTTCCCATAGAACCCATTTTTATTCACATAACTTGATGTCAGAGGTCAAGGGACCCCTTTGAAAATATAGTTGGTATCAATTCCTTAGGTTTTCTAGTTTCATATGATACCAGTATCTTCACTCTAGCTTTAAAACTGAGCCCGCTACAACCTCCGAAAGATCGATTGCGTTAATGTGTTAAAGAAATTAGTGGTGTTAAAATGATTTTGCGTTAACACGTTAATATTGCATTAACTTTGACAGACTTAGAAAGAAGTAAATATTTTTCGCAACAAATAAGCCATGACGTTTAATAAATTGGCAGTCTATTATTATTATTACTCATATCTTTTAAACATTTATTGTTATGTTTACTCTTTTATTGCGCGTCAGAGCGAGTGCACTGTTACATGGCTGTGAAGGCAGGTCCATACGTGTCTGTCATTCATTCATGACAAACACCCTGCAAATAGGGAGAACGGCTAATTGGCATAAACTCCAATGATGTCAGCAGCACCACACCACTAACAGCTGTGTGTGGTCCACCAATGCTTGCACAGCTATTTTAGAGCTCCACGCCAAAAGAAATACTGTATACTGGTGCTACACCTGCAATGCAAGTTGGTCTCGAAGACAGACGGTGTAAGCAGCAGAACATTTTGTTTTTTCCCTTGACAGAGAAAGGATTAGTTTTGTTGAGTACAGCTATTATTTTGGTGACCCTCTGTCAAAACTAATTCATGAGCAATTATTAATATATGAAGCCTGACTTTACTGAGATGATTGCATTTTCTATTTTTGATAGATCATGTAAGTGAGCATTTGTTAGAACGTGTCATTCCTGTTTTGTTTTTAGATGCTTTGTATCAGACAAGAAAGAAAATGCTTGAATAAGCTTCTAATTATGACACTTATTCACCCAATAAGGAAATGTTCTGTCGGTTATTTCCACATATGCAAGTGTGAACTCCTTGCTGGACTACTGAAACAATATTTGGCATTTCTGCTACTGATGTTTAATCTCTCATTAGCCTCTAGGTGACACGAAACAGCATCAGTCTCAATCGTGCGTTTGCCAATCAGAGGCAGGTTGAGTGACAGGCACAGAACAGCACATCCCTTATGTAAACCCTTCCTCTACCACCACCACGAAATTAGAGTGGCTGTTGCTACACGCTGCCGCCTCCTGCTTCTACACAAATGAGAAAGTAAGCACTCCGGTTCAGAAGTTCACATTTTGGATGTGTGCCGGAACTACTTAAGGCCGGTGACGTTTTTTTCAGAGGAACAGGTGGTCAGAGTGACATAATTCTGGCTCACTGTTAAGATCCTTAGAAATTAGGCCCTACTGCTCTGCCAGAAGTGTTATTACTCTGTCAATATGTATAAGCACGAGTTTATCTGATTTAATCTGATAAAAATGGAAAGACAAAATTAACATACTGACATGAATACTTCTTTACACATGCTCCTATACTTAATATATATTTCTGCAAACAAGCAAATCACATATAAATCACCCATCTTTGACATGTCTCAAGGCTTGGCTGAGAAAGCTATTTATTCTCATACACTGTTAACTACTGGCACGTATGCGTTCGAGTGGAATGCCATTCAGAATGCAGAAAATATATTTAGTTCTCGCCAACAGACAGCAAAAGGCACCAGTGGGTCTAGCCCCTGTGTGAGAACAGTTATTTCTGTCGCAGTATGGACTTTCAATTACTGTAATCCGCTGCTTGACTCCTTCAAGAACATCAGGGCCGATTAACTATGAAGACGCATCAAATGTGACACCTACAGTACATGTCATAAATGGACATAGCTTTATTTTTGACATCTGTTTTCAGTATATTTTCTAGAAAGTGTAAAACGAGGGGGTTAATTTGGCAATATATTACAAATTAAGAGTTTGCTATTGCTTGTATGCAAGCAAGGAAACAGGAAATGTAATGTAGAATAACTGCTTGCCTTTGGTTTGATAAGAAGTCATTGCATGTAAGAGTCGTGCAGAAACAGTTTGGCAGGTTTGAGTTATTATGAGTTTCTTTAAGCCCATTAATAGGTAGGTGCTTATGGACAGTGGAAATACCCCACAGCTGCAGTCTGGCTGTTGCTCCATATGTGATCCTCCTGTCAGACCCCCAGAAAACACTCAAACTTCACTACCATGCAGACACCGTCTCAATTGCAGCCATACAGACATGTGTCCAGCATACATTCTGGGTGCATGAAATCCAGATATTCTGCTTTTCTTCACAATTATATTAATATAAAACATTGTTTAAAGTCAATTTGTGCTTACCATACAGTTATGAAGTGATGAGTGCATTTCTTTAAGCTATTTCTATTATTATTGACATTTAGGTTCACTAAACATTCTGCATGGTTTTATTTTGGGAAACCCTGTGAGGTCTGTGCTTATATTTGGTGGAGGTTTTACCTAAAGCTGGCAAATCTCATGGCAAAGCCGTGTGATTCAACAGGGATGAACAGAGAACAATGCCCAGATAAGTGAATTACCTACCTGGTAGGAACACACAAGGGCTGTGTCCTGAAGCTAGGCAACTGGCAGGCCTTCTGTTTGTATTAGGAAACAGTTGAGCAGCTCCTGCAAACACGACTTATCCTGTTTAATTGGTGGCGTAATTCCCGCAAAGTTGTTATACATGTCTGTTTTTCTTGACCTTATTCAAACAGTAGAGGGTAGTGTGAATGGTCATTGAGTGGTTAAGTGGAGGCTTCTCTAGAAGGGCAAATAATTGGTGGTAAGAATTGTGTAAACACTTCTGAACCTTTAATTGGCAAAGTTGTATTGTTTATCTTGGAGCAATCTGAATGACAGAGTTAGACATAGAAAGTAAATTATTTGTTTTCGTCTACTGAATTATATTGTTTAATGCCAATATACTGTATTTCTGACTTTCTATTTAGAATTAGGGCTGCAACTAATGATTATTTTCATTGTCAATTAATCTGACGATTATTTTCTTGATTAATCGATTAGTTGTTTGGTCTATAAAATGTCAGTAAATGGTGAAAAATGTTGATCAGTATTCCCCAAAGCCCAAGATGACGTCCCCAAATGTCTTGTTTTGTCCGCAACTCAAAGATATTCAGTTTACTGTCATAGAGGAGTAAAGAAACCAGAAAATATTCACATTTAAGAAGCTGGAATCAGAGAATTCTGACTTTTGTTTTTCTTAAAAAATTGCTCAAACCGATCGATTATCAAAATAGTTGCCTATTAATTTGATAGTTGACAACTAATCGATTAATAGTTGCAGCTGTACTTAGTGTTTGAATTGTAAAATCGTACCTAAACAACTTATTTGCTGCAAATCAGACAACTAATTTCACTGATTATTGAATAAATATTTTATGATTAGATAAGGCATTAAGTTTATTATGATTAAGAAAATAATTGTCCAAGTGAAATGTAAATAGTTTAGCTTATATAACTCAGAGAACAAGAATGACCTGTTAAAAGCTTCAAATAAAAATTGTATTCAGACTTTCATTCATTTAGAGCTGCGACAATTAATCGATTAATTGTCAACTATTAAATCAACCACCAACCATTTTGATAATCAATTAATCAGTTTGATCATTTTTTTAAGAAGAAAAATAGGCAAAATTCTCTGATTCCAGCTTCTTAAATGTGAATATTTTCTGGTTTCTTTACTCCTCTACAAGAGTAAAATTAATATCTTTGAGTTGTGGACAAAACAAGACATTTAAGGAAGACATTTCTTACCATTTTCTGACATTTTATAGACCAAACAAATAATCGATTAATCTGTAAAATAATCATCAGATTAATTGACAATGAAATTAATCATTAGTTGCAGCCGTACATTCATTTAAATGACTGTATTGAATACCTTTCACTGAGAAACTATTGGTGTCTGTGCCGCTGCCTTTATGAACTGTTTTAGAGAAATTGTACATTGACTTGGCTAAAACATATTCAGCACAATTGGATTTCAAATTAAATACAAATATGGATTAAAACAATGACAACAAAGCATCTGTGCCCCCAGCTATGGAACAAAATCCATCTGGTCTGACTAAAATAATGAAAAATAGATTTCTTAGTCACATCTCTGATGTGTTGCCATGAGTGAACAATACCTTTACCTTCTCTCAGTGCTCAAACTTTTTAAATGTCCTGGAGGAGTTCTTGTTCGAGTCCCAAACCTACTGAGATCTCTAATGAAGGCTTTACCTTCCAGGCAAGCATATTTCTCCGAATGACAGTAATTTACATATGATGTATTTAGAGAAGGAGAGGGCAGGCTAATTCTATTTAGAGATTTTCCTTTGTTTTAGGAGTCATTAGCAGCTAGCTCAAATCTAATTTTTACAATTTCATCAGGCCATCTTGGAAAGCCTCTGTGAGCTCATCAGAGAGGAGCATTTATTGCTAAGTGTTCTCTATTGCATTAGCACACAATAAAGCGGCCAGGGACTGCTACAGACGTTTATGTGGAATCCAGTTAACACTCCGCCAATTCGTTTTTTATTGGGACACAATCAATTTTTATTCATTTTAAAGCCAGAATGCTTTCTTTCATTGTGTGCCTACCCCAGCTTATTATGCCCTAAACTAATTACTCAGTTGTTTTCACAAAATGCTAATGTTTATGTTAAAGATTTCCTCTTTGAAATGCAGGCCTGACGTGCATACACATAATGAGAGATTTTATACATCGTAGTGAAAGTCTGTCACATATGTTCTTCATTATCACACGCTTCCCGCAGTGTTTTTCTAAGCATAATAATTGCATTCATTTAATTTGTGGAAGTCTGGCAATAACAATAGAGTCTGAGTAATAACATTGTATTATAGGGAGGGCTAAACATAATGCAGCTCATTTCTTAACCCACATAATAGAGAGTATCTATCATGAATATGTACATTTGATATATTATTTTATTCAAAGCCGCTATTTATTTTGGTGCTTGTGTGAATAGCCGAGAACTCGATCCATGTGTGGTGGAAGAGCATCTGAAGATGTGAGCTATAGATGTGTGCATCTTCACTGCTGTGTGATAATTAGAGTGCTTAAGTGCTCCTGGAGACAAGACAAACCCAGATACCCTCTTCCTCTTCAGCCCCTCCTCTCATTCACCAAGAAGGTCTTTAATGGCCCCCATTTGACTCCGATATCATTTATTGTTTGGTATCAGATGTACACCTTGTACCCTTCACCATTTGCACTGAAGCATGTTTGACTTGAACTGTAATGTAGGCATCAGTCTTTTCCCTTTTCCCTTTATCCTCCAACCTCCAGCCCTCCGCTGCTTTCCCATCAGTAAAAAATGCACAGGCATCCTCTATTTGGTATTGCATTTCATTATGCACAAACAAAGAATATTCATAGCTGCATCCTCAGTGACATTGCTCGGCGTACAGTAAATGTGTATGCTTGCGTGTGTGTGTGGGCTTTCCGAATAATGTGCGTGCAGATATTTTTCTATTCCAGTTTTGGGATTTGTCCTACAGTGGGTCCTGGAATGCTTTCAACACATTGATGAGATGACAAGTTATCATTGATCTGTCCTTACTTAGTGGGATCCATTAAATAATGTATGGGCTCCTGTGCATTACCAGCGCACTCTCCTGTCCTCGACCCATTAGAGGAGTAGGGCACGGGGCCCTAGTGGCTCCAGGCCCTCTGAGGTCCTTGGGCTTTCATTTAATTAAATTATCCTATAATGAAAACTCCCATAATGAGATTAATTTTAATTATTTATCAGCGGCCGATTTGAGGGAGAGGCCGCATTAATAATGCATGAAAGGGCTAAACATTTTTCAATTCATCACCTTTTCCTTTTGTTAAAGGTGCAATTTATTAAGTGCTCTGCAGCTGCTAGAGGTGATGGTGGTGGAGATATGGACGATCAGGCCCAGGGGTCAGTCAGAAGTGCTTGACTATCATTTTATAATGCGCATTATTTTGCTAAATTAGCATCGCCCCATAACATGTGCGGTATTATGCATTCCCTGGTGCGTTTACATTCATGCTTTAGTTCCCGTAGAAAACGTGTTCACTTTGTTGGCATTTAATGTTCTCTTCAGTTTCTTAAAGCTTGATGGATTTTATATTAATACCTAAAGGCAGAGAAGTAATCAAAATCCTGCCTGTAATTCTCTGCTGATGTTTGTATACCTCCATCAGGTTGGCATGTTGATTCCCCTTGTGTGAGCACATTAGAAGACTTTGGTGGCGGGCCAACAGAATAGGGGAAGATTGTCGACTGTCACACAGTGGGAAACTGTAATTAGCTGGCATGGAAGTGTGCTTATGTGAGTTCCCGGGCAAAAGAGATATAGCAGTACAGTTGAGATATGTAAGCCGATACGCTGTTGAAAACAATTACCTTTTGTGATTTAAATGAGCGCATTTCACATCTTCCAAACTTTTGTATCAACTGACAGAAACATATAGGCAGGCAGAGAAGTGGCCTAGGGCAGGAGGCAAGAATGTCATTGGGACGGTGAGCCGAGTGCATTTATCAGGCCTTCATCAATAGTCGATTAATAATTCAGGCAGAGTCTGGGGCTTCTTTAGGGCAGGGTTTCAGCTAGCTTGTAATTTTGTAAATTGCATAGTCATCATGCAATGGATGGGCCAGGCTGCTCTGAGAGTCACAGCTGTGAATGTATTGGCCTTTTGGGAGTTTAGTAACAGGTAGAGGAAGAGTTTAATCCAGATGTGGTGGCGTTGTAGTCAGGTATCCACAACAAATGCAGCGGGGAAACAAAGAGGCCTGGAGAGAAACAATATAAAGACAGTTGGAAGCACCTTGCTTGCCAAAAAACAAAATATTAAAGCTTCTGATGCGCACAAATAATGTAAAGCAGACACAGATGAACATAAATGGATGTTATATAACATACAGAAAGGCGACACGTCTCGAGCTCAGCGCTCTGGACACAATTGTAGTCAAACAGATCCGTTGCTTTCCACTTTAAGCTTGACTAAAGAATTAATAATATATCCAAGTCAAAATGGAAATCCAGATTCAGATAGTGGCTTTTTGTTAAACCACCAGTCTCGTCCTTTGGTAGATTTCCACCAGATACTTCCCCCCTGGCTTACAGAAAACAAACAGGCATTTCTTTCCATTGTGAGTTGTTCAAGGTGCCTTGGCCCAGGTGCAGCGTTAGCAGAACAGTCCGTGGCCAGTGAATGAGCAAACCCCTCAATTACCCCAAGCCAGCTCTCTGATAAGTCCTATTCAACAAAATGGGCCCTCTAATTGCCCTGACCAGTATTACCTGTTCTGCGTCCAAAAGTGCACTATTCTTCCACATTGTTTCCTAGGCAACTGGAAGTTTTTGTGACCTATAAAAAGTTGCTACTCCTGTAACTGATCCGAGGCTAGGCGGTTGTTTGTTTCCATGGCAGGCTGCTGAGCTATTTATAGGTCTATCTAGCTGGTACTAGTAGGCACAGAAAGCGTTACCAACAATTTTATTCATTCATTTAAAAGAGAGACATCCTCTTGTGCTTTTGATAGACTGAAAGTCAACTACAGTAGAGAGTTGACTGGATGTTTTGAGAACAAAAAACACCTGGGGCTTCAGCCATTGAGTCACAAAGTCGAGAGGAAGACGGCTTCACACTCTTCTCCCCTGTTTTACCACTCTCTGCTTTTTCCCCCTCAATGCAGAAGCGGATCCTAGTAACAAAACGTAATGTTTATTTTGGAGTCAGAGGCAATGCCCCGGATGACCGGATTTTCTATGTTGTGGTTTTGCTTGTGTTTTTAGCAAAGCCGCGCGTAGCTGCTGGTATTGATGATTCATGTGTTCATCATCGGAGGTCCTTGGCAGTTCATCACGTCTTCCCCTCACTGAAGCAAAAGGTTAATCAGGGAACCCTCCATATTAAAGTGATAATTTATCTCTGATTCACAGGGTTGGAAAAGACGTATTAATTATCAAGGGTGTCAAGTTGAGTTAAAGAAGAGATCTCCCTTAAGGCATTTGGCAGCTGCATCAAACTTAACTCCAATTTCAAAATCTGTCTCGAACTTTTCGTTCTATTCACTGTCTTTATACACTTCACATATAGTATATTGTAATACCATTACCTCTATTTTCTCTCACAGTTGCCTTTTATTTTGCTGCAATTATTTCATATTGTTCCTAAAAACATTTTCAAGGTTCAGATCAAGACCTGTAGTTGTTGCCGAATTAAAAGTATATATAAAAATGTTGATAACCAAACATAGATACAGTACAGTAAGAAACCTTTGAGTCCACAGAGAAGATTTGAAGACGCTAGACAATGGATGGAGAGTGAAATGGACTTTTAAAAGAGGTAAGATATCAATAGGAATCCATTTAGTTTATGGAGTAGATACATTAACTTAACTAACAATCAATCACTCCTGTCTTTAAAGCTTTTTAATGCACGTAAATCTGACCTGTCAATACATTTCCAGCATCATGCTCACTCTTAACACCACTGTTGTGGTTATTCACCTGCCTTAGTCCGTTTGTTACTTCCCCCTTGAAATGCACCTTTTACTGTACAGGCTTCCTCATGAGCACTTTTATATTCCAGTAATACTGCTTTGCAATAAATACAATTCTACAACAGAAGGAGATGAAAAGCTTACAGGAAAAACTTCAAGCAGTTTATGGAAAGGACACAAACAACGGAATTGTTTTTGCACTTAGACTTTATTCTCTAATGGACATAAACTGTCCGTGTCCTGCCTGGAGGAGGTCATGTGATGTTTTTGTCTCTCATATTTTGCTGCTATTGTTGAGAATCTTTTTTTATTGTAGCAAAAAGCACATTTGAGTTAAATTGTTCAAGAGCACCATGCATTAGCCTGTCACTATAAAACTATTGTGTTATCTATGGGACAATGTCTTACTGAAACAGAGCAATATTGTACACCAATATGTGGGTTTCTGCTATGGAAAACTGTAAAATATGAGATTGTTCTCCCTCACTTGTAAGCAGTTCTAGCTGGATGAGATACAACATATTTTCACACAAGTACAAAGGGAGAGTGTGCTGTAAGGGGTGCATTGCAAATTCCATTTCCTCATGGAGGAAGTCACCTTTTAGCAGGGCCAAACACATCAAGAGGAAACAAACATGGAAAGTTGGCATATCATTTAGTCCAGTCGGTTCTATTGATGTCTTTCACAATGATATGTTTGTCCAAATGAACTGCATTAGGAAGCTACAAAGTCTGAGGTCTCAAGAAAGTGGACTTGAATTAGAGAATTGATGTTTACTTTCAATGAATTACTGTTGTATTTATGGTTTATACCCCACTGGTAGCAGTCTCCTCACTTGGACGATGCAGTCTTTGTTTCTTCATTTGTAAAGTAACTTGGACAGCTCTTCCTGTTCGTTGGATATTGATAGTGTAGCAGTAGTGCTCTAGTGAAAACAATAAATGAAAGGCTGTCTCCGTTGCTCATGATGACTGCAGCGACAAGTACCAGACGCATGCACAGAAGTCACCAAGAGGTACTTTGGGGTAAGGTATTAGCATATGCGTCAGCACTCTCCTCGCATAGTCTTAAACTGTGATTACCCCATTGGTTATTTTGGACCTTCTTGTCATGCTTCAAGTCCCTCTGACATGATTGGAGGCACCCACTGGTTCGGCAAGCCGCTAATAGTTCACACTGTCCTCAAGGCTGTGAAAAATTGTGCAGCTCAGCATGTTTCCTGCTGTTCTATAAAACGAGTGACATTTGGTGCCTAGATAATCCGAGCTTCGGTGCACACGCAGAAGGAGGCCGGGTAGACAGATAAGCCCAGCTGTTAAGTCTGTCCAGGAGTTTAAAATTACTGAAAACTGGTGTCCAATGGGAATGCCCATTCATCACTGCAAATAACTCTGCTGTGTCCGCTTGCACTTGCTTCTGAGAGAACAAATGTGGATGTAGGTTAAATGTAAGTTATTTTCCGGTCTGTATTTCTGTTTTATTTATATGGGGATAGATAGCTGATTGGTAATACCCCGGGCTTAAATAGGCTTGTCCGAGCGCTTGCATCGTCCTTTGGCACACACATAACCAGAACTTGAATGTGGAAGCATATTCTGTCAGTGAGACAAACCACTGGCTTGCACAGCACTGCCTCTTTTGTAACTGTATTTAGTCTCTAAGCAGAATGGCACAGACCCAATCTAAGTGGCTTTCATCTGGCCAATTCAAACAGACGTTTGACCCCAGACATTTGCCTAATGTGTTTTTGTTATGTGGACTCCTGGCTTCACAAATGTCACAGTGGCTGGACTAGTGGGGGTTTGGTGAGTGACTCAGGGGGTTGGGAGTTGAGGGGGGGTACAGGAACAGAGAGTCAGCCTGAGGGGGTGGGGTTGCAAGGCAGAAGTTAAGTCTATAACCTCTGCATTTTGTACTCTAACCCATTGGGAGTTGGTGGTGGGTGGATCATAAGTTCCCAGTGATGACCAGCCCCTCCTTCCTCATGGGCCAGACCCACTACAAGCCTGCTGATGAGCACCCCGGCCCCCAGCACTCTGCTGACCTGGGCCCAACTGGGCAGGCAGCTGTGGAGGAGACGGGGAGTGCCACATTTCTGGCCGCCCGGGTTGCGCAAGTCAGAAGCAGGCCCAGACAGTTGGAGCAGGCCTGACAAATGCTGCCATTAGAGGGGTGCTGAAAATTTATTACCAAACATATTGGCATTTTAGGGTGCAGCTGACTTAGATTTAGTGGCGTTGCTGACGAGGCTCTGTCTTTAAACCAGAATAACAGATTACTACTAGAAAGTCACACCCTCCACTTACTGCCCTCATACCACCTACGTTATTTATAACAATCACTGATATCTGCTCAATATCTGCAATCAAAGCCTTAAGTTTGCAGCTATGAAATTAGGGAATATAGGCAGAAGATGGCTTGTTTCAATTTACAGGAATCAACTGATTTTTAAATCTAAGTGTTTTCTCTTTGTTTGCGCAAATTGTCAAATTGTAGGGCAGTTTTGAGAGGAAAGAGCAGGGAAATATATACTGTATATTTTCTATCCAGTGGACCTATATTTTTGTTTTACCATTTTTTGGGTGTGCATTGTGTCTTTTTAGTCTTTTTTTCCAGACTGCAAACATGTTTTAGTATCATTTCAAACTGCACCAGTGAAGTGAAGCTTCATCCAACACTGAATTCAGCGCATCTAGGGGAAAGGCATATGAGAGCATTTATCCACTGTGTGTGTTATGCGGCGAGCCATACAATATGAACGCTTTGTTGTTTTGTTAAAAAATGGTCCATCCAACATTCAATTTGGTTACACACTACTGAGGCCTGAAAAAAAGAAGCTTAGCATAAGAAGAATGAATGGAAAGAAACAAGAAACTACCCTCCTTTCTAAATGAAACAAATCTCAAAATATGTATTTGCTAGTATTTGGTCACATGTTTTTATTCTAAGATCATTGCCTTATGGATATGTTTAAATCACAAAAGCATTTCAAATGAAGTAGTCCATATGGTGTGTCAGAAAAATGCTGTTATGTTGATAATCATCTCCGGTGTAAATATAGAAAAACAGCGCAATGATGCTGATCAAAATATGGTATCTTTCAAATCTGGTCTGTTTAGTGAATAATAAAAAAACATATGAATAATTTCCTCACAAAGCTCAGTTTTTGCCACACGCTTTTCATCTCACACATGCCAAGCTGGTGACCAGAACACTACAGTTACTGTTGTTACTGTAGTGTTTAGATGATGTCATCAATTGGGGCCCCGAAAAATTGGCAAACCTTGTGTACAATTATTTATACTATAGGTGTTAGAACTGATACAAAAGTGAGGATATTCTGCATCTGCATTCACCTACTTTTTGCCTCTAAGATTTTGATGGATAGTTTAGGATAAATTTATTGGTTTCAGAACGACTCCAATGCTCCAACTCCAACGGTGACAGCTTAGCATGTGATGTGGTCCTTCACATAGGAATTCTACCTCAGTATATAGGTTTGTGTTGAAATTTGAATGAGGAGAGTCCTTTTATTTATAAAATATCCTCACGGAAATCCCATATTAATAACTGAAATCTGATTCTATGGAGAACATAAATCTCAGAATAAATTAAATAAACCTTGTTTATGTGACTTATTACGCTGAATTTACTCTTATTATTCTCTTTATCTTTTAACAGGCTATATATTTTAAGCGTAACGCCCGCGGTGATACTTCCAGCCATAGTGATGTCTCATTCTGAGTAATAGGTCTCTAAAGTGTGCTTGTTTGGCTTTTTTTTGGGCCTTTGGAGAGCAATAAAGTGTCTGTCTGAGGATTTTCGGGGTCCTTATAGACTTTCTCCAGGTGTGCCTCACTGGTCATAAAGTACAACTCGTCTCTCGTGGTGTATGCTTGGATAAATGTGCCCGCTGAGTGTTCTTTAATCAAATACTACTTAGCATGCACTGGGATTTTTAGAAATTTAGAAATGACTTTTGTAAATTCTAAAGTTTGCTTGCTATATTTTATGCCCTTTAACATAAAAAGGGGTATTTTAGCTACAACATAAGGTCACTCTGTTAATTTTAGTTTGTGGCGTCCACTGAGGTTAACCATTTCATTTGTTCCTCGCTTTTTTGTGGAGGAAAAGCTCCAATGTATTTTCATGTTGAGGTATGCCGTGTTTACTTTTATCACTGCTCCTCGGTGAGGCGGGCCAACCTGATGTTTGTTTATAAGAAATTCTGGCTTCACTCGAAACTTTCATTCACCACTTGAAAGCACTTGACTTGCTACTAATTTACCTTGAGGGACTTCAAAATGATCTGTCTGCACTGTCAAAATCTTTTTTTGTGGTGGCAACTTGTCATCATCAAAGTTTTTCTTTAGAGTTTAATGAAAGCCCGGGAGATAGATGGGTTAATGTTATATTGTTTGTAGTTGAATACTGCATGCAGAAAGACATCGTAAACTCAAGGTAACATATGTTGGTTGCTTGATGTTTTCACTTTGATTGCTGTAGCTGTCATTGTTGCTATGCGAGTTGCTTTTTAAGTTCACATGAAAACACAAGCAGTGGGAACAGAGGAGGAATGGAATAGTATTGAAAATGATCTTGAATTTCCCTTGGTCATCAGTGCTGCTTTGCTTTACCAAGGATATGTCACTCTGTGCAGCTCGGTTATTTTCAACAGGAAACTATGCACATTGAATAACTCAGGAATATCCAGTACCTAGCACTTACAGAGCTCTTTGACAAATTGCCATCCAGCAAACTTAATGTCCCACTTGTGTCAGGGGCAAGGCTGCAGGACGGGAGGTTTGTGTAGTAAAGGTTTTTTTTGTATTTCCTCCTTAGTCAATAGGTGAACACTTCACCTAGTAATGCCTGTATAAACATATAAAAACTGTTATTTTATCCAAAGTTATCCCAAGTTCAGATTTCCCTTCTTGGGGGAAGGTTAAGAGTGTAATGCTCTACTGAGACTTATGTCAAAAAAGGGAACTTGATCCCGCCCGATGTGTGACATTGTATAAACACTGTAGTAGCTCTACCCAAACAAATTTGCAGCATATGCATATGAAAATATTGCAACTGTGTCACCAGGGTGTTAGCATTTTGTTTCATCCGTACCATTTGATCCCCTGTCACACCGTTCCTTCACCTTTCACACTGTTTATGTATTCATTGTCAAGATAAGCAAACTTTACCGAGATGTTCCCCTTTTGTGGAGCAAAAAAAGTCGCCGCACTTTAGGATCTAAAATTTTCCAAGCACTAGGATTCCAGTTAGATGTACATTAACCCCCCCGTTCCTTATCTCGAAAACGGAATCAGCCATTTGGAAGTGAGTCTATTTTCATGTGTGTGAGAAGCTGAGTGGATAACCTGTTGGCAGTGGAGGACAGTGCAGATCTCTCTTCACTCTAAATTGCAGGGCAGGCATCCCTGCAACCCCACATGAGGACCATTGAGTCCCATCAAGATAATCCTTAATAAAGAACGGCTTCGCATTTAATCTTAGCTCACTTCTCGAATTTCTTACTTGATATAGTTTTTGGCAAGTGATGTTTCAGAGCTGATGTCAGTCGAGCAGTATCAGTGCATCTTTTGTTAAGCTTCCATTTGGCAGAGGTTCTATTAGGCTATATACATTTTTATAGGTGCAGAATATATTATTATCTTAATTTGTAATATTGTATTTATGTGACTGTTTTTCATCAGAAGGTTAACAAACAAAGCTTAATGACACGTGCAACTAAATTCAAAGTTTAACCTACATTTTGCATGACATTGTTTGCACTTAACAGCCTCTCATTTAATACTGTGGAAGATGAAAATAGTAATCACCGAACATCACCAGTAAAACTACGAGGTTAATTGGAGCCTTGATTCAAAACACACCGTACAACACTGCATGCAGGAAAATCTGAGTTTAGTCGTTGAGACATAAACAACTCTGGATAATTACACTGTGCAATTTGAAAATAACTCACTTGCAAAATTACATCTCAAACTAATTTTGTACAGCTGCTTATTGAAATAGAGAGCGACAGAGTAAATGCAGTAACTCAATTGGCATGTGTACCCACCTCTGCTATTAGAAATAGTTACTTGAGAGTCCCCAAGCATCTATTAGTCAATTGAGTTATCAAGAACCTGTTCGATGTGCAATATATTTCATGCTTCGATATTGAAACGTGAGCCTATGGATTTACCTATGGGGAGTTGGTTTGGAAAAGGAGGTACACTTATATTTCCAGCACGTCGTCCACATCATTACTGCAGTATATTTAAATCAGGAGCAGTGCAGCTTGAATCTATTTCTGTCAGCTCCTTGTTGACTGCTGCGACAGAGGTTGGTTGGTGTTGACCTGCTTTCAGTACGGGTTGTGAACTCTACAGATGATTATGTAGACATTTATTAGTTATTGAATGAAACAAAATGCCATATGATTTAAAAAAAAAAAAAAGATTTGAATGAGCTCTTTTAGTGACATACATCACCATTTTTTATTTCTTATCATCACCCACTGACTACAAGTAGTGCATACATAAGCCAACCGCTAACACAGTATACTATTCTTCTAGCAGTGGGTGTTCTTCTTCTGTCACCACCTCTTTACCATAGTAAATGTATGATTTCCTCTTTCTTGGTAATCATTTTTCAGTATTACAGTCGGTATTTCACCCACAGTTTTATTATGTGGAAATTAAACAAAAATCTAAATGCTCCATTGACCTCTCAACCATTCATTACACAGAACAGATATTCTTGGAAGAAAAAAAAAAAAGAAGTCATGACATATTGAAGCAAAAAGCTGTACAAGCATCATCACCAGCTTGAATAAATCACCAGTTTGAGCTCATCAGCAGTAGCAGCAGCACGGCCTTGTGTGTTATAGCAGCTTCGCACAGTTGAAATAATAACCTGGAGCAGACAGAAGGCAGTCATTACCTTGCACACAGACGCGGCGTGTATGTGTTGACGGAGGACTTCCACTAGACTGCTGTGGAGACGGACACAGCCGAGCCGCTCGGCCGCTTTTAAACCTCCGGCTTCCCATCACCTCAGCTAATGACCTAAGCCCTTGTTTACCCTCAGAAGTCCCTCTATGACAAAAAGAAATCCAGCAGCGACCTAAGACTCACAAGAGAGAGCACAAAAATGTGGTTTGTGGTGAAAAAAAGAGCATAACAAAAACAAGCGAGAAAGAAGAGGGGGGGGAGAAGAAAAGTGTGGGCCCTTGGGGTGTGTGAGCGGAGCCTGGTGTTCCAGTGGACAGGCAGGCCGGTGGAGAGATCTGCCCTTTCATTGTCTTAGTCTCCACTGATACAATCTGGAGAGGGCTCTATTGCTTAAAGCTGTGAGTGAATGACATATGGGGAGCTGGTGTGAGGCACAACTCCCCCGTGCCTCCTCCAGACCCAAAGTCTTCCTGTGAGAGAGCACCGAGCAACTTTTCTGCTTTTTCAAAACGGCAGCAGCCTCCCTCTCCCTCCCTCATTCACTGCCTCCCTCCCTCCCTCTCCCTCTCTCTCTCTCTCTCTCTCTCACTCTCTCTCTTTTTTTCCCTCTTCCTCAGACACTCACTAGTCACTGCCTGAAGCAGTAATCGGACAACTCTCTTTCTCACTAGGACCGGGTCTCCTGAGATACGGCGGCGCGGGGCTCCATGGGTTCCAACACCTAAAATGAAAAAGAAAAAAGCAGTCTTGTAGTTTACATGTATTGTGCTACAGATTCTACCAAACACCCGAAGAACTCTTTTAGAAAGTTTGCTGTCCGTTCTGCTGGACTGAACGATCTCTCTGTAGCAGATTTTTTTTTTTGTTAAAAGAAGATATAAGAAGGGATAAACACACGGGGATTCAACCATAATTGTAGTGAGTATGACTTTAATGTATACGTGATGTTTGATATGTTAGTTTAATAACTGTCTTGTCCTGTAATTTTTGAGTATTTCAGTGTGTGTGTGTGTGTGTGTGTACGTGTGTGTGTGGAATTATCTCCTTTATTTGGTACATTTGCATCAGCATTTAATTCAAAATATAATTCTCAATTAAAGTATTCATATCAATAGAGCAGTAGGAGTAACCATTTAATTTCTGCACTTATCTTATCATTAATTGTTATGGCAGCAGCTACTACATCTTTATTATTGTAATAATTCTAATACTGCAGAGCTGTTCAAAAATGTATAATAATTTTAATAATATCAACCAAAGAGGAAGGCTTTAATCTTCACAGGTCAGCTGCAATTCATTGATGATGATAGATTATTAGCTAAAAAAAACAATTGTTCTTGATGAATGTTTAGTTTTCATTGAAGTGAAAGTAAATGCAACTCACTTCCCGATAAAGAAGTCAATTTTAAAATGTAATGCGATGATATTTAAATAACAATTCATGGTATATTACATTGTATTTCATAATTGCTTAACAACTTCTACTTATATTACTATACGTTCTGTTTTTAGTCAAATAGCTTTAGAAATTTAACAGTCAATTTATCTGTAATTATAAATAACATTTGTAGATAATGTCCCATAAAATTGCCATCTTAAAAATTATTATATAGATTTTATATCCATGCATTAATTGAAAATACATTTTTAAATACCAGGAAAAAAAGTATTTTGTTAGCACGAGAGAGTAATATCCTGGTTGCTTATGTATCCAAATTCCCCTTTGAAATATGGGATGTTCTTCTGCTTGGCCCAGTTTACATTTTTTGATCAGGCTACGAAAACACGCTGCTCCCTGCAGGAGTTCCCTTTTTGACTGGCAGAACAAACAAAACCAACACAGTTAAAGCAGTTGACATCCAATGCCATCTGCTGAGGCCAGGAATGCTGCGAGGAGACCTGAGAGGCTCTCGGCGTCTGACCGAGACAACAGGCCTCGACTCCCGGCCGTGCTGCGTCTCCGCTCGCCAGTGTTTCGCGTGTAGTAAAGATGACTCACCCGCTGTAATCACCAGCCTCTCTAATTGAAGGATGTTCTGGTTTAATGTCCTCCGTGTGATCACAGGCTTACATCACAAGTCATGGAATTATGATGTGTGTGAAGGGCATTTCATCTCTCAAATTGTGCTTTTTTTTCCTCCTTTTTCACCCTCTAATTCCTGTCATTTTCAAACGCCTGCTTTAGAAAGGTGTGTGTTAGTAGATGAAAGAGAGGAAATAGAGAGGTTAGGATAGGCTAGTGAGCTACCGCTCTGTGCAGACAAACATGACAGTGTTTGTGATCGCCTGCTGCGACCATTCACTCACACAATAACCTTATTTATCCAATTAACTGATAATGAGCAGGCTGATTTGGGGCTGTTTACACTGTGTATTTGCTTTACGCATACAGGGAGAGATCAGGGTCTCCCTGCCTGGCTGTGGAGCTCCATGCATGTGTAGCAGCAGCAGTGTGTACAAGCAGGAGTGGTCGGCGGTGACGGTGGCATTGTTTGCCCAAGGCCTGATGCGTTCCGTATAGATGTGTCTAGCCGGCCGAGCCCTTGTCCTCTTCTCTCAGGGAGGAGATTGAAAATGGTGAAAGACACAGAGGGCTAATTGATCGAGCCTCACTGATAGAGCTATTAGTGAGGAAGAGGGGGAGAGAGAGCGCGAGAGAAAGAAGAAGGAAATAGGGGAGCTCCTATTAAGTAGCCCATACTGGGTGATTAGTGGGCAGGGGTTGTTTACTAAATACTGTTGGGTGTTATTTTGTTAACAAGCCACTGTTTGGACCTGGAATATGTGGCTGAAAGAACAGGAAATGAGCTTTAAAGATTTCTGTTGATTGCCATTACAGGTCTTCAATCACTAATACCCACTAGTGTGTTTGTTTGTAAATGGAAATATGTTTACATTGTGCAAGATAATAAGGAAGCCGCTGAATTGAGAGAAATTGTAGTCAAAAAGGATTGTACTGCACGTGCCTCTGATCGTATATTTAAAATTTAAACTGCAACTTTATTACCTTCTGCAGTGTTTATATGAACTAAGCAATTTTAGAATTTCCTCTGCTTCCTAACTTGCATAGATAATCATTTCATTAACATAATACATCACTGCTTCAGATTTTAAGAGAATAACAAGCCACAAGCATTGAAGTGATATAATCGTCAAGATTTGTCACTTGGCGTTCTTTCATCTCAGCGTTGTAAAGCCTCTCTCTCGTTCTGACTGCGGTGGTCACGGTGGTAGGCAGCTTGTGATAAAATGTGCACCTTAAATCTTGTTTCGATGGCCCCTCAAAGGCGAACTGGCCTTCTGGAAATAATTTTGAAAGGTTGAAGAGCACAGTATTAACAGATTTAACATAGCTATTGAGTGAATTGCCGGAGCACCATGTCAGATTTGGGCCAAATGAGAGAGACAAATTGCACATCAACACACAGCACATCTGTTAATAATTGTGCTTTTAATTACAGACAAGTATGACATTTTGAATTACGTGTGAAACACCATGTGCTTTTATAATTTGTCGGCGTAAGCCACATTCGTGCAGACTGGTACAGTTCATCTGTATAAATAAATGTACATGAAATATAAAAAAAAATATTTCATGCTATTTTATCTAAAGATGTTTTTGTTTAACTATATATTTTATTACATTTTCTCGTGCTGTAATAATACATTTAAACAAACTAATTTTCTCACAGAAAACAAGTTTAAAAAAAATGCCCTCATTGTTCAAAATTACACCACCATATCATTTCTATCCATTTTATTAAAAATGTGCAATTTCTGTCTGATCTAAAATACTTTACTTTTGAGGATGAAAAAACACCCAGCTATTTAATGTTGCATTTGCTGGCAGCCGTCATTTTTTCGGCCACGTACAGAGACACAAGTGAAGTGTAGCATTTTGTAAACTGTGCCTAATTCCACTCACATCTGTGTTCAATTGTTGTCCGCATCTACATTCTTTGAGAGTGGATTTATTTTTCCTGGGCCACCATGTGGATTCAGCTGACCAGCTTAAGTGGGGATTAGTTGTTTTAAAGTTAGATTTTGATTAAAGCATTGTTTTTCAAAAGTTGTAACTCACAACACATGGCTTACGTAGACTGTAAAATTCAAAGGACTATATGGACTATGCTCTATAGAATTAATATCCAGTAAGGATGACACAGGGTGTGGAAATAAACAAAGCATGTTCAGCATATCTCTTTTTCAGTGTCATCTTTGGTGTGATTATTTTTATTTGCAGCTTTAATATGTGAAAATACTTTTTTAAACAAATCTGTTAAAAGTTTTGCAGGTGATATAACACCTTGGTAACTCTTTGCTGAATAGTGACGAACTATGTAGCAAAGGTGAAGAAGCGATTTGTGCCGGGTCAGACAGCCTGCATGCGGAGATGATCTATGCTAAAAGCTTGGCTGTGGCTGTGTTTACCTTTGGAGACGCAGGTCTTGAAATAAGTAAAGCGAAACAAAAGGGCCAGCAAACAACCGTGAGTGAAGCGTGTTGTGGCACTTCTTCTTCTTCTTCTTTTCTCTTGATGACACTTCCAGCGCTTCATCTAGCCTGGCTTTGTTCTTGTTAGCTTCAAAGACCTGGCAGTTCAGGTTGAACTAAGAAGCACATCAAAGATGCTGAATACAGCCCCTTTTTTTTAAACAATAAATATTTAGCGGCGCAGAAGAAAGGCTTGTGCTTTTTAAATCCCTGCCCCCCTCCTCCCTTCTTCCTCTCCCATCATCCCCCTCTGTCTCTTCACCTGGCCGGTTTCACCTGCTGCCAATGGCTGAAACACCAGCATGGTAATGGCTCCACTGGCCTGCACTGCTGAACAGAGAAACCAGCCACCACACACACACACACACACCATACCACATCTCTCCACCACAACACACTCTCTCCACAACTCTGTGATCGCTGTTAATGTACTGTGGCAAAATGTGTTTCTCTTTCGTTTTTATGGCTTTTACCTCTGTGGACTTTCTTTTCCATTGATATTTTTGTGTTTTTTTACATCCCGTCTGCGTATTTTAGTATTGGGAAATGCCAGGAGGAGGCACTGCTGTTGTCCGTAGCTTCTAAAATAAGAATGTAATGGTTATTTTTTGCTAAGATGGCTGTACCATTAGCAGTGGGAGAGTGGGCAAATTGTAAAGCTGGAATGGTATTCATGAAGGCTTTGCCTTGGTGTGAAGAGCAAAGCCTGTTGAAAAAAAAAAAGACGAAAAAAAAAACTCATGCAGCTCAGGTTACCCTCGCTCATGTAAACAGTCAGCCATTAAAAAAATCATGCTAGGATTTTTTGAAAAAATACTTTATATGTATTTTTCCTGACCAGTTGAATACCTTTGACCTTTTTTTGGACCCTGTAATCCCATGGTGGGCTGGAGTCAGGTCTAATATAGTGTTATGGCCATGCGAGTATATGGCTCCGCTTGATGTTCGGAGAGAGACGAGCAGAGCGGGAGTGGACAGAGCAAAATGTAACTGTCAGCTAAAGGAGAGTAATAGAGGCATTCGTAGCGTCATAGGAAACATATGTGGCTCCATATGCTCTCCGTGTTCTTGTTTCCAGTCTCCTTCATTGTCTGAGATGCACCACTGATCTGGGGGCCTCTAAAGTGCCCTGCGTGTGTGAGTGTGTGTTTGTGTGTGCGTGTGCGCATTTTGCACCACTGATCTGGGGGCCTCTGAAGTGCCCTGTGCATAAGTGTGTGCATGCAGACATACAGGCATGAGTTATGTGTCTCTGTGTGCTAAAGAAAAAGACATTAAAAAAAAAAGACACAAGCGTGAGTTTTTGTGTTGCCACAGAGAAAGATTTATATAATGTCTGTGTTATATATTGTTCTCTTTCTGTCCATTGTGAATACCGGGCTGTGAAGTTAGGAAGTTGTGTGTATGTCTCTAGTGTGCCATGGCCCCAGGCTGGGGCAGGCCCGCGGGAAGCAGCCCTGACGGTCATTAGGACCTGTCAGTATGCCGGGAGGGGGGAGTGCTGATAAATTTCAGATAGTGTCAATTGCAGATGAAAGATCTGCTGAAGATGCTAGGGGTGTCACGCTTGACTTGTCACTGCTCAACAAGTCCCATCTTCCTTCCAGCAGCAGCAGGCTACCTCAAGCAGGAAAGCGGGCAGGCTCTCCCACCCTCCGCTGCCCCCTCGTCCCCTGCTCCCCCCCCCAACCCCTCACCCCTCTGCCTACCTTCACCCCCACAACCCCCCTCACCACCACCACCACCACCCCTTTCCTGCTTACCTTGGCTAAGCCGCTTTTGCATGTTGATTGGGGGAGGGCTAATCCAGTTTGCAGCTGTCGTAGACCAATGATGAATCACCTTTCCGTCATTTGGCTGTGCTCCCCTTGCTCGGGGAGGAGGGAGGACCTGGAGGAGGAAACAACAGCGGAGTAGGGCTGCGGCTCGGAGAGAGACAATGTGCGCCTCTGTTCCCCCCCGCTATAGCCCTCTCTTCCCATTCTGCTCCAGAATAACAATAATGTTTTCTCAGACAAGCCTTTTTGTGTCATGGATGGCTCTGGACTGTGACACTGAGCTGCAATAACAAGGAGTGACATTGTTTTCTGCTGCTGGGGCAGGTGGAGGCTGGATAAAGAAAGGGGGAGTGTGGTTTGTGAGGACTCAAAGCCATCTAGGTCCAGGTAAGAGCACAGTTGAGCCGGTGCCAGCAGCATCAGAGACGAGTAGCTCTCTGCCTCAGACGCTGTGCTAAACAAACTTAACTCAGCCTACTGGTTGTCTGATCGGAGATAGTAAAGACTTTTTAGCAATCAGATAATGAGAAAAGAAGTTTGGGCAAAGGAGGAGAAAACGTGACGAAGTAGTGAGTGTGAAATGTAGAAATAGGGTCGATCTTTAATGTGCTTCTATTTGTACCTCGGTGGTGTTGTATTCTTGGAGGGTGTGATATTTTTAGGGGAGAAGTAAATTAATATACTTCTGTGAAATGACAATGCGGCTTCCATTATGGTCGTGTGTGTGAAAAAGCCTTTTGTGTTGTTTTTATTATTACAGATTTGTTATATAATGCTTAAAAATATATATTTTTTCTATTAATAATTAAATTGGACTTGAACCGCAAGAAAGCCCTACATTTGCCAAGCTATTCTGCAAAGTATCATAATATCATAACATTATAATATCATTTTAAATAGAGTAAATGCATATCATAATTTAATCTTTTTATCGCATAATTCTGGTTTCTTCGTGCCATCTGATAGCACTCAGACTACTCAGAGTTTTTATCTTTGTGGCCTTGTGTAAAAGGCCAATGTTTATCGATAGCAGAGATACCCAGAACCCTGGAATATAATTGGAAATGGCAGTATAATGTACAAAACATTTTGTCCTAATTTCATTAACTCACTGTTGCGATGGGAACGGTGGCAGAGACAAATGGGGTTTGGAGTTTGTGGCCGTACTTTTCAAATCACTCGTGCCTTCTTTCCACTCCATTGTCTATACTCGATCAAATCCTTTGAGCGCACAAATGAGAAGATAGAATAATGTTTTCAGTGGCGTGGTCTTTTGTATAAACACAGAAACAATTAAGGAGCTTGCCAGAGCAAACACATGCCTCATGAGCTTCTCATCTGCCCATCACTGAGGCATGGGCTCTTACAATCAGGCAGAGTGCTGCACTTTTAACAGGCACATTAACCGTCGCCTCAAACCAGCAAACATCTGTTAACAGTCTTCGATACCACACAAAACGATATACACTTAAGGCCATTTCTGCTTAAAGATACATCAGAGTAAATTGACAGTAAACACTTTGTGTTCACTTCATGTAAAACGGTGACTTGCAGTGAGATCGCTGTAATGAGAGAAATCAGAAACTGCCTTGTCAAAATGTTTACTATTCATTTCATAGCTTGCAAATCCACTGTTTTTCTTTGTGCATATGTGACTGTGTGTGTGTCATATTTTGCCTTGTATATTTCGTTCATTTTCAATTTTGTTCTTGTCATTTGGCATCACATAAAAACGTAATTATTTGATATTCAGTTGAATATCACGTGCGAAGCAGTCAGTAAAATTGCAGTGAATTATAGATTTTAAATGTAGTTTTTTTATTAATACTTTTGACCTCACATTATTTATTTACTTAATTTTATTCATCTAAATCTGGACTACTGGATTATGCATATTGTGCACACTGCATTGTGCATCAGAGCTGCGTGTCTTCCCTGAAACCAGAGTGATACGTGTAATTTGATTTGGCGTGTGCGTGTGTGTCTCGTCAGGTCTATGGAAATGCAGGATCTAGCCAGTCCTCACAGCCGAGTAAGTGGAAGCAGTGAATCTCCTAATGGTCCCAACCTCGACAACTCCCACATCAATAACAATTCCATGACACCCAATGGCACTGAAGGTATGTGTGCAGTGCTGTTGCTCTTTAAGGTGCTCTCTCTGTCTTGTATGCTATTCTAAATTTAAAAAAAGGCCTGAGAATGGTGACAGAAGAAGCTGTATTGTGAAAGTGACTTTTTAATCTGAAAGTGTAGCATTTATGCGTTTGTGGCAATAAAGCCATTCTAGAGTCTAGTCATAATTTTTTTTAAGATGCATTACCAATACTTTTTTGCAGTAATATATTATTAAACCGCCAGCAAAACAATGGAGAGAAAGCACTTCATATTTGATTCTCAACAATTCAGTGCTACCAGTAGTTGTTTTCCATCGACTATTAGCTGTTTATTTAAGCAACCATGTAATTATTCAAACCCCAAGGTATGGAAATGACGGAGTTTTGCATGAGGTCTCTACTGTACATAGTTATTTACTCAGGTGATTCACCTGTGCTTAAATCTGAGCCTTTGTTTAGTGAAGCAGTCATGTCACAAACCAACACAACCTATTAAAAACATCCCCCCTGTCACGTAATCTTCAGGTTAGTCTGTGCTTTGAGCTCAGGGTTTACTTTTTTTTGTGTATTCATGACACAGGACCAGTAGACATGGTGCAGACTGTCATCGTGTGTCCCTTTGCCATTCTGTCTTTCCCATAGGTGATAACATCACAATGCTTACCACTGCAGACTGGTTGTTAGGTTCTAACTCACAGTCCGCTGCAGGTTTGTCTACTCTTGGTGACACAATGAAAGGACAATACTTGGTGTTTTTAACTGAGAGCAGGAATGAAAGCAAGAAATTGAATTTGTATTTTTTTAAGAAGTCCCAAAAATACACTATTTATCAGCTGCTAAATTATAAAGTTGCCTCAACTATTGTGCCTTTCATTCAGAAACTCTTTGGTATTTGCTGTAATTGTTGTGGTATTCTGTTTCAAGCATGATTTGACACCGACTGGATTTGAGTCCATTGTTAATGATTGGTCAGATTGTGAACTGTGCATTTTGTTTTCGTTTGATCGTTCCACACCGTTTCCTGAATACAGTGGTTATTGTGTGCTCTGTGGACCGAGCGTGTGCTAGTTTATGCATGCACCTTACCACTATTTTTTCATCGGTGTGTTGTTCAAAAGAATCGCACCCCCTCGTCAACATGTGTTTCTGCACTGAACGAGCATAGCGGAAACATGTAAAACATGACAGCAAATGGCTTCTTCAACCATGAGGGATTCCACTGAGCATGACTCCCTTGCCCACATTGTCAATTTGTTTTGCCAAAAAGAGAAAAAAAAAGAGGGGAAAAAAGTCCTCCAGCCCGCCTGAAGTGAAATGGATTGATTTCAAAGATTCCTGAGCTGTCAGAAAGCTGTGAAATTGTCTTTGCAGATCTATCGCTGAGCTGTATAATGGAGCCAAGGTCAAACAGCGTTCGCTACACTCTTAAAAAGATTTTATACACCATACATTTCCTTGACATTTCAATTGTGGCTGTACATCCTTGCGGAGCTCTTTTTTATCTGTTGCTCTAACACACTTCTATAATAATCATTTTTATTTAATTTAATAAGCCAGTAATAAATCATTAAATGTAAACGATAATGTAATAATTTTTGTTACGTTGTCAAATTAAAGTTTTAATTATATTGAACTTGCAAAATAGTTCAAATACATTTCTAAAATAAATTCATAAGCTTTTCTCATAATATAATTAATAAATAAATAAATTGCATCAAAATTAATGAAAGATAATTATAAAATACAAAAAATATATTCATAAACCATTTGAACGGACACAGATGTAATGTGTTAATAATGCATTTAAAACTTCTGACATTATTGTTAATACTGTTGGAATGTTGTTTGACTACACCCTCCTCCCCGTTTTTATTTTACACTGAGTAACTCTTTGGCTATATTTTTAAAACCTCATCTGAAAGCCTGAGGTAGTTAGAAGTTAATCGGATCTTTTTTATATTTTTCTTTTCTTTTTCTAGACTTGATTTGGTGCATTTAGTGACAATGTCGCTTCTTTGTTTGCAGTTAAAACCGAGCCAATGAGCAGCAGCGAAATCGTCACCTCGGTAGCAGACACCTCTCTAGACAGCTTCTCAGGATCAGGTGAGGCTGGAGGACTTTTGTGTGTGTGTGTGTGTGTGTGTCTGGCTGCGTCTCACACACACAGCTGCAGAACTGATTAGTGAGAGATGAGCCTAGAGATGGGTGACCTATAAGCCGGGCCCCACGAAGAGTCCCTGCAGCTAAAACACCAATATGTGTGTGAGTGTTTAAGAACAAGCGACTCTACTTTACCTTTGTCAGCATATTTATATGCTGCGCTTGCTTGCACATGCGTGTGTGTTTTATATATATGCGTGTGTATGTGCTGGTTCCCATGCCAGTAAGGACTGAATTATGACCTGTAATGCACTGAACCTGTCCGTCCGGTGGAGTGACATGGCGTCCCAGTGGCCCTCGCTCTCCACGGGCTGTTACCCTATCGTCCTGTCACAGACTGGGATTTCACACCCTCCTCTCAGCACGGGAACATCACACACACACATAAACACACACACACACACACAGGGACATCTCTAAATAAAGCCAAGACCTCAGAGTATAATGAGCATTGTAGGAATTGTAAAAGAAATAATCTCTAATGTGATAATTTTTTAGCTTATTTCTTTTGTCCAGCCTCGCCAGTATCTATGTCAACCTGCAGCACTCTCTTCTATTTTCTATAAACATGTATTAACAGTACCGCATCGAACTGCGCATGGTATTATCTTGCTCCTAATTTCCCGTATTTCCTTAACTGTTTAACTAAGTACTTGATACTTAACTCTAGAAGCGCATAAATCACTGCTATGACTTTTGTCTCTGACAATATTAATGAAATTTAGTAATCTTATCCTCCGTATCCTCCACGGGGAAACCCACAGCTCCGCTCAGAAGAGCAGGTTTTTGTCCAGCGGCAGGTGCTGCTGATGTGGGAAAAGTGTTCAATATTAATAACGTGTGTGAGGGGTTACAGCATACAGTTACATACAGTTAGCGCTCCCCCGCAACCAAATCCCTTATTTTACATGTCACGACCAATTAGACAGATGTTTCAAAACTGTGCCGCTCAGTTAAACAGTTAAATGCGAGTAATGCAGCAGAACTGTGATTGTTGATTAAATGTAGATGTATTATCAAACTTGAATTTATTAATGTATTGTAATATAATTTAAAGTCCATCTGCTGTGTTCTATTCCAACTTTAGGAATTTTTTTTTTTGTTTGGATTTTATTTATTTTACCTTTTTTTTCAAAATTCATATTTAAATAATTAAATTCACAAAATTTTGGAACTGAAGCCTGAAGGCAACATTTATAACACTAATAAAAATACACATTTTCGTATTAAGAAGAGTTTATTTGGGGTGTTACAACACCACTGTGTGTCTTATATAATTCTTAATGCAGATTAGGGCTTCAACTAATGATTATTTTCATTGTTGATTCATCTGTTGATTATTTTCTTGATTAATCGATTAGTTGTTTGGTCTATAAAATGTCAGAAAGTGGTGAAAAATGTCGCTCAGTGTTTCCCAAAGCCCAAGATGACGTCCTCAAATGTCTTGTTTTGTTCACAACTCAAAGATTTTCAGTTTATTGTCATAGAGGAGTAAAGAAACCAGAAAATATTCACATTAAGAGGCTGGAATCAGAGAATTTTGACATTTCTTTTTCCTAAATATTACTCAAAACAATTAATCAATCATAAAAATAGTTGGCGATTAATTTAATAGTTGACAACTAATCGATAAATCGTTGCAGCTCTTATGCAGATTATAAATAAGTGTACTTCTGTCAGTTATTTCTGGCTGAACTTTCACAAGTTAACAGCACCGTGGAACCACATAGTCACACGCTTAATGAAGGAATGATTATGCAGTAGCACTCATTACCTGCAATCAGTGATGTCACTTCCAATGTGGCTTGAAAGGCCCAAGGCAACTGCAGCCACAGGCCGAGACTGATTCAGACCATCCTGTGTGTGTTTACACCAGCGGTCGTCATAGCAGCAGCCCAGAAGTATCTCAGAGATACGCGGGTCAGCAGAAAAACCTGATGTTCTTACCTGATTATTTTTGCTTCATTATTGCTCTCCGGTTTTCAACCTTTAAATAAGGTTACGGAAATAAATAGTGTAATGCAATGTAATTACTGTTTCCTTGGAATCCAGAAGTTCTGTTGGCAAAAGATAATATTTACCTTATTTCTTAATGTTTAAATATGTGCTTGCCTCTTTTCTTTTTAACTCTCCTCAGCTATTGGAAGCAGTGGCTTCAGCCCAAGACAAACTCACCAGTTCTCTCCACAGATTTACCCTTCCAAGTAAGGCTTCTTTTATTTTTCTTTAAAAAATAAGCAGCATCCAACTTCATTTGGCTCTTTAATTAGATCCTTCTGCTAGATCGGGGGTTTTTCGACTGGCTTTGTTTGCCTGGATGTCTGCAGCTTGCGCACTCCGAAATCTGCTGTAATTATTATCTTGCAAAGATTTCCTTTGCCATTTATTGTTCTTTCACGATGTATACGAGCTGCGCGATGCTATCTGTCCTACAGCTTGGCTCGGTGTTTAAAAATGAAGTAGCACAATCACAAGGAATTTGTCAGTTAGCAAAAGTTTGTCTTATGGTTTTAGGGGTAAAACATGGTCCCTTTTTCTTCCTGCCTTCCTTTCTCACTTTTGTCTTTTGTTTCCTTTTCTCAAATAGCAGAACATATCCGCATATTCTTCCTACCCCCTCATCCCAAAATATGGCTGCGTATGGGCAGACGCAGTACACCACAGGAATGCAGCAGGCCGCAGCTTATGCTAGCTACCCCCAGCCTGGCCAGCCCTATGGCATCCCAGCTTATGGTAAGATTTCTCTGCACACATCAAAACCTCTTCTTCTGCATGTTGACTACAACTAAATATTTTTCCTTCCTGAAGGTCAGGTCCAAGACCTTGCTCATAACAAACCATGTTCCCACAATTCCTCCAGGAAAGCAGGAGCAGCAAAGATGCTGAGTTGTTGTTTAGTGCCTGCATATTCTCCTTCATTGCAAGAAAACAGAATCTGCTTGTCTAGCTGTTCAGATAGATCTGGAAGATTATGATCAAAATCTTAACACTGGTGAGAGAAAGCACAGAGTACACGGCTCACTGTAGGCTTTATTTGTCCAAAGTCTTTACTGTGTTTTGACCCCAAAAGACTCTCCAATATGTGGAGGAATTTACACTGTTTATTTGAATGGAGTCCTGCAAAACTACCGCTGCACAGAAACTGCATCGTGACTGATTGAATGTAAGCAGTGGCCAGTTTAACTCACGAACACAAGCAGAATGTTTTATTACTTGTGTTTCCTTTCACAGATGACCTATCTAATAATGATAATACTACTAATGATAACATAAAACCAAACAATCATAGTCCTAACATGCTTTTTGGATTTACAGCCAAGAAGACAACTCCTTTTGCAGCGCGAGATAATATTTCTTAACAAGTCATGATAGTAAAAATCTTAAATCAGATAATCAGCGCTCGTCCATTGTGATAAGTGTGTTATGCTAACAGACAGAGGCTGTGTCCCTTTGCTGTGTCTAGTGTAATTTAAACCTGCGTGTTGACTGTTGTCTGTGCATCAAACCGATCTGGTGTCACTAACTGATTTAGGTCCATTGTGGGCAGGCATAAAGACGGAGGGGGGTCTGACCCAGTCCCAATCCCCGGGACAGACGGGCTTCCTAAGCTACAGCTCCGGCTTCACCACGCCACAGACAGGACAGGCCCCCTACAGTTACCAGATGCAGGGTGAGGACATCTTTGTGAATCCTTCATCTTTTTTTCTCTGTGCGTCTTCACATGTCAGCTTGGGTGTTTGTATGGTGTCAAAATGCAGCGTGAGATGCCATCGCTCTTCTCGTAAAGCTGGCAGCATGTCCAATTTTACGGTTGTAACATGTTTGCAGCAAAATAGCTGAAATGGCTAACATCATGACAAACGACGAAGCAGAATTTCATTCATCGACAATCTAAAAATACGGTGGGAATCTGGTGGCTGCTCTGCTTCTTTACTGTGTTTCCATTTCTGTCCTTTGAAGTACTCCTCTTCTTTGTCCTCTCTTTGTCTCTCACTTTTTCCCCCTCTGTCTTCTTCCTTACTTTGTCTCATTTCAATGTTTCTGCCATGTGTTCCCTCTGCTTAGCCCATCCAAATAAGGTTTATTGTACTCTTTTTTTTTTTTTAAAGATTAGAGAAAAAGGTCTCTAGTCCCTGATTTAATAGCGTGCAGAGCCAGACGGATTCACAACTCGGCCCTCGAACTCACCCCAAAAGATGGTTGCATCCCGGCGGTCGTTATGTGTGCAGCCACGACGGCTGCCTCCCTCTCCTCTCCTCTTAAAAGAATCAACACAGATGGAAAAAAATGGCAGGCACTTAGGAGGCACCAGCCATGTCCTCCCAACTCCCCAGCCTTTGTTGTTTCTCTCCCTGTGATCATATTTGTATTTGTTTAAGAGCTGAGAACATAGAGATTTATGGCCTTGAAACCGATAAAGAAGAGTTGTTGCGCCCTGCGCTCCCCCTCTTTTGCTCTCTCTATCCAGTCATACATACTCTTTAAGTGTAGATCAAGCCCTCTGTCATGTAGTGTTTCTATTAGTCTCTGTTTGTATTCCTCAGTTTCACCTGCACTGGGAGACGAGGACAGTTAGCTTACAGCTATAGCATAGTTCTCTCCTGTAAAGTCTAATGTGTGACGGTAGAAACATCTCCACATGTTGTCGAAAAGCCTCTAGAGCATCTCACAATAAATAACGCCAGCTCAGCAGCAGATGTGACGCGGGGAAGCCTCTTTTCCACGCCTCTTAACCAAATACAGTCGGCCACAGCCGGAGTTTTGCGCTTGAAAAAAGGAGAGGCAGAGAGAGAGGGAGAGAGAGGAAGAAAAGGAACAAGAGACAGAGCATGTACGGCAGAATGTTCAAGCTGCTATGCTGCCCTTAGTGGTTTAACTCACGATGACAGTATTATGTGCCCATTCATCTTCGAAGTATTATGCTCTTACTGCTGTCTTTCTCTTTCCCTCCATCTGACTCCGTCTCACCCTCACTGCCTCCTGCTATCTCTGGCTATCGGACGCCCCACGTAGCGTTAAGTGCGTTAGTAATTGACAGCCATGTTAGATGACAGATTGACCACTATTCTGGCCTTGAGTTCTCTAACTGTGGCTCTGGCCCTACGCCACACCATCATCATTACTCTTTCTGGCCTATTGATCTGCCTGGGCGAGGTGCCTCGGGCCTGGGTGTCCCAACCAAAGACTCTTTTTCCAAATCTGATACACCCCCTCTCTGTCAGTGTCGCTGCCACCAGCCTGTGGCCAGCTGTCAAGGCGGAGGACGATTAGATTAATGGTTTTACTCCATACTTTCATGTCCGATGCCATGGAGCTTTGTGTGGGTGCTAAAGTTGTGGCACTCAAATCGTAAAGGGCGTTTTGTGCGCCTCGGTTTTGCAATCCCTTGTGGCAGTTTACATAGCGCATCTCATGGATTGTCATTATCAGAGGTGTGTGAGGAGACGGGGAGATTGTGCTGATGGTTAGACTGAGCAGATGCTAATTAGGTGAATAATTGGATTCCAGCATTCTGTCCCAGTGGCGGTGTGAGGCTGAAGAAGCTGAAGCCTCATCTGCCTTTTTAAAAGGAGAGCCCCATCTGGACTTGATAGCCTATTCCCAAGTGGGGCATACAAACTTCTGCTACAAATATTGTGCACTGATGATAGACATAGCCCATGGCGAGGGGACTGATCAAGCAAAGCAAATGGACTTCCAATTGTGGAGCCAGAAGGCAGGAGGGGAGGGAGGGATGATGTCTGGTCTTGAGTGAGTGAACTAACTGGAGCAGGACAGGGGGAGGGAGAGAAAACATGCCCCCCGGGGAACCACAAGACCCCCCTCTTTCTCCCCGTCTTTCTCCCCCTACTATAACCAGCACCACCACCACCAGCAGCATGGGCTCATTCTCACTGCTAGCGGGGGTCCCCTCGGCTTTTATGTGGCTCCTTGTTCTCCACAGAGCAACCCTCAAACCCTGCCAGTGAGAGCTTTTATGACTGTTTGAACCGTGCATTAGGCTAATTTGTTGTCCTTCACAGCCTCACTCCTCCTTGTCTCTGTCGTATTGTTCTGGCAGACTTTCACTTGATGTTGAACTTTCTGCGGAGAACACAAACGTTTTGAAATTACCCCTGCAGGCATTGAAATATCAAACAAAACAGAAAAGAGGGAGAGCAGTTTTGATGAAAATATAAAAACCCCGTAGAAGCCAGAATGAAGAACAAAGTGAAAATCTGCTGTGTGTATGTAATTGCTGGAAGCAGAGAGTGAGAAACTGCACAAATAATTAGTGGATCCTGGTAATCTTGGGAACTTGGGAGGTGTTTGTTTCTCTTTTTTGGCCGCAGCGCTGGGTACTTAGCTAACTGACAAGGCGAAACACTGCTCAACATCTTTTCTTTTTTCTTCCATACGGTACCCTTCATGCCCCCCCCACTTCCCTGATCCGTCCCCCCCCCTCTGCTCTGAAAGCTGCTTCACGTTTGTCACGGTGAGGGACGGCCCTCCTGATGGGGCCAATGACCAGAGGATGAAAGGAACTCCCTCTGTTTGTCTCTGGGAACAAAGGTGTAATTACGCCCCCATTTAGGAACAGTAAATTTATCTCCCCCTTCGTTTTCACTTGAGCGACGGGGTATTTCTTGGCTACGGGAGGATCACTGCGGTGATAAGTGAAGAAGCTTTTTTTAAATAATGCAATGGTAGTGCTAATTCATCCCCCCCGTTGATGTATGGAGAAGCAATTTGTCTTTGTATGAACAGAAGCAAGTAATAAAGCCCAGGGGTCGTATTTGTAAAGGTTGGAAGAACTGTAATGAAGTCTTTAAAACTCAAGCCTCTGTTAGTAGGTAGATCTAGCTATCCAAAGTTCTAATTGTTGTTGTTTTATATACACCATATGTTTACATATATCATTATCATGCTGAATAATGCACATACACCAAGCTGCATAAATAATCCTAAAAAATTCCGATCACAATTTTGGCCGTCACAATGAATTAAACTTGAGTGGATGCAATATTTATGCTTTGCATTTAGAGTACCTACTCTGACGCATCAAATCAAACGCTCGCTACCCACATCCGACCAATTCTAGGGTTTTGCTTTGAGCACTTAAACTCAACTCAAAAGGCAACCTGCTTGACTACATTTTCTTTAAAGGGATAAATCTCGTTTTGATCGGTTGTATATTGTGGTGGCATTATAAACATTTTGTGTCCCGTTTCATAAGCTTTTGGACAATATGATTTGTCAAATTTTCTTTTTTTTTTCTTTTAAAGAATAGCAAATTTAAAGCAACTTTTATTCATCTATAAAGCATGATATACAAATTAAGTTTTTTTTGTCAAATAAAAATGTTTTAGTGCAATAAAACTATTTTGTTTTCACATATAATTGAATGATCTTAAGCTAAATAAGTGGGATCATGTTAGCTTTAATATACACTAGCGCTGCAATGATTAATCGATTAGATGTCAACTATTTTTATTAACCGGCAACTATTTTGATAATCGATTAATCGGTTTGAATAATCTTTTAAGAATTCTGATTCCAGCTTCTTAAATGTGAATACTTCTTTTATGAAAGTAAACTGAATATCTTTGAGTTGTGGACAAAACAAGACATTTGAGGACGTCATCTTTTGCTTTTGATCGACATTTTTCACCATTTTCCGACATTTTATAGACCAAACAATCAATTAATCAAGAAAATAATCAACAGATTAATCAACAATGAAAATGATCGTTAGTTGCAGCCCTAATATACACAGCTCTCTCATGCTCTCCCTGTCTCCCTACCAGTCTGTGATCCCTTTAAGCTGCTCCTCCTGCTGTCCTCTTGCCTGACATGACAGTACAGGTGGACGGCCGCTGAAGAGAGAAGCCGTGCCCCGGAGGCCGCCGCTGCTCCCCTCCTCTATAACTCATGTCATGTATATTATTAAGCCATTAGATGCTATCAACCCTTTTGAATGATTTAATTACCCAGGAGGACCATCCTTTGAGCAAGTGAAAAGAGGGACATACATATTCATTGGGGCTGGATGTCAGCAGCAAACCCCCCCCGGTGCTACTCACTGCGACCTCAACCCTCCTTCCCTATACATCTCTGTCTCACTACACTGCCCATGCACACACCCTCCTGGCACTCTCATGCTCCATCCATCGTTTTCACCCCCCCTCCTTCACCCCACGCCACCCTTCGGTAGCTCACACACAAAAGTCTCTTGTCTTGCTCACATTGTGCGGGCTCGGACGGCTTTGGGAGCAGGTTCTGTCCACCCCTCACCCTTCTCTGTCCCCCCTCTGTCACTCATCAGGCCTGATCCAATCACTGATAAGGAAGGAAGAGGAGAAAGATAAGGTCACTGTTTGGAGCGCTCCCTCAGGCCTCCCTCTGTTCACCACCTCAAATAGTTGTTTCACAAAAGAAAATCTTTTTCCTTCCCAACAATGTGCCATTTCATTTCTGTCACTGCAGAATTTAACAACGTTGTTTGATAAAATGTGGTGTATATACATAACTCAAAAATGTTATTTTTCCCTAAAGGTGGAACTTTTACAACAACGTCAGGATTGTATCCAGGAAACAACTCCCTGACGAACTCGACTGGCTTCAACAGCACACAACAGGTAGCTGTGCACTTCCTTCTGCTTCTTCCCAACCTGGAAATCTTTATGAAACATGCATACTCAATATGTTACATTTCATCCGTGACACGTTCAAACGTAAATCACTCAGGATGTCAAAAGCTTTGTACGCAGGATTATCTACTGTACCTCCTCCAACGCAAATGCATTATGCCACAGAGGAAAGGGAGGAGGAGAAAAAAAAACACACAAGACTGATCGTTGTCCAGATGTAGGACAGAACAGACATGTGTTTGCATTTATGTTTTGGAATCTGCACTGTAAAGTAGCAACACTGGCGCAGGGCACATCTCACATTACTCTGCCAAACTTCTCTGCTACCTTTTGTCTCTCTCCACCTTTTCGATCTAAATCTCCCCTCTTTAACCACATTGTACATATCTGTCTTTATCTCTCCTTATCTTTATATCTAACTTACCATTTCCCTACTCTGTCTGTCTAGGACTACGCCAGTTATCCAGCCTTTGGCCAGGGGCAGTATGCTCAGTATTACAACAGCTCACCCTACACTTCACCCTACATGACAAGTAACAACACCAGCCCCAGCACGCCCTCCACCACCACCACCTACACCCTCCAGGAGCCACCCACTGGCATCACCAGCCAGGCACCCGTCGTAGAGAACCCCGCAGGTGAGAATCAAACCTCAGGCCGCAGGGTTGCCTTGTGTAACCTGAATACCTAAGAGCCGTGTTTCTTTTTTAAATCAACAACCCCCTCCTTCTCACTGACTGGAAGTTGCTCCTGATAAAAGAACATGAGCTAAAGGCCAACAATCTTTATCTGCACAATATGTGTAGGAAATGATTTCAGACATCACATCTAGCGTACTGCACTGTGGCAAGCAAGAAAACAAAACTGAAATCAGATGTAGAGTTTCCCATAATTTCATGTGACATTAATGCATCATCTGGCAATCGAGCACTGATTGTATCTTTATAAGTCAGTTAAAACTTTACGACTGTATTTGAAATCGTCATCAATCAACACCAAAGACATCAGGCTTTGACTAAACGTAATTTCATACACAGTCGTCCAATTTAGATAAACGACATCTTTGCTTTTTCTAGTTGACATGTACTCCATTACCTCTTGTTTATTAAATCATTATGGATCACAGTAGCTTTTAGAAACTGCAGCTGATTTATGATATGTTTGTTACCTTTAGGCCTAGCGTAGTTACAAAAAACATGTTCCAGGAAGCTGTCTGTCCTGCATCAAGACAAATGGTCACTCGCACATCTTTGCTAAAAGCAAATAATAGCTCATCTTCAATGTGCTCTTTTTTATACTCTCCTTCTTCCTTCTTTCCTTCCTTGCAGCAGAGTACAGTACCATACACAGTCCATCAACCCCCATTAAAGATTCAGATTCGGATCGATTGCGCCGGGCTTCGGATGGAAAGTCACGTGGCCGGGGAAGAAGGAACAACAACCCATCACCGCCGCCTGACTCCGACCTTGAGGTAGGGTGAGCCCGCTACCTTGGCGACAGACAGCCTCGCCCTGTCTGAGGCACACGGACACTAATCCACTTACTATATGGCTGCCACACCGGCTTTAACACATGATGGGCATTAATTCTTAAAGATTTGATTCCTTAACTCTAAATGCATTATTGATGTGGAATATATGACTTCACTAAACACATATATAAAGTTCTCTCGCATGCCTCGTAAATAAACAATAAGGCGCGTGATTAAGTGAGTCATCACTGAAGTGAATAATATATATATTCTAGTCGAAGACTGGATACTAGCTGTGACTAACAATGCACCATGAGCCATGCAACACCTTGATAGTGACCATATGTCAAAATAAACTCTTGGTAATTCAGAGGGCTCTTCATTAATATGATATGAATTAAAACGAGGTTTAATAGCACCCATTATAGCGCTGACATCATGGCGTGTTAACATATCTAGTTAATTAGTTTGTCACTATTGATTACTCTAATGTAAAGGGCAGAGGGTGGAAGGCGTGCGGTGGGGTGATGGGAGGAGTGTTGCGGCGACCAGCCCAAGCAAATGGATCCTGGTCCCTGTGGCGCACAAATACACGCTCCTGGCCTATTGACCAGGAGGATCACCTTGCAGCCCTACAGAGTGCACCATTGATTTTGCCTCTTTTCACTCTGTTTTTTCTTTGTTTCTTTCCTCCCCCCATCTCTCCAGCGAGTTTTCATCTGGGACCTGGATGAAACAATCATCGTTTTCCATTCCTTGCTTACGGGTTCTTATGCCAACAGATACGGACGGGTGAGTGACATCAGACTGTGGCAGTAGCGGTGCACTTTATCAGCAAAACACATAAATATTAAAAGGAGGGGAAAAAAAGGGGGGGAAATGGCTATTGAGCAGAGGATGGATTTCACCGAGTCTATAGTGAGAGGATAGAGCAGAACTCAATGTACAGATAATTGTTTCTTTTTTCTAATAGGTCCAATGAGGCTTGACAAGTATTTGACTGCTCTTTGCAGCTGTTGGAGCTATGCATGGCTGGTCAGGGCTCAGCTGTAGGGGCTCACAACAGTTGCACTCTGGATGTCTATTGACACATCTTAAGTGTTCCTTTCTCCTTCAGAAATGCCACATTGTTAGTTTAATTAAGTGCTTCTCAATCCATCCTTTTCAGACGGGGATCTCCCAGGAGACCCTGGCAGGAAACCGAGTCCACCGAATGTAATTCAGTCAAACTAGAGCACAGAGATTCCCTTAAACCTGCCTTAATTAGGAGTCAAATAAAAATATATTACATATGTATATATTAACAAACATATATTATTAATATACTGGAAGGTTAGTTTCCATTCAAATGTCACTGTGTATGAGACGAAGAGTTTACTTTTCCAGGCTTTGCTATTTGTTGTTGCATGTAAATTGCTTCTCTAAATTTAAACTTTCAAAACAAACAAATTTGGGAAATAAGGCAGAATCCTATTCTCATGGTTTCGTTGAGGTCATAGGTTCTATATAGCCTTCAAAGTGCATCACCCGCTCTTATTTTCCCATATAGATATAATACATAAATAACCGTAAAGCCATGTCATCACACATTCACAAATTTTTAAAGTGATAAATGAATCTTTTATTTTTGTGGGAGAGCAGCATTTTCTAATCACCGGTTGTTTTGGCTACGGAGGTGTCTGGGTTTGAAGTCAAAAAATGACATATTGCTCCTCATATGTCAGGGAGCTTAGCGTCTGCGGCCCGTGCTCTGCGCCTTTGTTCTGGTATGAGGGGGGTGTTTGATGGGGGCAGTGTTTTGTTTTTGGGGTGAAAGAGGGCTGCCCCACGACCCTCCACTGTTTATTTACTTTATTCTCAGCCCTGCATGCTGGGTAAAGAGAGAGCTAAGGCTTAGGGAGCAGTGGCTCGGTGATGAGGGACTCTCCAGCTACACACACACATGCATACACAGGGTCTCCAGTGTGCTCCTCTGAAACAGGAAACACTCCTGACTCCATAAGGGCCCGTTCCATCAGAACTCATATAGGATGTGACAGCCGCTAGAGCCCCTCTCACTTTTCTCTTTTTCTCCTCTGCACAGTTCAGTCCCTTTTTTTTTTTTTACAAAATGTTCTCTCATGCTCCAACCTGCTATCACATTAAAGCATTATTATAAGATGCTTACTCACAGCAACCACAGCGCACGCTACCTCAAAGCCTATCAGAAACACAGATCTGTAAACTACCTCAGACCACAACAACCAGCCCTTCTCTTCCCTCCCGTCTGTTATTCATGTCATCCCCATCTTAGCGGCATAAACAAAAAGTTACGAACCAGTTTTCCCTCCTAGCTGCTCTGAGTTTACTATAAATAGATGTGTATCTGAGTGAGCACGCATCCACACTTTCTCTCACTCAGTGTGACCTCCCACCCACTCTCTCTGCCTTTTTCTCTCTCTCTCATACACACATAAACACACTGCTGCTCTTATCAGCTCTTTTAATTGGCATCAAGGCAGCTCACCCCCATAAAGCTGATGGCTGAGGCCAGCTGTGCTGCTATTGGGCTGGCCAGAGCTGGAGCTTAAAGTGGGTGGGGATGGATGGGGGGTTGTTATTGGTGAGGGGCTCAGAGGGAGGGGGGGACTTGGCGCCCCTGTGGATGGCACTGACATCTCGGGACAGGTGGTGCCGGAGCAATGACAGCAGCAGCACTTTGGCCTTCTGGCCTGCTTGTATTCTTAACTCCCTCACTGACTGATTGTTTAGATTTAATTGGAAGGGATTCACTCGCGCCGGAGAAGACCGGCTTTTCCCACCAAACCGGCCCTTAATGCTAAATCACCCGACAGCGGCAGAGGTTGGAGGAGAGGGAGCTGGTAGCCGGTTGATGTGGGAGGCTAATTATTTTTGATGAATTCTGACTGAAAGATTGATTCGAACTGGGAGGTTAAGAGGAAGGAGAGAGCCTCTAGAAGTGGGGATTGAGCTCTACTTGTGTGGTTTGTCCTCTGTCATTTCAGCAAACCCATAAGCATTGTGGGGTGTGACAGCTAATCAGCAGAAAGCTCAGGTGTGTCTTCAGGTGCTTTAACTCTGTAATCCCCGCTTCTGGTCCTGTCTTTAATGCAGTCTCAACCAGCTGCAGACAATCCTCCTCCACAGCCGGCTATTGTCTGCCTTCATCCTTTGCTTGCTGAAGACAATCTGTTGATTAAAGATTTAAGATAAATAAAGGCATTCAATTTGTGCAACAACAAGAAAGGGAGCACTTCTATCCAGTTTTGTATGTTGTTTTATAATAATAATGGTATGGGAAAAATAAATGTGTTTGAGCAGTTTTGTTCATATGGGAAAAATATTTTTTGTTTATGCGAAAAATGCACTGAAGACTTTTTGCCAATTCATTATCTTCTTAAAGGGGAAATCGCACACATTGTTACAGGCTTATTAAATATTTACAGTGTAGTTCACTCCTCTCTAGGTATTATCTTACAGACAGTGCAACCCTATCACTATTACAGCGCGTGTCACATTACTGACAGAGATCATGATTTAAGGAGAAATTGCAGTATTTATTTTTGCATTTGGATTATTTTAAATATTAATAAACACCTCAAAGTGGTTGTTTGAAGGGGAATTGTGTTTAAATCACCTAGAGAGTAATCAGATGATGCATCAGCACAAGTATGTGGAGAATGGTTTTTTTTACGATGAGGCTGTGACCCCCAACTCTTCTAAATCGACCACCCCTCCTGAGAAAGAGACATGCTTTTTACTGCATTCGTTCAAGTCTGTGGCATTTCTGATGACTATTCTGGTCCCTTTCGGAGGGTCGTAAACAGAGGCTGAAACTTTCAAGTCCGCCTAATGTCTTCTTTTATGGGAATGGCCCGCTAAGGAATTTAAAGGGATTCTGTGTTAATTGAGTGACTTACAGGGAACAGCTTTATTTATTGCTTCACATTAACCCCCTTCAAATGGAACACAATTACCTCAATAGTCAGATGAAAGATTTTAATTTAATTGTTTTTGTCTGTTTTCCAGGATCCGCCGACATCTGTATCATTAGGCCTGAGGATGGAAGAAATGATCTTCAACTTGGCCGACACACACCTATTCTTTAACGACTTGGAGGTGCGTCTATTTTTGTGTTTTTCTCTCTTCTCTAAGGGCGCTTTCACAAGCCGTAGTCCAGTTTGGCTAGTTCGAATCAGAGTGAAATTGATACTTTTGGTTTGTTTTCTATTTAGTCTGGTTTGGTTTCACAGTGCACAAATTAAAGCGGACCAAATGAAAAAAAAATAATATTGAGGGGTGTGTACAAAGGAGTGAATTTATCTTTTTTTCGTCTCAAGAGCTGCTACTAATATGCAGGGAACCGCGGACTTTAATGCTGTCTAATTATTTTCACTTTGACCCAGCATTGATCTACTGTGCGCACAAATTCCTTCTCCTCAAGTTTATCTTGAATGACTTTATAAACGTCACTATTTCTGTGGACTTTATTTAGCATATTCTGTATGTTCTCTTCGGCCCAGATGTCAAGCAAACATCGGACTTCTGCAGAAGTCCAGGTCAGTCCTCTTCCGCTCATGTTAACCTGTAGTTTACCTCTGTCCATCTCCACAAATGGCCGCACAGGCAGCCTGAATTTTGGTTTGCTTGGAAACGGTCCGAGACCGCCTCTGACAAGCGGTCTCGGATCGGTTGTTTTGGTCCACACCAGAGCACGATTACTGCGTTCACAACTGCCCAAACGAACCGCACCAGAGTCTGATTAAAACGGACTAAATGTTGGCTTGTCAAAGCGCCCTAAGTCTTAAGCTCTGCTATGTTCCTGTTCTGCACAAATGCCTTCTGTTCATCTTGTGATGGTTTTAGTGGTCAGAGGAGTGTATATATTCTAACAGGAGCGTAAGAACAGTCCATCAAGATTTTAGTAAAAGCAGCAACAACTGTTTCATAGCATGGAGCCTGTTTCTCACTTATCAGTCTCATAGCGGTGAAGTATTACCTCGGAGCCCAGGGGATACCATGAATTTTACATGTGCTGTCGGTCTCCGTCATTCCTGGGTCACCAGCCCTGCCCCCACCCCCCCACCTCCTTCCCGCTCCCATAGCGGCCAGCTCAATTTGTCAAGCTCTAGTGTTTCTGTGACCCGCTCTGTCTGTGTGTCGTGCTGTGTGCTTGGTGTCGCTGTCCACCTACACCACAGACTCTAGCGTCACAGCATGAAATCCCCCGCCATCTCCCCTCCCACGCCTCTTTGCCCCCCTGATTCATGTACGGCTAGTGTAAAATCTGCCCCTGGGGCACAGGAATAGAGGGATCAAGGGTAGGGAGGTGTGTGTGTGTGTGGTGGGTTGTCTGAGTGTCTGCTTCACTCTGGGGAGAGGTAAAAGACCAGAGGGTCAGGGATGCTTATAGGCTCAGACTGTATGTACAGGAAAGTGTCCACATTTGTCCACACATGACACAAGCACAGACATGAAGTGCACCCACTACCCTCTTTCCAGATCCAGATGTCAAACCCAGCTGAATTAGTGCTCATCACATTTTTAGCAATAAATAAATCAATGGATCTCAATGGCATTTCCCTCAACACTAGTTCTATCTATCCAATTCTCTGTCTACGATTTTTATTTTTGCGATTTTTTTTGTCCCTGCCTCCTCCTCCTCCCAGTGAATCTGATCCCACTGACCCAGCACTTTTCCTCAGTGTCCTGCTTCATGCTGACCTCACAGTAGAGGAAATGTTTTGTTTGATACTTAAGTGTGAAGAGATCTGCGGCCGGTCTGCCAAGTCTCATTACTCACCACCGTGTTCGGCTGTGTTACATGAAGCAAGCCCAAAAAGGAGGAAAAAAAACGGGAGACAGAGAAAGCAAATGTTCATACTCTCCCAGACAGACGAGTGACTGAGATTCCCAAACGCAGTCATCGTGATCAAAGTTAATTGGCTGCAATTGGCTGGTTAAATATTTCCTTATGCCCTCCTGGCCGTGTAGAATCCATTGTAGCTGCACTTTATTTAATAGATGTGCCCCAATCATTTGAAAAAAATGGCAGTTTGTGACAACGCTTAAATGTGGTTTCGCTCAACATCTGTCCCGTGTTTTGATTCCTTTTCATGTGTGATGAAACTGTTCACAGACGAATTGGCAGCTCGGACTGCTTATAAAATTATTGTAAAATGCGACGCGTATTCTGCTCTATCTCAGTAACGAAATTATTAGATTTTGTTTTGACACTTTGGATTTTTTTTCCAGCTAAAACTAGAGTAGTATTATGACTAAAATAGCAGCGTGTGGTCTGCTGCAAGAATGCTTTTTAGACCATCCAATGTAAAGACCCCTCTGCAGACGCTGCAGTGATTGTCATTAACAATCATACCAGAGGAGGAGTGACATTCTCTTGAAGGCATATTGATCTCCCCCTCTTAAACTGAGCTGGGCCAGTCTGAGTGTTAAGTGCCAGTTCTCAGCAATGCCTAACCAGTTGTGTTTCCTCTCTGCTGATTTACAACCCTCCATCTCAGATAGAGCTAAATAAAGTCCAACTATAAATACCGCAGCCAAGCAGCAGTTATGTATTTAAGCATGTGCAGAAATGCATATGGTCCATCTAATTTAGTCTAAGCCATAAAGGGAGACCCCAGAGGCTGTGCAGAAACACAGGTGCAGAGTTAGTGGCCTGACGGTGTGTGTGTGTGTGTATATGTATGTATGTATGTGTGTGTGTGTGTGTGTGTGTGTTTGTGTGTGTGTGTGAGTGGTCCAGCTAAGTCTTAACACTGTTGTCCTGCTAGCGTCTGCACACGAACATTAAATATGGACTCAGTGTCCTTACAACTTCACTATATGTGCAGTCCCAGATTATTTGCTTGCATTACAATTAGGGCTGTCAATCGATTGCAAATTAATCGTTTTATCTGTTCGAAATGTACCTTAAGGGAGACTATGACTTGCCCCAAACTGCATGTGATTACCATAAAGTGAGCATGTCTGTAAAGGGGAGACTCGTTGGTACCAATAGAACCCATTTTCATTAACATATCTTGAGGTCAGAGGTCAATTGACCCCTTTGAAAATGGCCCTGCCAGTTTTTCCTCGCCAACATTTTGCGTAAGTTTGGAGCGTTATTTAGCCTCCTTTGCGACAAGCTAGTATGACATGGTTGGTACCAATGGATTCCTTAGGTTTTCTCAGTTTCTAGCTTTAAATCTGAGTCCGCTACAACCTCCAAAAGATTGAATAGCGGCCAGGCCCGATGGCGGCCCGTCGGATTTTTAAGAGGTTAATTAAAAATCGCAAGTTGCATTAATGTGTTAAAGAAATTAGTGGCGTCAAAACAAATTTGTGTTAACACATTATCATCGCATTTCCTTTGACAGACCTAATTAAAATGTTCATTTTTTAAGATAATATACTCACACAAAATGCACTAGTGTTGTTTTATAGGCCTCTAAACATCACAATTAAGCATAATAATGTGCTCAGCCTGCCAAAGCCTGAGCCAGCATAGTCGTGTGTGTGTGTGTGTGTGTGTGTGTGTGTGTGTGTGTGTGTGTGTGTGTGTGTGTGTGTGTGTGTGTGTGTGTGTGTGTGTGTGTGTGTGTGTGTGTGTGTGTGTGTGTGTGTGTGTGTGTGTGTGTGTGTGTGTGTGTGTGTGTGTGTGTGTGTGTGTGTGTGTGTGTGTGTGTGTGTGTGTGTGTGTGTGTGTTTGAATGGAGGCTGGACGGCGTTGATGGAGCTGGTGAGTGACGATTCAGAGGAAAGTCATAAAAAGAAAGAGGGCATGCCGAAGGGGTCAACAGGGATCAGTTTCACCCTTAAGTCTCTCTCTCTCTCTCCCTCCCTCTTTCTCTTCTAACCTTTTTCTGGATCGGCGCTCTCTTTTTTCATTCACTTTTAGATCTTATTGAAGGTGCGTCCCAGAAATACTGCACCTCCCCAAAAGACTTCACACACAAATCTCTCTCTCTCTATCGATCGTCCCGTATAAACCATTTGCTGCTCAGCCCTTTAAAAGACGGGTGTAGTGTTGTATGAACAGTCTGTTTTTATTGTCAAAAATGCTCTCACTGAAGGATGTGTTAGGAAAGTAATTCAAGGCAATATGATTCCTATTGATGTGATATCCACTCTATTAATTTCCCTTATAGAAGAAGTTTCAGTAGCTACAGAGATAAACAAATAATCAATGTTACTTCTAAGACAAAACTTGATACAAATAATAACAAATAGAAAAGTCAATAATTTCATTATTTTTTTATTCATTATTTTCAGAATTACCATCAAAATGAATAATAACCCATTTCATATTTTTCAAAATAATATACTTTTATGAGTAGATTTGTTGCTCATATATCTTATTTTTGAAATCTAATAAATTTGCCTCACCATTTTCACACTAGCGCTAGGTGTGGGGTTGAATGTGAGTTAATTGATGGTCTAAAGTGATGTGTGTAATGAAGCCCACTGAGGCTTAGCTCACTGGGAAGACTGACAGCTCTGCTGTGACTCAGGGTGAGAGTTTACTGTAGGTGCGCTAACGCCGAACAGTATGTGGGAACCGGGGGCCTCTCTGGCCGAGTCCCCCTGTGTTCCCCTCTCAGTGGGGTACGGTGGGCTGCCGTCTCCCCCTTCCCTGGGTGAGAAAACAACCCTCCCTGTCTGGAGGATAAAGGGCATGGGGGCAAACCACTCACAGCGAGAGAGAGGGGGAGAGGTCTCTAAAGGTGGGAACATTTTAAATTAGTCCACTGATGCCTCCATGCTGTGTGCAACCCTCTCTCACACACTCTAAACATGTTGTGCTGCAAATTCTTAACGCACACATACATACTGTACGAACACTCGTGAAAGTACCCACAGACTCACACACATACCTGTGGAGCAACCCTGTGACACTGTGAGCTGAATGCCTTTTATAGCTCCCAGACTGCAGTTGCAGGGTTGAAACCTCCTCTGTCACTCTCACCCAGGGGCTGCCTGTTAATGAGAGATGCTGTGAAACGCATGGTTACCTTTTCCTAGTGGCCGAAATGGCCCTCCAGAGCCTCTTAGCGTGGAGCCGTTCTGTTGGTTTTATGTCCCACAGTAGAGAGTCGGATCCTGTACTCGCCATTCCATATGATTGGTAGCTTTATGGTGTTTTCCTTGATAGTATATTTGAAAGATTTTATTCACAGTAAGGAGGAACTCAATGCTAACTGTGCTTTTCATTGAATCATGAAGTCGATCGGTGTCCAATTAACACTGTAGCCTTGTGGCACAGGTTTTTATTTATATTTCAATAACACTATCATGACACATAAAACTGAACAACCCATCACGATCTGCACCGGTGAAAAACTATGAAACCAGAGAAAAGGAGTTTTTCTTGTTTTCAACTTTAGTACGTTTGGAGTGCGTGCCGTCCCAGAAATTCTGCTTGCAGCGTTGTCGAGAACCGCGGTATGGCTGCTTGCATCCGCCAAGTGTGAAGTTGATTGGATCAACGGTTCTTGAGATATGCGAAGGGCAGTCCTACGTACATACACAGACAGACCGACCAAGAATACTTCCTTTAGAGTTACATGATGCTGCTACAATGCCACCTTTTGGCCAAATGGAACCAAATTTGCCATGGTCTCTCAGACATCGTATCTACACATGTCCACCAAATGTGGTCGCAATAGCACAAAGTATTGAGGAGATATGAAATTTTTTGTGTTATAAGCCCCGCCCACAGCATTTGAGCTATCTTTGAGAGCCAGCTATAGTAAAACTGTATTGAATATCAACAATCCCAAAAATTAACTTTTTCCTGTTTGATCCAGATATGTTCTGTATCAAATTTGGTGACAATTGTTCAAAATGTCTATGAGCGAAAAATCTAATTTAGACAAAATTAAAAATGGCTCGACGCAAATGGGTGTGGCTTAGAATTTTGTTTCTGAGACTTATGGTTCAAAAGTTACAGGCCAAAACATAAAGTTCATTGCTATAGCGCCACCATCTGGCCAAATTGTACCACATTCGACACTCCCTTGGGTCCTGAGCAATACACCCGCCAAGTGTGAAGTCAATCGGATGAGCGGTTCTCGAGATGTGTGAATAGCACACAGTCAGAGATTCCTTGCTTTATAGTTTGATACAGTGCAACCACATTGCAACAGTGAACTAAAAAAAGCCCATTTTCATATATAGTATATTTTGTCAGATGGGCTTCTTTAGTTCTGTACACACTGATGTGGGTATTTCATCATTTGCCTGGACACTCATGCAGCAGTCCTGTCATGCTCCTCGACATAACTCCATCACGTCTCGAGGCGGGGCCACTGATGTGTTTTGGAAAGACTACAGAGAGAAAGTGGAGGTTTGAAAAGCCACCCTGTCAATCTTCGCTCCACAGCACTCCACCTCACCCCCACCCTCCTCCACCCGCTATCCTAACACGGCCGATTTAATGCACCAATAGGGATCGAGGGTGCACGGAAAATATACTATTACTGTCTGATGACAAATGATGATATTTAAGAATAGATTTCGTGTCCTGAATTAAAGAGGGAGCACCTGCCCAGCATGGTCTGTGGAGGAAGAGAGCAGAAACTTTGTCCAAACAACAGTCTGCTTGGCAAGAACAAACAGTTTCTCTGTGGACACATTTGTTGCGAAGGGAAAATGCTGAAACAACTGAGATTTGATATTGCATTTAATGTCGCTCTCCTTGAGGTGTGGTTTGGACATGCAGCGCCAAAAATAGGAAATAACGAGAAGCAGCTCATCCATCACACATAACTAATTCATACTTTTCACTGCCTACCTGTGGGGTGATTCTTTCTTTTCCAACTTTTCCAGACACTATACTTACAGACCGCTTTGTTAAACTTCTGTCTGTTCCTGAGCAAAGCTTACTCGTGCTCCCTCTCTGCCTGATCGTGTGAATTTCCGTAAAACCAGCATATACCTCTCTATACCTGTGCTTTGTTTGGCGCCGCTGTTTGAATTCCGTGGCTGTTCAAGCACAGATTGTGGATTGGAATGAAGTGGGTTCGAAGAACTCTCCCTTTGTTACCCACATCCTGTGTTTGACCCCCAGGTAATCACGGTCTCCCCCCTACCTCCTCCCCCCCCCACCAGACAGGGGTGCCTGTGGTGGGAACGGAGAAGGAAGTTGCTGGGGGTCACAGACCGCGGGGGGGATGACAGCCGCTGCCGGTGGAGTGGCGGTATTGAGAACCTGCGAACCATGGATGAGCCTTTTTCACATGGCATTAGCCTGTAGGGTCACAAGGAATGCTGTGATGACGGCTGTTATCGCTCACACTGTGGGTTTGACCACCCACCCCCACCCTGACGGCTCACCTGAGAGAGAGAGGATGAGAGAGAAGGGGCGAGCTTGTATCAAAAAAAAGTGGATACTATCTATATGGCGGTGACCTTCATTGGGAAATGCAGTTCGAAGAGTTAGTTTAGTTAGCTCTGTGTTTTGGTAACATGCATTGCTGACTCGCCCCGTCTTTCTTCTCCCTGCCTCTGACTGTTGCAGTCACCACTCTGAGCTCTTTCCAGGGCTACAGGAAGACTCGGGCCGTCATCGCTGATTGCCTAATGACAGATGCCAAGGGAACAAAGAGGGCTCTGATAGCGGTGAAGAGTTTTCAGCAGACTAGTGGACAGACAGAGAGACAGGGAATAGGAAGAGAGAGTGAATGATGTAGAGATGGAAGCATCCTGTCTTCAATTGTTGTGCAATTTTTTTTTTTTTTTTGCCGTCTTTCCTGTACAGATAAGGTAGCTCAGATAAAAGCAAAGAATGCTGCTGATGAATTTAACAGAAAGACGTAGTGTTTGCATAAGGAGTAATTGCGATGGCTTCTGGTCGAGGGTCTTCACTCCTGAGTACAGTAGGAACATCTGGTGTGAGTTAGTGGTGATTGTAGGTTTTAGAGAGACCACTGTTTGCTTGGTGTGGGGAGAACGGGGGGGATTCGATGGGAAAGACAAGTTGAAAAGGTTCTAAGAAATCCTCTGACTGCCCCTCAATGTGCCACCATCTTGAAGCCCTGTCACTCTATTGTTACAAAATAATAGCAGAATGTTATTTTTTCTTTTAAGCTTTCCAATGAGTCAGTGACAGTAACTTTAAGTGAAGTATTTTTATTAAGTCCGGCATGCATTAGGGCTGTCAATCGATTAAAATATTTAATTACAATTAATTGCATAGTTAATCGTGATTAATCACACATTTTGTATCTGTTCAAAATGCACCTTAAAGGGAGATTTGTCGAGTATTTAATACTCTTATAAACATGGGAGTCGGCAAATATGCTTGCTTTATACAAATGGATGTATATATTTATAATTGGAAATTAATTAACAACACAAAACAATGACAAATATTGTCCAGAAACCCTCACAGGTACTTCATTTAGCATAAAAAAATATTCTCAAATCATAACATGGCAAACTGCAGCCCAACAGGCAACAACTGTTAAAGAAATTAGTGTCGTTAAAACGAACTTGCATTAACGCGTTATTATCGTGTTAACTTTGAAAGCCTTGCATTCATATAAATGAGCTAATTTATCACAAGGTGACACTAATAAAACTATAAAAACATATTTATCCTTTTTTATGAGACACATTATTTTTGCTCTCTATGCATTTTTCAGATCTGTTGTCTGATTTATTTGGCATTTCATAATCCATCCATCCAGCAACCCCATGGTGTTTCTTTCCATCCCATCCACTGCGCCTGTATGACTGCACTTAACTGACTTGAACCTGCACCGTCCATGGCTCTGTGGTGTTTACGAGGCCTTCAAGTGCCTCCTAATGAGTACGTGTAAGGGTTACTGTACAACATTACCCACAGCCAGCTCCTCTATTAGCTTTCCCAGTCCTCCCAGGAAGCCAGTGCAGAGGTTTATGCCAGCCCCAGCTGGGAACAGTAATTGTTGGAGTCGGCACATTCTTCCAACAACCCCCCCTCGCTTTTTATTCACCGCACACACACAGATGAACTTCTATCTGTAAGCCCAGTTCAGCTGTTAATTAAGCGTTACAGAATATAAGAACTATGTAAACACACAGAAACAAAGAAATGGGAGGCGTTCAGTGTATTTTTCTTTTTTAACACTTTACATTTGTTGAGGTTTGATGTGTTTATTAGCTTTGAGGATTTGGAAACGTTCATGAAAAATCATTCATAATCAGGCAGCAATTATAACGGCTATAGTTAGGCCTAATTACTGAGACATATTTATGTGTTTCGGGTCATGTTGGAGTTCTGGCACCTAAAGTAGGCCCATAATTAACACGCTGAGTAATATTGTTCTCACATAGCTGTTTTGATCCATGCTGGCTGTCAGACTCGGAAAGAAACACATTACAGAGGAAGAACAAACACGAGGAGCTATTGTCATTAAACAAGGTGCCAGGAGACAGCGTACAATTAGGCTGTGATATACCAACCGAGTCGGCTGATTGTGTCTGATTCATCAGCGGGTAATTACTGGATAATAGAGGCATTCCAGTCACTTTCACCAGAATGGGAGGTCTTTGAAAGGAGGCTTTATGAGGTGCTTAACCCAGGCTGCAGTTTTTTGTTTTCCTAAACAAACAGACATGCCTCTACTACTTAAGGAATTAAGCACACCAATACTTCTGGCTTGGGTCGGGGATAATTCGCGAACATAAATTATCCGCAAGTTTGTTGGCAGCCGATCTTCAAGCTGGGACAAATTGTTGCTTTCTTCAACTATTAAAGATCTGCTGGTGAGTGTCTGGAAACAGATTAGGCCAACAGAGCTAAGAGCCCCCGCCTGCGCCCCGTCTCCAATTGGCAGTCCATCTTCTGGAACGCGGGGCTCAGAGCTCGCTCCATGTGAGGTCACTTTGGACTCGCTTCCCCCAGCCTCTACCCGCTGCTCTCCTCCATCTCCACCTCTCTACCCCTTCCACCCCCTTTATCGGGGTGCCGGAGCCCCGGAGAGGAGGGGAGAGGGGTCACGGGGTCAAAGTCTTTTCCTCTTTGGATCTCGGGGCTTGCTGGGAGAGGCTTGGCGAGAGAATGGCTGCATTAGAGCAGGGGTTGGGGGTCAAGATTTTAATTCTGTTAAAGAACAGCTGGTTTGAGTTTCTCCGCACGTCGCTCTCCCCTCCCTTTCCCCACAAATCCAGGGAGATGAAAAATTTGTTCAGAGGGGAACCAGTAAAATAAAAAAGGTTTACAGTCCAAAGCCCTTACCCTTACCCTGCTCTAGCATTAGAGAGGAATGCAATAACGTCAGCATTTGGCCCCAGTTAGATTGACTTAAAACAAGGAAGTCCTTTCTGTGTTTTGGTGTCTTAACAGCCGGATGAAACTTAATTAAAAAGCTTAAAAAATCTGGAGGGATTTTTCATACTGGAGACTGGAGGAATTCTCTCCCTCAAGTTTCAATTTCCATGAGAAATTATTATTTCTCACATAACTTTAAACAGGTGAGACTAACCTTTTTGGCAGTTACACAACCAATTTAAAACTTTCCAGAGAAACTACTTCATAGCGATATCAAATACGCTCTCTGTTATTCATTCTAGATTAGGGCTGACTGAAACAAATTGAGAGTTTGACGTCACATTAATTTCAAAGCCTTTTGCTCTTACTGCTCAACTTTGCGCTGGCTAAATTGCTAGCCACCACAAGTTTTAGCAAAAAGAAGCTCTCTCTGCTCTGCCCCAAGTGAAATGTGTTGATCTGAATGCCAAGGCAGGACTCCCTCACATCTCGAGCTGGCCTCGGAGGGGAGGGGGGGGGGAGGCGGAGAGAGGCGAGGAAGGGGGAGGCACTAGAGCTCTCCTATAAATGGAAAACTAATAACAGATTTCTAGTCTGCTTTCTCCTTGCGCTCCTTTGCCGGCTGGCTGGGCTGACTGGCCCCGGGGCTGTGTTGGTGTGTGGCGCAGCAGCAATCAGAGGTCATAATTTCATTGGCGGTTAGCATCAGGTTCAATTTTTCTAGTAGGTTACATTCGCCAGAAAGTCTGGATTGTGTTACTGCGTACCGGCGGAATCAGCGCAGAGCTGCAGAATCCCTCTACCTTTCCAAGAGGAGCCAGGCACCCCCAAAGGGGAAGAAGAGCGCGCACATATGTTTAGAGATCCACACACTTCATACACAGACACATACACATGCACAGACCATTAGGCTCTTTTATACATTCAGCTAGCCTACATACATCCTTCTACCGTATGTATACAGTATATATCAGTACTTGCAGACATAGCTGCTCAAATGCCAACGTGGGGAGTGTTTAGAGTTGCTGGATTGAGACTTAATTGGTTATGTCTGTGGGTGTGCATATCTTTAGACCCCTCTAGTGGTAGCAGTCCATTCTGACTCATGATGAGGTTAGTTTTTGTTTGGACAGAGCTGGTGAGGGCACAAGGGAAGGAAAATGTGGAGAACTGATTCAAAAGGATATAAAGAGAAAGTCAAGGAGAAGGGGATTAAGACTGAGTGTCCAGCCGAAGCACAAATTCCTGAATAAATATGTTGTTTTTAGTGAAAAATGATGTGGAACATGTGGGGAGTGTCCTTCCCCAAGACAGAAACCTCTCTAAAAGAAGTGCGTGAATCCTGCTTTACTCAAAAATATTTGTTTTGTGTCTTCCAGGAATGTGACCAGGTACATATCGACGATGTGTCCTCTGACGACAACGGTCAGGATCTGAGGTACAACACCGGTACACTTTCAGTCTTTGATCAAATAGTCAAAGTAAACTGTTGCCCTTTGTTGACACATTCTTTCTTTGTCTTTATCTCAGTACGTATAACTTCGGCGCTGACGGTTTCCACGCAGCAGCGACCAGTGCCAATCTATGTCTGGCCACGGGCGTGCGGGGAGGCGTGGACTGGATGAGAAAACTGGCCTTCCGCTACAGACGAGTAAAAGAAATCTACACCACCTACAAAAATAACGTCGGAGGTAATCCCCCAACAAGCAGCGGCGCTGCTCTGTACAGATCTGTCGAGTAGAAATGAGTTTGCAGATGTACGTGCCCTCATTTGTGTGGGCGTTTATGTGTGAGTGTTTGTGCACGTGTGTGTCTTTCTAAAAGCACACCACTTGGTCGGGGTAAATTTTGAAAATTTCAGTGGTATTCGAAGGGCTGGTCCAACCCAAACAATGTTACCCTGCGTTTCAGGTCTGCTGGGCCCGGCCAAAAGGGAAGCCTGGTTGCAATTGCGAGCAGAAATTGAAGCCTTGACGGACTCCTGGTTAACACTGGCACTGAAAGCACTAACATTAATCCACTCAAGGTAGGACTCCAGTGAGGAAAATTGTACCCAGTCCCATACCGCACATATATAAACTCGCATGTGGTGTAAATAAGTCAACTCCATATTCCCAAGCTATTAAAGAAAACGCTCTTCTGGATTTTCTGATTTTTGTGTTAAGAGATCTGACTTTAAAAGGAAGCTGATTCTTCATCGCATGACATGTTTTAAACAATTGATGCATTGCAGTGTCTCTATGTTGTTTTCTTTTGTCCTCCCTCAGAGTGATTTAGAATGATGTCATCCCTCTGCTCTCCTCCTCTTGTCTCTCTGCTGCAGGTCAAACTGTGTGAATATCTTGGTGACCACCACGCAGCTCATCCCCGCCCTGGCTAAGGTCCTGCTCTACGGCTTGGGGATTGTCTTTCCTATCGAGAATATTTATAGTGCAACCAAAATAGGTAAACGCGTGCTTCGACTCCTCTTTTGTTTTGTCCGCTGTGAATCACTTTGGGACACGAATGCTTGTTGTTTTTAGCTCGGCGAGTGTATAAAGTTAAGACACACGTGCTACCTAAAGTGACGGGACCGAGGCGTGGATGGGGTGGGAGATTCGGTCACCGGAGAGGGTTGATGTTCTTCTATGAAGGAATAGGCCTAATCAGCCTGGGATTATTTTCCTGGAGCTGGGCCTGCGCTGGGCCTCCCCAGGCCTCTCCTGTTCAGTCTCTGCATATGAAACCACTTCTGCACATTTATGTCATTCCACAGCAACAAGAACCCCCCTTCTTCCTCCTCCTTCTCCCCCCTCTTCCTCCCGTCCTTCCCCTTCTTCACTGTTTCAAATGCAAAATAAACATCGAGCTTCACTCCCGCACCGTTTTCAGGCCCGTCAGCGTCAGAGTTGGAGCAGAGTGCAGCTCAGGGTTCCACGGAGCGTTAAGCACACTGGTCCTCCTAACCAGACCCTGTAGCATGCAAGAGTGATTTTAGCTGATTTAAGTCCATTTGTCCCATGTTTGAGGAGCAGGAGGGCAGAGTTAATGCTTTTCAGATTGCCTTTATCTGAGGGCTGATCTTATCACATCTCCTCGCTGAGCTCCAAGTGTTTACACTCGGCCCTATTTTGTCCGTGTGGTGTTTTTAAAGGGGGCTCTTGTCACCCTGTGCCTTTGAATCAACTTGACGGTGTTTTAGTGTCCGTGTGCCTGTTTGCATCCACTCTACGCTACACTAACACCCTGCTGTTGACTCCACCCCCCACAGGGAAGGAGAGCTGCTTCGAGAGAGTAATTCAAAGGTTCGGGAGGAAAGTTGTTTACATTGTTGTTGGAGACGGTGTGGAAGAGGAGCAAGGCTCAAAAAAGGTAAGAAGCCTTGGAATAATAGACACCACACACTGCATACACATTGGTGAAAACATTTATCAGAAGTGCACGGAGCGAGGAGAAAAGACAATGTTTGGACTTCCCTCCGTGAGGTCAGGAGTTCATTATGAATGCTCACAGAACACAAAACATACCTGCCATACTTTCCCAAAGAAAGGAATCAGCACCCCGGCTCTCCTCCTCAACAGTCTTACTTTACTTTTCATTCGTTTATCCTCTTATAGGGCGTCCGAGTACAAGAGAGAAAGTCTGCAGTGTGTAATCAGCGCTCTTCCTCCGCCATCTCAGGTTTACAGAGCAGGGGAGGGGAGAGATGGCATAATTATATATTCCTGCTCGGTGCCCTGAGCAGCGTGAATGCTGAGTGTGTAATGCAAGGCAAAGCCCTTTCAGGCACGTTGTAAATAGAACACACGCATAAAGGAGACTTAAATCATTGTTGATGAATTAGAATATTTACTGCAATGCCAAGCCTGGTGGCGCGAGACGGGTTCAGAAAGTATCTGCTGAGATGAATTTTACCTGTCGGCTCTTGCTCCACAATTTGTGTATTGAGCGTTTCTGCCAAGTTTGGTTGCAAACCAAATGCCACAAGCAAGCGAACATATTCATTAGCAAATTAATCAGAGCATATTTCACTGACAGCTACGGTGAGCCACAGTGTCAGAGTGAAGACATGGAGTTCTCCTTTGAAACGCCTCCAGCTCCTTTTTCACCTGTTTCCCGGTAAACAACGAGCAGAAGCGTGAGGACAGATGAAGAGGAAGAAGTAGCAACCTTTAACCCCGGATAAGAGTGTAAAGCAATAGCTCTGTATTATGAAAAGCCGAACACACCCTGGGAATATGGTCTTGAGGGATGATTGTGGAAAAAGATGCAAATATTTTCACTCAGCGTTGAGTTGTTGGGAGTGTGACATTGATGGAAGGATAAGGCGTTTCTTTTTTTTCCCACTCCGTCTGAGTGGTGCGAGTCCCACGACACGCCGTGCGGTAAAAGGTTTCTGTGTCAACATCAGAGAGGACGTGAAATAACACAACAATTTCACCCGTCAAGGAGGCACACATCAGACGTGACACTGCGTGGAACTACAAAAGCGAAATGTCTAAAAGTTCTCTCAGCCCTCATTCCTCCACCTAAAAAAAAAATCCACAACCCCTGAAACAATTCCGCCTTCGGTTATTACCATCGCCTGGGAGAGTCGGCACAGATAGCATCTCCAGCTTTTAAACTTAAAAGCAAAGACAATTTACAAAACAAAAAGCAAAGAGCTTTTTAAGGGTCAGTGCAGGCTCTCCTAAGCGGAACATATGCCTGGGAGAGGCCATACCTTCGATAAGGGGAGGGTAATGGGCTCCACACACTGAGGAGCTGAGGACTCTACCTGACAAGCTCCTTTCATTCTCCGCGACTCAGGTTTCTCCCCCCGTCCTCTGCTCGGGAACAACAGCTCATTTGCACTGTCCCAAACCCACACTGGCAGGCAGGAGGTTCATTCAAAAGACCCTGTGGGGAGTTCATTTCTGTCGAAGTTGAAGACAGCTACTGGATTAGTTTAATGGTATAAAAGTACACGTTGATGCAGGAGAGAAATTAGGTAGAGGTACAGATGTGCCATTTGGCTGCGTAGACCTGTGCACGAGCGTGTGTTATTGATATGATTGCTTTTCCTGGTGAAAAGACCAGGCTTACATTCATTCATTGAATGTATTAGCTGCAGTGTAAAGAATCAAATCTTCTTAGCACTTCTTGTGAGTATGCAAGTAGTGATTAGTTACATTATTGATTAAGACGAGACACCTCAGGCAAAAACTTAGTTTTTCATGCACTGGTCAATTTTGAGATTTTGGGATATTTTGCATCCATAGCATATAGAGTTGTTCTTATACCGATACCAGTATCGGAAATGAGTCCGATACAACCCAAAATTCGGGATTGGGTATCGGGGAGTACGCCAGTCTATGCACCGATCCGATACCATAATTTATTAACCCAGAAAAATAATCAGCTTGTTTAACCAGAAATCAATTGTTTTTTATTCCTAGCTTCATTTATTTATGTTGTTTGTAACCGACAAACTGAATAATAAAAGAAAGTTCTATTGCATTCATTCTCTGTATGTATTTGTTCATGTTTTACAAAGGGTTTAACCTGAGCCAAGCCATACAACAAAGATAGTAATCATATCACATCTATACATGGTTCGTAGTAAACAGCTCTTAAATAATAATGAGAATAATAATAATAATAATAATAATAATAATAATAATAATAATAATAATGATGACTATAATTTTTTTTTAACCACGCTGGTATCGGATCGGTACTCGGGATGGAAAAATTAGTATCGGAGCATCTCTAATAACATGTCTTCTGTCAGACTAGTGGAAAGAAAACAAGTGCTTATTTTACTACTTTGTCTATTTGCGTCTTTAAATTTCTCCTGAATTCACCAAAACTTAGCTTTAGATAATGCCTCATTTGCATATTTAAACATAACATTTCAGAAAACTTGTTACACAGAAAATAATTGTCTTAATGTAAGTAATCAGCTGGGGAAGCAAAAATATTCAATTTACAATGATAAAAAAAGCAGATAAAAGCAACAAATCTACTCATTTGTGAAGCTGGACCCGGAGAGTTTTTGGCATTTTTCTTTGATAAATGACTGAAAGGATTAGTTCATTAATATTGTAGATTACCATAATTGTCATAAACTTGACTTATCAATTATTTGACTAATTGTTTCAGCCCCAAAAATGTATAGAATATATAATTTTTTTCAGTGTTTTTAAATCAAACGTTTTTTTATTCCTCTCTCAGCACAACATGCCCTTCTGGAGGATCTCCAGCCATTCAGACCTCATGGCCCTCCACCACGCTCTAGACCTGGAGTACTTGTAGCACTACACCACCACCGTACACCACCCTGCTCCGCCTCAGCACACCCTGCAACCTTTCACCTTCGCCCTCCAGCCCCGTCCCGCGCTTGCCGCAGACCCTGCAGCTCAGAAGAGACCCCCCTGCGCTGCCTGGCGTCTGTCTTCCACTACACAGGAAGAAAAGAAGAGGAGAATGGAGAAAAAAAAGGCTGAGCACACGGTTAATGTGCTGACATATGGTCACACTTCGTCTTAACCCTAAACTTTTTTTTCTTTTTTTTTTTTTCCTCTGGAAGCGAAGGAGAGGGGGTGAATTTACGGCGCTGCAGCTGCTTGCCCTGGTTACTGTGAATCGGCCGCTTTCTGAAGCTGTCAAAGTGTTTTACGGCCTCCTGTTTGTGCCGGGACTCTGTCAGGGTTCACACCTGTGAGGAGAGCAGAGCTACTGATGGCCTCGCCCGCCTCGCCTCACCTCGCCACACAACTCAGCTACAGTAAACCACAGGCCCACGACTACTGGTGGTGACATTTTCTCCGTCCCCCTAGCTCTTCACCTCCCGTCTCTTTCTGTTCCTTACCTACTTTTTAGTCTCTCCTCCGTCGTGGGACGGACAGAGGGACAAAGCGACTGCTCCTCTGTTAACCGTCGGCGTGGGAGTCCTGTGCTTCTTATTTATGAACGGAGACTTTGTGAGTGGCGCCGCGCCACAGAGAGAGGTACCTTGACGACAAAAGACTCGTGCCTTTTACAAAGTACTGTTGATTTCCACCACAGCGGGAGGAAGACGTTTATGGAAGAAACAAAAAAAAGGGGGGTTTTCTAATAATTTAAGAAAAATTACAAAAAACTTTATTTACAATGCTGAGACAATCGTGTATAGAGGAAATCTTTTTTTTGTGTGTGTAAGTTTGTAATCACTGGACTATTCCTTCCTATATTCATTTAGGTACGTGCTCTTGAAAGGTGGCAATGCTTTTTCATTGAAGTAAAAAAAAAAATAATAAAAGGCATCCCATCGCACACGAGCTTGTGCGACGCCTGAAAAGTGTTGATGTGTTCAAGTTTTGTTCAGTAAAACAAATATGTAGATAATGGGATTTTGTGATAACTCGTTTTGTCAAGACCAAAAGCATGGATGTCAAGTGTCAATGACCTTTCATTTGATTCTGTGATGTTTCTCGTCCTCACAGGAAACACATCTTTATACAGCGTAACAGGTCTCCTCTACTGCAAGTCCTTTTTACACTCATACTTTAAAGGGAAAGTTAGTTATTCAGAAAGGTAGCTCTCATCTTGTGTCCTTACGGCATTTCACCAGCTTGCAGCCCTGACCCCATATATTTGGAAACAAACTTAATTAAGTTTTCGGCGTGGAAGTGAGAAAACTCACAATTTCCCGCCTCCTGAGAGCCATTTTAACAACTAATTTGAATAAATCTGAGATTTAAAAAAAAAAAAGCAGGCTTGAATAGGTTTTATTATCTTTTATACAAGCGCTATAACAACTCTTGTACAGCAAGCGTAATTTTGTATGATGTAGTGTTTTTATTTCGACTTTGAAAATACATTCTGTGTCCCTCTTTGAAAGCCCTTTTCGTAATGCCTCTACATCTGTGGATGGGGAAACCGTAACTAACATTGAGAGAAAAGCCACTAACTTCGAGGGGGTTTGTGAACGTACAGGACATGTGCTATCGACTGTGAATTTCTTAAACAGAAACCCATTCGTTGTGTTTCTAATTTTTCCCTCCTTTGCACATGATCACTGTTGGCCTTTACATTTCAATTAGGATCCCTCTCTCCCCCTAACACCCCACCTGTCTTCTCAAAACACCTTCTTCCCCCGCGCTCCGGGGGTATCTACATATTGCTGCTAGATCAAGGTAATGGTAGGTAACTAGAGGAAATGTTTTATAGATTCATACAGCACGCTTTATTTTTTATTATGTTGCAATCATAAATGCAAACTGGAAATACTTTACACTACATGGGCCTCATTGTGAAACGCAAAAGATTGTCGTGTCTGCAAAATATGTGTACAGATGTTTTTGACATTATTATTTGATTGTGTTTAAATTAATAAAACTGATTTGTGAACTGTTACATGTTGCAATCTGATTTTTTTTTTTATTTAAAGACGATCAATTATGCTTATTTTCAGATTCATACTTGTATTTTGGGTTTCTACTAGAACATGTTTGTGTGCTTTAATGTTCCAAAAACGCTTTACTTTTCTCATAACAGCTATGCTTTAGCGCCTCTTTTCTCCCTCTGTCTGAAACGCTTTGTTTGGACATGCCAAACTATCCGTTATGCAAATGTGTTACTTGGTGACATCACCACGTTACGGAAAAAAAAGGTAGAACTTAAAGTGAGGCATTTCAGGAGCAGTGTTTCTGTGGGGGGAGTAACCTTTGGCGTGGACTTTGTTTACATGCACAAATAACTATATAACACACTAAAGGAAAGGGGAAAAGCACAAAAGAATAATAGGTCCCCTTTAAAATGACAACTTAATGCTTTATTTAAAATATTGTGTACAAAGCAGCAGGTACAAAATACAGTTTAACACTGACATTAAACTTTTAAAATTTTGTCTGTGGACAAAATGTGTTACTACTTTCCATTGTGTGTTAATAATACTGTAATAACGGTATGTATCCAGAGACTGACACTGATGTCACAGGCCCCAGCCTCACTAATCCTACCAGGAAGCAAACAGAAACTGGAGCTGGTGCGAGTCTAGACCAAACAACATCACACCCCCACATGCTAATGACATCCTTTAACTCTTAAACTTAAAGGGGAACTATGCCCATTTTCAAAATGCATACATGTTATTCCTATGGTCTAAGACAGTCCAAAAAATATTAGTAAACATGAACAACTCTCTCACAAATCCAAAAACTAGAGTGCTAAAACTCAAACTTGTGATGTCATAGGGTACTTCTCCATTGATAATGAATGAGAGAGAGGCTAAATGACACTGAGAGCACCCAGAGGAATGATCGGAGTTGAGATCACTACAATAGAACAAAGCTTATTTGGGTATGAAAAATAAAACAAACACTCCAGTGGGTCCACAAAATCAGTCTCCCATTTATTGCCTATGGAGCGGCTCCATACTTTATACCCTATGACATCACATGTTTGAGTTTTAGCACTCTAGTTTGGGGATTTTTTGAGAGAGTTGTTCATGTTTACTAATATTTTTGGACTGTCTTAGACCATAGAAATAAAAAAAAAAATTTAACATATTTTTGAAAATAGGCGTAGTTCCCCTTTAAAGGCTCTTCATATTTTTGTGGTCGCATTTCTATCAAATAGATATTTTTGATAATTTCTGTAGATTTTCTTGATAACCTCAACAATGTCAAACATGCGTCACGCATTCTTGAGGCTCCTGAAGCCGCGCCAATGCTCACCCCAATATTTGTATGTCTGTAGGAGCCTCCATGCGTAGTTAACATACATCAAACCACTCCGAGCCATAGAGAGCTGAGTTAGTTTAAATAACACATGAAAAATATTTATGAGGCTGATTTTATGAGGTGGTCAGTCCAGCGTGTAACACTAGCCTGGACAGGGAAGAAAGTGTCCGGCCTCCAAAACCACGTTGGAGAATTAAGCATGCATGGAATTTTATTTAGAGCCGCACCGGCCCGTTTAATATCCAGATCAATTATGTTTTCAGATGGAGTGGGAGTGATGGCCGGGGTGAGGCGCGTACGTCTGCCAGCGCTGGACGAAGCAGGTCGGGCTGCTACCGCCGGAATGCGCCGGCACAATGACCCCTAATGTGCTTTTTCCACTTCCGAACAGCTGAAAGACTGAGTAGTGTCTGAGGTCTTGACTGGCTGTCTTTCTAGGAGCACAGAATAGACGTCTGTTCTCTTTGATAAGTTTTCCCGATGCTCGGAGACCTGGCAGAAAAACTCAGACACAACCAGACCCAGACATTTTGTGAAAGAAAAAGTGGGTGTTGTGGCATGTCGGCCAGCCGCTCTCTGGCTGCTCGTGCAGAACAGAAGGGAACAAAAATAAGAGTCTGTTTGGCTCAATCCTCTACCAGATCTTTGTGTGAGATTTATCATCCTCTGATGTTGTAGATCCAGTGGACATGTCATGTGCTTGCTTTTGTTACATATAGGTGTTCCTGTGCTTTAATCAGGCTTTACAGTAATTCTCAAGAGGCCTGATCTTCACTGAACTCCCATCAACCCCCTTGTGGAAATAAAAGCGCCATTACCTAGCAGGTCCTCTGTTGGGCATTCCTCTCCGGGACGTCCCAGCAAAGCGCCCGCCCCTCCATAAAACTGTACCGCAATAATAAACAACGCCATCGGTGATTTACGACCTTGCCCAGACAGTGATTTCATGCAGATTTCCATAGAGGGGGCCTCTGACGGTGCATCACAATTGAACTAATATTGTGTTACATGCATATCAAACTCCCCCCAAAAAACCTGATCTGCCACATCTCTTTTTATGAGCAGGAAGCCTATTAATAGGCCTGTGTTCTCCTCTTGGTGGCTCAAGTTAGGGGAGTTTTTCTCCGTAGCGAGCAGATGTCCACAGATTGAGACAATAAGAGAGAGAGAGAAGGGCTTAGCAGAGCTGCAAAGAGTTTCTGCTCAATCTAAGATCCAAAACGACACGCTATTAGTCTGCATTTCTTTACTTTTGGTTTGGCTGATGCTGTTTGTCTAGAGGCATGTCACTGATTGCAGCTCCTCCTCCTCCTCCTCCTCCTCCTCCTCCTCCAGTGGTTTTTCAGATGAAGAAAGGCCTCTTTAGGCTCAGTTAACCTTGGCACGCAGCGAGAGTGACAAACCTGTTGTCATGCTGTGGCGGGCGGCGGTGCTAAACTAGGCCCTTTTGTTTACTGTTTGTTTATTTCTCAGTTACTGGGATTTGACAGGCAGTGTGAGTGGGGCAGGGACAGCTGGTAATCAGGAAGCTGTGGATGCCAGGGGATCCCGGCCAGGAGTGTCAACTCCGGAGGGGCCAGGCGTCCACAACTATACGCAGGCGAGGCATTCCCAAGTGAGTGTAGACTGTGACAACATATATGCTGATGGAGAGTCAGGTTGGGCTAAAAAAATTTGGTTTTGTAGAGGTCACACACACATTTATGCACACATTCGGGCACCCACTGATGAGGCCAAGTGTCAAGGCAAAAGTCCCGCCCCTTACGGTGGACCACCATGGGACCTTATTTCGAAAAAAATGTGAACGGTAGTCATTGATCCTGCATGATATTTTTCAATTTAAAGGATAATTTTGCAAGTTAAGACAGTTGCAGTTTGTCGTAATATCATTTTGTTTTGTGAAGAACGAGCAAGATCCGTTGCTGGTGTGAGTACATCCCAGTTCTAAACACACAGGCATCGTAGCTTCAGCGAGAGAGACGTCTTATGCGACTTTTGGGTGTTTTACAACAAACTGAGACTTTCTTGACTTGCAAAATAATCTTTTAAATTGACAAACATCATATGTGTGTTTCATGGCGCAATTCAAACGGGACCATACAAATATGTGTCTCTCTCCGTTGACTATCGCTCATATTTTTTTCTGAAATAAGGTCCCATGATGGTCCACTGGAAGGGGCGGGACTTTGCCTCTCTATTAGGGTTTTTTCTGGATTCCAGCATTGCAAATGATGTGTTATTTCACTATAAGTAGTTGTTTTGACAAAGCCCATGCTGTTTCAATAAAGCATTGCGATACAGTGGTAGCCATTGTCTCTCATCAGGCATGTATCCTACATTAGCTCAGCTGCAAATATAATAAATCAGAAACATGTTGAAATGTCTGTCTGATCAAGATGCTGTATTAGTCATTTTTGTCTCCTGATTGCACAGTATTTTTTTAAATGTTCAACTTTGGAAGTAGCTCCCCGCAGCATGCCTAAACAAAAAAGAATTACTTGTACAACAACTGCTACTGAAGTTCATTCGCTGAGCAAATTCAGCAACAAAGGCGCACTTTCACGTAACCTCTCACCACCACGGCTCATAACCACCATGAGGTCGTGGCGTTGCGTTGCCAGGGCCCGGGGGGCCTGCTCGCCGTCTGCCCAACCGCACCGCAGCTCCACCTGCGTCTGCGGTCAAACACACACACACTCCCTCATATTTACTGGGCCCACCGCACCACTCCACTTGAAGGTGAGTGGCAGAGATTTATATGGCAAACTAGGGCCACCCTACAACTGTGAGTGTGTGTGTGTAAATGTGCACGTTCATGACTTCTTCGAGCTATGAGCTCCCAGGTCCCTGAGGGTTTATTTGGCTGCTGCTGCCCCTCCAGACCTCCCTGTATGCTGCGTGTGTGTGAGCATGCGCAGCGTGTTTATGTGTGTGTTTGCAGGGACCTCCCTCTCGGGTGTTAATTGGGCTGACTCTCCCAAGTCGGGTTTCGGACAGGGGCCAAGCTCCCTCTCGTCTGGCAGCAGAAGGAGCCTCTCAGCCAGTTTAATAAACTCGATGTCATCTGGTTAATAAAACAGCCTCGCGTCCCACCTTGGCTTGTTTTCGCTCGATAAGTCACGGGTGATGTTGTTCTTTCTATAAGTAGAAATGAAGGTGAACCGTGTTTCATAGGTGGGCCGTATGTTTTTATTCCTCTTAGTCCTGCTGCTGGTTTATGTCCTGAAATACTACAGCGGAGATCATTCATTTAATTATTTTACACTTCGGCCACATATTAATATTTAACCATACTCAAGGAACAAAATGCAATTTGAGAAGAAAAAGAGGTTTTAACATTGGACTGAGGTGTGTGTGCCCAAAAGTGACCTTTTTCCTTTATATCTAAAGGGTCAGCTCATCTGATGACAAAAACGTCAGTGTGAGGACTGGACTTCTGGAGTGAGCCGGCGGTAAGCTAGCTGATGATGGTCAGTAATCCCTGCAAACCCGGAGCTGGCTGCTCGCTAAACCAGAATGTCTGTTTTCTATTTCTACACGTATTAAAATACCGTAGATGTGAAGTGTTGCTATTGAGGCTTTGGAGTTCAATGGAGCTGCCGGCCGAGTGTTGAAAGTAATGTCCAAGTAAGTATTGTAACTTATTACTATTGCCAATGACTACTTGGTTAAAGTAATGTCATTACTTTTTCAGTGAATAGTAATTAATGAAATTTTGTTTTTAAATCTGTGAGCTGCACAAATGATATTCAATTTACCTTTATTGTATTGTCAGTGGTGACAGAAGTCTCCAAAATAGACAAAACATTGGCACGTATAACTAAAAACTAACTTGCATTTTGCATACGTAGAAACCATAGACTGTAAATAAAGATGGACGACATGACAGCTCCCCAAAAGTGAAGCCAAAACATCTTGATCACCCCCTGGTGGCTGGCTGCAGTATAGGTCATAAACCCTGCCACCTCTATGTTAGTGGATGGGACGTGCATGGGCCAATGGGTCCATGGGTTTCTGTCATTTTAGGTAGTTCTTATCACACTGATGTATGTTCAAGTGTTCATTTTTCTGATAAGTTTGGTTTTAATTAGTCTTCTGATGCTATAAAAAGGGGGTGAGTCGTCAAGATTGGCAGCTGTGAGTCTCAAGCTGCAGCCGTTCTCGGCTTGTGATTGGTTTGGGCGGGTGTATCTGGGATATTTTCGCTTCACTTCTGTACAGTGGGAGGAAGTGGAGACTCGTCGTCCATCTTTACAGTCTATGGTAGATACCACTGGGGGTGAAGAGAGAAGATCTGTTTTTTTTGTAATTTGGGTAAATGACCCTTTAAACAGTTTAAGACCCAGAGAAACACTCATCTAGTAAATGGAGCAGAGCGACATGGGAGTTGTTTTATAGCACATTTTTCTCTCCTGGTGTCTCCTCCTCAGTGTCTCTCTTTCTCTGGCCCACACTGCCCCAGTAGGAATGTTAATGTTTTGTTCCAGTTGGCTGAAATGGTTTCTTTGCTCTGCCTCTGTCTCTGTCTGAGCAAGGGGACACAGAGTGGATGGAGGGGCATGCACGGGGGCGAGGAGGGAGCCACTGGGACAGGAGAAAATATTCGATATCCTGGGTGACTCCGCTCTTCTGAGGGATTACAAAGGGTTTAACTGGCGGATGAAGGAGAGCAAAGTGGTAAGTGACATTTCTGGTCTGGGAATATGGCAATCAGCAGCGTGGAGCCACGCCAAGTCTTCCGGCCTGGCCAGAAAATGCTAAAAAGGCTTGGGAGAGTGTAAACAAACGGGACGCTGGCTATAGCGGTGCAGGAGGGGAAGGGAGGGAAGGGGGGGGACGGGGGACGGAGGGGAATTGGCGTCCAGGGGGACAGATCTGTTAACCATCAGTGGCTACGTTTCATCCTGCCGCCCCTCTCCAAGCCATTCAAGGGAGGCTTTGTGTACCTGCTCCGCAGACAGGAGCTGGGAATTTGGGGAACAGGAAACCAAGACTTTCCCCCCCCACCTTCCCCACACACACCTCGCCCATTCCCCTTCCCATGTGCCCCCAGCTGCCCCCCAACACACACACACCCCACATTCACCCCCTGCTATGCCCTCTCTTGTACACCACCTTTGCCCTCTGATCGACATCCTGAATAGGCATGTTGTACAGTATGTCATTGGAAACACACACTGGCAGGTAAAGTTGATGAGGGGACACTGGCTTGTGCACAGCAGTCATCACTCATGTATGAATGTACACATGCATAATCTAAAGGCCTGCATCCTCCTATGGGTCGAATATAAAACGGGGATGTGGGTATTTAAACCTAAATCCATAATTCATGATTCTCCCTCTGAACCAGCAGCCAAGAGACTCAGAGCATTGACAGAGTTCACTATGTTAATTGTTTCAGTTAGTTCATGAGCTGCTCAGGACTGCTCAGCCTACGCCAATTCACATCAGCACTTAGCCTACTGGAAGGATATTATTCCTGACAAAAAGCTGCTAGTCCTATTACTGTTACACCATAAAGGTTAGCATGGGAGAGTGAGAGAGAGTTCAGTGGAGTAATGCATGTATGGATCAAAAACAGCGATTGTATAATCATAGTTTAGCAACCGTTACTGGGCACAGCAGGTCTGCACATGCTGTCCATAGGCTATGCATGTAGCTGCAGTAGGAGAGATACTCCTATAAAACTATATATAGAGTTTGGAGGGTCATCATTGAAGGTCATTTCCAGAATTAAAAACACAGTAAAAGTGTGAGGAATGGACTAAACTTAAAATGTTAGAATGCATTTCAGCATTTCCGGCGGCATCAGCCTGGAGTTTCCCAGCTCAACCTCAGGGAGGAGACCAGCGGTGGGTCCGCGAAACAGTTCAGCTTCAGACGGTTGTTCTGCACACCTGTACCTGTACCGGTACAAGGCAGCGCCGGCGGGAGCAGCAGCAGGCCGACAACCCGCTGTACGGAGCTGGAAATGAAGACTGGAGTTGAGAAGTAGCTAGGTAGCTAATATATAGTTGATGTATGACCTTTGACCCCGAGACACATGTTGACTGACAGCCCCCTCATTTGCATAATGAGTCATAAATGCATAGAAGAAGAAGAAGAAGAAGAAGAAGAAGAAGAAGAAGAAGAAGAAGAAGAAGAAGAAGAAGAAGAAGAAGAAGAAGAATTGTGAAAGGAAATGTAAAAATTAATTTATAAATTAAAAAAATACAAAAAAAATAAGTTTGGGTAAAAAAATGGGGGGGAAAGCATGCAGAAATAAATACATAAATAAATACATACATACAATTCAATAATGAATAAATTCATTTAAAAATGAATCTAAAATAAATAAAATAGATAAATATGAACACTTAAATTTAAAAGTTAATAAAAAAATAAAAATAAATAAAAGGGTTAATTAAATAGAAGAGTAGATATATAGGGGACCTACATTGGTATTATGTTACTATCCCTTTAAATAGGTCGATAGTTTTAATACGATCTGCCTCAGCGCGCAGAAATCGAGAGGAGTGGTAATCTGTCTCTTACACAATCTTTTTTTTCCCTTCATCTGTGGTTCAGTCAGTCCACCTGGAGTTAAAGTCTCTAGTTAAAGTTAAACTCTTGATAATAACTATAAATTAGTGAGTTGAAGTTTAACACTGAAACAACAAGAGTTTGTTGGAGGAGTTTAGAGATGTGTAGAACATTTAATATCCAGGTGAGGTAGTGGTTGTAGCTCAGCATCTGTTGAGTTGCATTCTTACAGTTGTTATGATAATTAATGAGAAAGAACAGAGGACATTGTAGAGCAGGAAGTATATTAAAGTACAGTAGATCTCAATGGACATTTATGATGGACTTGTGATGAGTAACTGTTCTGCTCATGTGTTGCAGGCTGGTTTTTGTAGAGCTCTTCAGTTGGTACTAGTGTAACAGTTTTACACTAGTTTCATCCTCCACATCAACAAGTTGCCGTCCCACCTTCACCCAAGAATTATCTCCATCCCCACTCAACCAGCATCAGAGGGCGGTAAGACTTCCGAGTGTTGCTGTTGTTTTCACTGTTAGCGCTGTCATGCAGTGGCAATAGAAAAGCCCCCAATCTCGCATTTGGCACCTTTAACCCTAAACTCTAACCCGCAGTTGGGTTTTAAGAGGTTAAATCAACACCCCACTGACATATTTTCATAAATAAATGTAACATTACTAGCTTCATCTGTCCTGATTCGTCCAAGCTGAAGGAGTTGGACTGCTGTGTGTTTGTTAATGCGCGGGGCGATGAAGAGAAATACTCGTCCCTGGCACTGAGTTGACACGGATCATAAAGGCTTCATTGTGAATGCCGACTTGTCTCCCAGTATGCTAAATTAAAAAATGGATGTAACCTAATCCGGGATGGTAGCGGCGATAAGATCTGGAGTCGGCCCGTGTCCCTGCAGGCCCTTCTCCTCCTCCTCGCTACACCACAAGGGAAGGCAGCGCGGTGACACGAGGTGTTCAGGAAGCAGCGAACACCCTGCAGATCAACAGATACTGTTTTTCTGGCAAATAAAGTCATTCCTGAACCTTAAATTACATTTTCACCTCCCAAAAAAATGTCTGCTCCCCAAGCCTGAGGCAGTGTCTGTCTGATACGGAGAGAGGGGGTAAAGAGGAAGTGCGAGGTGTCGGCTGACGGCAATGTATGTATGCATGTGTTTGTATGTGATTAAAAAGTGTGCGAGGGATCGTAAATGTCTGTCAATGTGCGTATTTCATGTACTGTATCAGTGAACGTATATGTGCACATGTGTGTGTGTGTGTCGAGAGAGAGTCACTCTGCAGCACCATGACAACAGTGGGGCCGTCTGATCCTCTCTCTCTAATTGTCTGTGACCTCGTAACCGGAGACGCACTCTCAAGGCAGGAGGAGGGCCTTTCACACGGCAATCACTTTTGGATTTGTCCTCTATGCAACTCCTGAATACCACACTGCCAAAAAGAGGTGTGTGTGTGTGTGTGTGAGTGTGTGTATATGCAGGTGTGACCGCTTCTTTAAATCCAAACCCCGTGCTGATTGGCACTGAGGTACAATATACGTGAGGTGGACAGGTATGTGCGGATTAGACACCCAGGTCACATGGTTGGTTAGCTTTTGATGTTCTAAAAAAAGGAGCATGCACTGTGATCATAAAACCTATAACTGAAGTGATAATTACAAAATAACGTGCGTTTATACCACGACATGAGCAAATACAAAAAAAACTTTAAGTAAAAAAATGCAACAAAGTTAAAGGAACAGTGTGTAACCTTTTGGAGGATCTATTAGCAGAAATGGAATACAATATTCATAACTTTGTTTTCATTAGTGTATAATCACCGGAAACTAAGAATCCTGTTTTCGTTAGCTTAGAATGAGTCCTTCATGTCTACATAGGTAGCGGGTCCTCTTCACAGAGTCCCCCATGTTGCTCCGCCATGTTTCTACAGTAGCCCAGAACGGACAAACCAAACACCGGCTTTAGAGAGAGCCTTTCGGCCTACCTGATGGCTTCCACAGTTCTCAGACATGCTTGATAAACTGTGGTCACGTAATAGTAACAACTTCTTTGACAGTTTTATATTAAATGTGTCTCTCTTTGTTCTGAAGACCTGAGACAGGGCAGAGGACAAAAGATGGAAAAATTGTACTTGCTGTATTCGAAATTATTCCAGTGAGCAGAAAAAACTGAATCGCTCCAGTCACGAGGTACGTTGAGCAGGTGAATTCAGGTGAAAGCTGACTTCCTTTCACCTATCTTGCTCATCCACATCAGTCTTTATGCTATTGGGTATCTAAAGGACCAGAGCTGCAACGATTAATCGATTAGTTAATATCAACTATTAAATGAATCACCAACTATTTAGATAATCGAGTAATCTGTTTGAGATCCTCTGATTCCAGCTTCTTAAATGTGACTATTTTCTGGTTTCTTTACTCCTCTATGACGGTAAACTGAATATCTTTGAGTTGTGGACAAAACAAGACATTTGAGGACATCATCTCGGGCTTTGGGAAACACTGATTGACATTTTCTGACATTTTCTAGACAAACAACTAATCGATTAATCTAGAAAATAATCGACAATGAAAATAATCATATAAAAATGACTTTTATTTCTTTGACCAGTTCCTACTGCACGGTGTAATAGATTCTAAATGTACAAAATGTTCACAAAAATCTTTTCATGTTTTGATCTGAACATGCAACTAATCCACTGACCTGACTGTAACTGCAGCAGCAAAGCTTCCCTCAACACTCTTTATCACTTTAAGTACAAAGCGAGTAGTTGTGTAATTGATTCTTACATTGTACTTTACAAGCTGTCCAGAGAGTCTGCTCACCTCTATCTCTACACTGTCTGTCGTTGCCTCCGTCTGTCTGCAGAGACCGGGCAGTACGCTGTCTCTGTTTTGTTCCTCCATAAAGGGGCCTCAGTAATGGCCCCTGTCACACACAAAGGTATTAAGGCCTAAAGCCTCTCTCTCTCCGACGCCACTGGCAGCTGGGCCAGGGGAATAATTTGATTTGGTATTTTATGCTGGAAAAGAGCCTTTCTTCCCAAGCCACATTTGCGCTTGGCTTCTCCTCGGCTCTGCAGCCCCCTGAAAGACTTTACATGACATTAACACATTTCAGAGAGCATTACGGCTTGAAAAGAGATTTGTCTAGACAAAGACATGGTTTATTTGTAGTTAGAGCTTCATTTCCTGCCTGTTCCTTCTCCTGCACCTTTACCCCCCCCACAACCAGCCCGCCCCTCCTCCCTGCGTGACTCCTGCCGGGCGCACAATGGTTGGCGCCCTGACAGGTAAGAGGATTTCAATTAGTTTACCTCGAAATGGGCCCGGCAAAACGTGATTAATGAAAGCAATTAGTCTCTGTCATGTCTTCAGCACACTCCCGCTAAATCACCGGACTGCTCTTCACTGATGCTAAGAGCAAATTACATCACCCAGATCCTCTCTCTCTCTCTCTCTCTCTCTCTCTCTCTCTCTCTCTCTCTCTCTCTCTCTCTCTCTCTCGGCTTCTTTATGAGCTCCCCACGTCTCAATGAAGAGAGCAACGGAAAGGAGAAAAAAGAGAGGAATGAAACCCAGCTGATACCCATGTGTGTGTCTTTTTACTCTTTATCCCATAAACATCCACAGTTTCTTCAAAACGTGTAATAAAAAAGTATCTTTTCTGCAAATACTAGAGAGAGATTTAGGGCACCGCTGCTTAAGAATCATCAACCATGTTACCGTGAGAAAAAAACCATTTATAAATCACCGTAGATGTGTATGCGTCTGCATGTGTCACAGACTGACTATTAATATTCAGTGTGTGTGTTTAGCAGTAAATTAATCAAGGGCCCTTGGCTTCGCTCCCCTGATTATAGCACGGATGATCTACAGCGTCACACATATGTTTACACTTCCTAAATGTGCTTTCCCCTCCCCATAACACCACACAATACATACAAAACTTATAAACTACAGCGGGATTTATGAAGACATGTTTTAAACTCGGGAGGCTTCAAAGTGTGCACGCGTTATGGGCTCCTGTCACGGAACCCGGAGCAACTCTCAATCTGGAGAAATGAAATCAAATAAAAGGGAATTTACTGAGCCACAGATAATGTTTTGCTAGCTGCAGGCTGGGTGGACGTCAGCCAACAGTAATCACTGCCCACTAGGAGGGAAACAGCCCCACCTGCTTCAAAACCATCGCATGCAAGCTTCCCTCTTCTCACAGCTTTTGCTGGCGTTATATATTTATGCCACCAATCCCACCCACCACCTCTCGTACTCTTTCTCTCAGTACTTTATGACTCCCTAACCCTGTCTGTGGCTCTCTAAGCCCATTCATTCCTACTGACAATGTAAATCTTCAAAAACGTTTTACAAAGGCCCAGTGGTTTCCTGAAACAGCTGGGAACTGTAGTTTTTAGCAAATATTACTCAAACAGGAGTATATGCTGGGGACTATTTTTAACTGTGGAGTAATATACATTTGATGTGGCAGTGAGTATTTACTGTCGACTCAAAATAAACTATTGCGCCGAAGTTTTTTGTAATGAAAACATGTCACCCTGTGTGACAGTGTGGCGCATTTATGTTTTTTTAGTACTTTAGATTAAGTAGTAGAGCTGTGTATTGGCAAGAATCTGGCAATACAATACATATCATGATACGCGGGTCACGATTCAATATATTGCGATATATTGCAATACTGTAAACAAGCGATATATTGCGATTTTAAAAAAAACAACTGTAAAAAACTGCATAATCTTTGCCCAAAACTGCATGTGATTATCATAAAGTGGGCATGTCTGTAAAGGGGAGACTCGTGGGTACCCATAGAACCCATTTTCATTCACATATCTTGAGGTCAGAGGTCAAGGGACCCCTTTGAATATGGCCATGACAGTTTTTCCTTGCCAAAATGTAGCATAACTTGGAGCGGTATTTATCCTCCTTCCTGACGAGCTAGTATGACATGGTTGGTACCAATGGATTCCTTAGGTTTTCTAGTTTCATATGACACCTACATGATACCCACTCCAGCTTTGAGCACGCTACAACCTCCGAAAGATCAAATTGCAGCCGAGCCCGATGGTGGGCTGTCAGATTTTTATTGATAGTGTTTTGGGGAATTGATACAGTATCACAAAACATAATATCGCAATACTCATGTGTATCGATATTTTCCAGTGACATAATTCTGTGTTTTCCCCTGCAGACTTTTCTAACTTCAGTGGAACCTTCAAGTATGGTCTTGTATGCTAGCGATGCAGTGCTTCGTGTTTGTTCTTCTTTGGTTTGATTATTTAATCATAGCTTCGTAATCTCTTTTTAGGAAAGTTTTATGTTGGTTGGCGAGTCTCGCAGACCGACCGCTAGACCTTTGCTTTATTTTACTGTAGCCACCAGTGCATTTTTTGCTCATCGTTAAAACACATTACTTAATAAACTCCATAGAAGTGTTTCATCTGGCAAAAGGTTAATCTCCTAAATCCTATGTTGGCTTGCCTGCGGCCTTTGGAAAAGGTGTGCTCAGGATGATAGGGCTTGCATATTTTGATGCGATCCTATTTCTTCATTTCCTGCATTGGCTGGGAACAGGGGAGCAGCACAGGCTGTAGCTAGACCAGGCGTTCTCTTTTTCTTTGCTCCCTTCCTGTGCCATTCGTTCCCTTCCTCTCTCGCGCAGTCTGTCACATGGAGGATGCCAATTTGACAGGCTATTGGAAATGGGACGGTCTTTGGCATCCATCCTGGCCTGTTCGATGGTCTGGGTCCACCTTCTGACACTGTTTTTCAGACCGACGCACATTCCTGAGCGTGTCTATATGCGTGCGGTGCTGTGTGTGTGTCTATATCGCATGTTTGCATGTCTATCTGCAGCAGTTCACTCATGTGCCAGGGCTTGTGAGCGGCCTGCTCCTTCCTGCTTCAAATGGAGGCGGCCTTGTCAAGCTGTCATGCTTCAGGACAGTAATATCTGAGGTCCCCCCTCTTTGCTCCTCGCCCCATCAGTCAGAAATTGGGAAAGCCAAAAATCACGGCACACACACACACACACACACACACACACACACACCAGTCTTTCTCTCTCTATCTGTCAGTTTCTTTCTTTCTCACTCCATCCCTCTCTCCTGTTGTCTAAGGTTTTTTTTCCTGTCACCGAGCCAAAATCTAATTGTTCAAAGCTCTGTCAGCCTCCAACACTTTGATATTTTTCCCAGGCTTCAAAAGAGCACGACAACAATAGGCTTGTGGCTGCAGGGCACGCCGAGGTAGCCAAGGCTATATTAGTTATCACGTCTTTATGTCTTTATGTTCGCTGGCATGGCTCGCAGACTTTTACTGAGAGGGGAGGAGGAGGGTGTTTCGGAAGGAAGCAGACTTGTTAGTGGTTTCTCAGGCAGCTTGTTCGATGCCTCGGGATATTTTTTAGTTCGCGAATGACTTTCCAACACCGGCTCAGGTAAATATCAGGGCGTGTACGGTGTCAAAAACTCAAAATGGTTGGCGTGTCTGTTCTATGTTAATAGCAATGTTGAGGTTTCTGTAATTGACACTGTCTTAATGCGTGCCATTTTTACACATTGTTACTCGCCTAACCACAAGGCCCAGTCTGTATTCAAGGGTCTGGGATGATTAAGCCTGCAAAGAACAGACGGGATGGGATAATTTGTTACAGATTTAATCTTGGCAACACTTTAGTGAAACTGTAAGATAGTATCAGAGAGACATTTACCACTTAATTTCTTTGAACAAACCTCCGGTCAAACCCTAGTCTTTAAAGCGAGATTACGTAACTTGTGGCAGAACAAATAACGCCCTCTTCTCCTCCTTAAAATTAAAAAAATTGATTTCTAAGACTAAAAACACACTATTGCTCAATTCAAAACACTGAGAGGTTTTGCTGCAACTTTATCTGGTATGACCAAGAGCTTATGGTGTCTAACGTTAGCTAAAATTATCAAATATTGGGTACATTTTGTTGTAGCTCTGGCCCAAAGCATATGACGGATTAATTTTGCTTGTTTTATGACTTGCACTTCCACTTGTGCTACTGTTACAGTAGCTAAGCATTTTAGCTAAATGCTAAACTACAGTTTAACCAAATGTTAGCTTTAACAGCATTTAGTTAAACAATAGTTTAATAGCAGTGGCTGCTATTCAGCAAAAAGTTACATATTCTTGCTTTGAGGTAAACCGTCACTACGGAGTAAAATGCACCTCCGGGTCTGAGAAGTGAAGCCAATGAGGAAGTGCTTTAAACTTGCATTCTTTCTAATAGCCAGCAGGGGGCGACTCCTCTGGTTGCAAAGTCTAATTGTATAGAAGTCTATGAGAAGATGTCCCTACTTCTCACTTGATTTATTACCTCAGTAAACATTGTAAACATGAGTTTATGGTCTCAATCGCTAGTTTCAAGTCTTCTTCAATACAGCATGATGTTCATTTAGTAAATTATGGTCCCATTCAGAGTCAAATAGACCATAAAGCAGGGTATGCTTTAGGGCGTGGCTACCTTGTGATTGACAGGTCGCTACCACGGTGTTGTCCAGTCTGAGAGTTGTCCGTGTGTTTTCAGTTCATGAAAGTTAGTTATAACATTTTGGTCGCCTAAAAATGTCTTATTCAGTGTTTGGTTGTACTTAGCTCCACCCTCCGTGTCACTTCTGGTTGCAAAATATCAAGATGGCGACGGCCAAACTGCCGAACTCGAGGCTTTAAAACGGCAGTCCACAAATCAATAGGTGATGTCTTGGTGACTATGTCCACTTCTTATATGCAGCCCATGGTAAAATGTTCTCCAATAATAGCATTTTCACTGCACATCTGTAACTAAGACAACATCACAAATTGTACCTACAGTAATTTGAATGGAAGGCTATGTTGTTTTTTGTTTTCACACCTGAAATTGAGCTTCACTCTATGTTTTGGTAATAACATGGATGGAAAAAAACATGTAAAATATTCCATTAGTTCAGTTAATGATTTTTTTGTGGGAACATTTGAAATTTGATTTTAACATTATACAGGTTGAGATTTTTTGCCAAATCAAACATATCACACTATCCAATCCAAAGACACCTCTGTTGTTATTCAATTACTTGTAATGTAATTCTGTCAAGGGAACCAGCACTTGACAACAATAAGCGTTAGATTGCGTTACACTTTCTTGTGTTTTACTCCGCATAACATTAGTTCACTTTTCACACAACAGTGATCCAATTTCTGTGTTTCTCTGTAACAAGTATTGTTTAGTGTGGAAGTTGCCAGCAGCAGGTTAGCACCTACTCAGCCCTGCTAACATGATATGCATTCACCTCCATGGGGGATATGCTCCGCACGTTCTATTTATGGATGCTGAGTAAAATGACACTTTACCCTCAAACCCCTCTGTCTGAAAGGGAAAAAAGACCATTCTCATATGTTACATGCAGGACAGATTAGGACAAGAGATGGACAACACATACATACAGAAGTCATGCCTGATGTAACAACACCAACATCCAGCAGGAAAGTGAATCCTTCTTTGATTCAGATTTCATTTAGGACATTAAGGAGGATCTGTCAGCTAATTGTAGTTTGGGAAAGTCACTTATTTCCTTTCTTGCCAAGAGTTAGGTGAGAAGATCAATACCAATCTCATATTTGTCCATTGATTATGAAGCTGCAGCCAGGAAATGATTATTTTAGTTTTGCATAAAGACTAGAAGCAGGAGGAAATAGTTGTCCAAACTATTTCTTGAGCCAGGTTTCCACAAAGAAGTTCTTGGTAATTTTAGTCCCAGGACTACTTTTCAAGGAACTAAAAGGTTCCTTCAGCCCATTGTTGTCTGCGTTTCCACAGTGGTCCCAAGACCTGCAAAGATTAGGCAAATTAGTCCGCTGACGTATGAAAAAGCGTCTTGACGTGGGACGAGTGCTGCTGGTGGTCGCAGCGGTAAACACACTCTGCAGCCTGCTGTTCAGTGTGTCCGCACATTTCATCTAAAAATCATGTTGGGGGAAAAAGAACAAAACATTTTAAACTCATTGCGACAGTAAATGCTGCATAGTATTTACTGATGCACGTTGGATGTATGGAATGAAATGCAGAGGAGGAGTGTTTGATAGTTATTTATTTGTGCTTTGTAACTTTGTTTTGTGATTGTGTCACGGCACCGCCACGTTGTCTGTCTCTTCTACCGCTTGCCCTCTCTGCTCGCTTGCATGATCTCTCTCTGTCTTTTTTTTTTAAATGAGTCGGGAAGCCGTCAGCAGAGCCTAACTTAACGATTAAAGTCATCAAACAAAGAGAAATGCTCTCCCCTCGTCCTAAAATGGTCCTAAATCGATACTAGAGTACTTCATTGTTTTATGAATGAAGCGGTACAGTTGAAGCGGCGGCGGTGTGTGTTTGTTTCACCAAATCAGCGACGGTCATCCCTGCAAACTCCACCCCGAAAGTTCCTGTACTTTCAGAAAGTACTACCTTCAAACCAGGGCCTTTTCAAGGGGGGGGAAATGTCCCCAGAACTTAATTTAGACCCTGGTCCCTGCGGTTGAAACACAATGAGCGAGTAAGAACAGACAAAACAAATCATGTCACAATGTATTAGTCCTTTTGCCCAGAATAAACTAAGAAAGACCCTTTATCTGTGAGTGCCAATGATTTGTTTCTTCCCTCAAACGGTTCTTATTTCCGGGGGGAAAGTTCCTGCAGTCGAAACGGGGCTTTGGTGACCAGCGGCCGGGTCCAGTAATCTCCTCGAGTCTCTACTCTTCATGGTGGTCAAAAGACTCCAGAAAGTCCCTGCACCCAGCCAAGAAATAGTCCCAGCACGTAACTCCCCATAAAAACACAACTTTTAAACATTTTTGTTTGTGTGCAGATTAAATAAACAATATATAATGTGTTAATTAGTAAGCCTTTTGGGTGTTAGTTAAGAATTTGGATAGAGCTAAGCTATCTAGGCTAAATATTTCTCCCTGGTTCCAGTCTTTATGCTAAGCTAAGCTAATTGTCTCCTGGCTGTAGTGCCCTTCAGAATGAGATTACACTACTCTGTCTGTACGCTATACTGTATGTGTGTGTTATCCATCGGCCAAAACTACTGAGGTAAGACCCAAATTGTAATAAACTGGAATTTTCCCTTAAATGTAAAACACATCAGGTGAAATAACTTACCCCCCTCTCCACCCATGCATGTAATAAGTAAAGTGACTGCAAACACCTTTACCAGGTAGAACAATGTGTGAAAACGGTTGTGGGCTCTGGCCCTGACAGGAGCCGCCTTTGTTTTGACTGAACTCAGTGGGATTTCCTCCAATATCCCAGCGCTCCCGTTGAACGAGGAGCGGGTACAGCCTAACAAGCTGCCTTCTCCGTCTCGAACCAGACTTTCACTCGCTCTTGCAGAAAATGGCACCTTCCTCTGGGACAAGGGGGGGGAGGTTTGGCGCAGGCTTCAGACGCAGCTCGCGGTCAGCCTGCTGGCAGTAGCAGCCAGTCAGTCCCCAGCTCCTCTTCCCCCTGCCTCGGCAGCTGGGAACAGTGGGAGTTGCGGGCTGCGATTACTGGCCGGGACGGAGCCGAGGTGAGCTCAGACTCGCTGCTTTTCACTCAACGGGAGCTCTGTTTTTACAAGTCTCCGAACGTGACAGGAAATGGGTAGCAAATGAGCTATGATGTCCTTCATCAAAACATACTTTTGAATTTCCCAGGGTAAATGCATCAAACAATTACATACTGTATGTCCTTATATTCCAAGCTAATGTGTATAAAGTAGACATTTGATAGAGATGTAAATTAACACATAAGATAGCCTGCTTATATTTGTCAGGTATCAAATATCAAATCTGCATTTATGTTCAAGAAGCAGTAGAGACAGTATTTACACAATAGCTGACCTTCACATACATTACCATAAAATCAGCTGTACAGGCTACAGGAAACAGAATACATCTTTATATCCCCCCCTTTTCCTTTAGGGACTCTTTCCCTTTCTTTTTCTTTTTCTTTTTATTCTGCAGGTGAGGGAAGAAAAGGGGTGTTTATGTTTGTCTTTTCAAAAGACAAACCTGACGTATTTGGTAGGGGTGGGAAAAAACATTGATTCACCTATGTATCGTGATTTTTTTTTTTTTTTTTTCAATTTTGAATGTCAGAATCAATATATTTGCTCCATTTGAGTCAATGCAGAGCCGACCATGGATGTATAAAGAGAACGGAGCTGACGGGAGAGCTACAGTAGCGACAGACTTGGCAAAGTTAGTGGAAGTATACACGTGTGACTACGTCCACTTTTCAACATAAGATGTTAACAAAGAGAACTGTATATATAAAATACATATTTGGAAATAAGATTGGTTGGATTATATTCACCAGAAGTATAAAACATTACATGTTCCTTATAAATTAAAAAGAGAATACCACTAATTTGTGAGAGAAATGTTTTTATTCTTTGATTTTTGGGTTGCTGGAGAAAAAATTCCTGACAATGACTAATAAACTTGACTTCAGGACATCTCTGACTACATACATGCTGAAAATCTATATTTTTACTGTATGAATTTAGATATTTTCCAAAGTAAAAGTCCCTAGAAATGTATAATTAAACTTTTTCCCATGGTCTAGTGTTAAAAAAAAAAAAAAATTAACAAAAAATTGCAATAAATCGTGATATCGAATCGCAATACATATCAAATCGGCACCCAAGTATCACGATAGTATTGAATCAGGAGATAGGTGTATCGTCCCAGCCCTAGTATTTTGCCACCCTCATCTCTCTGCCTCCCTGCCCATCTCTCTCACGCTCATATTTCAAGCAATAGAGAAAACATTTGCAAAATTGAACATGCTGGGCAATTTCCTTTGATAAGCAATCAGTGTCTGGTACGTGTATTATGGAATCAGGCTTTGCTTCAGAGCAGATTCGCCCCCAAATGCCAAACGATCTTTTTCATCACGTCGGTGAAAACACAAAGGGAAACAGAGCAACGAGAGACGGCCTACTTCTCTCTTACATGTATCTCATAACGGTGAAGTTCATCCCAGTTCCCCCAAACTGGGGAAAAGTATGTGGTGTCTATTTTGACACGTACATACCGCTCATTGTTAAACAAAGTCTAGATCAAGTCGGGAAGAAATTAATTGTGATTCCAGAAGCGTCTTGTCTCTCCTTGTATATTTTTGCAGCAGCTGCAGTAGATATTACACTTTTTTGCAAAAAAAATAAAAAATCACTTTCCTAAAATAAAGAAATCATGTGCATCACCTGGTGATTCATGTGCTTTCACATGCCTCAATAAAACTACATAGACTATGCTGTAAATTGTGGATGTCATGTGTAAAGTTTGATGATTTTCATGCTTTTGTTTATGATGTTCTTTTATACACTCAGGAGGTTTATGGTCCTAAAACACTTGAAACTATCACCTTTATAGCTTCAAAAAATCTATGTAAAAAGGTGCCTTTAAAAATGTGTTTTGAAGGTTTGGCAAAGTCCTATGCCACGCTCTCACTGTGCCATTTCCTCTCATCCGGTGACAGCGAGTGGATTTATGTGTATGTGGTTGCCCAGAAGACCCTCTACTGTACCCTCCCTGCAGAGCCTGTCACACAGGCTGATGTATTCCCCTCCGCCCTCCCCTCTCCCTCTCCAAGCTTTATGATGGAAACTGATACAAACACTGTGATAGGGTTTCGGGATAAATTATTCACGCTTCCAATGCTCTCTGCCGCTGTTTCGCTTCTTAGAGGACGTCCATTCTACAAATGGAGCCCCTTTTTTTAGACCTCATCCCTTTTAATTGATCCGCGGCAAAGACAATATGTGTGTGATTGAGAGAGAGAGCGGAGGATCGCGCGGTAAAAGTTCAGCAGCGGCGGCGAGTAACACTCGTGTGTGTGTGTGTTGTCGGGTGCTGGCTGGCCTATGCTGCGGGGCATTAGGTGCCTTAAGATTTACTGCCTGGTAAATGAAATGGCTGTCCATCGAGGTTGCAGGGGCGGCACATGAACAGAGCACCGGCCTGATGTCTCTACCATCTGGAAGGATAGGCCTTTAATTGAAAAGAATTTCTGGACCGAAGGGGAAGAGCTGGACCAAGTCTCCCAGTCCCCCAAGAGAGAGAAGTAATGAAAAGAAAATAACTTCTCTCCTCTTTAGTGCCTATGGAAGCCATAAAGAATAACAGGACATGGTGATATAACAGACACACCGCCGTAGTGAGTGGGTGAATAACTTTCATATTACAGCCGACCATCTGCTAAGACATTTAGGAAGCCAATTGGATTAAACGTTATGGCCACTTTGCTCACCGCGACTTTTAGGACTACCTTCAGGTGGCAGTTCATAAAGCATTTCTTTGTCAGATTTATTTAGATGTGAAAGATGTGTTTTTACTTTTGTGTCAGGCGCACCCACTCCATACTCCCCACTTTGAGATTTTTTTCTCAAAACAAACAGGAGGGAGGGGAAGGGGATGGCAGACATCCTGGAGGCTATAGAGGATAACTGATGAGTCTAGCAGGACTGAAGGCAGGATAACAGCACTCACCTTTTAATGTGGCTTTTTACCGTCGGGATCCACCGAGTCCCAGACACAGCCGCTGTGCGAGTCTGCGTGCGTGGATAGGAATCGCACAGAATTATTTCACGCCTTAAACAAATCTGATTGTTTGATGTGTTTTGGATCGAGGTAGAGATTACGGGTGAAAGTGTACGTCACGGCTCTGGTATGCTCATGTGGCACAAAGACACCCTTCCACTTGACAGTATTACCGTCTGTGATGAGCACACTGCCAGTATGCACGTCTGCTCGCAGAGCTGAGCTGGCTACCTCTGTGACAACCCTCCCGACTCCCAGACTATTCAACTATGTGAGAAAATATATCATTTACATCCACTTTCGAAAAACAAAAGAAAGAACCAAAATGTTCTGTATGAACTAATTCCCTCTTGACAAGTGTGTATATTGCATGAGGTCATCGGCAAAATCATTTTAAGCACCCAAAGGAATCCCCCACACCCAAGGTAAACAGATATAGATACTAAAGGTAAACAATGAGGAGAGTCAGATGTAGGCGACATCAATGGCAGACACTGTGCTGCAGCGGATGAAATAAAAACAAGCGGTAATAATGATGATTTTCAACATCTATTTTTCCACGTCTTTGTGAATGTCGACGGTGTTGAAATTAGACAGACAGGCCCTCTTTGAGCACACATCTAATGTCTCTTGTGTGTTTTGGCATTTGTTGCTTTTTGCAGGCATCACCCTTGTGAACGCAGAAATGAAAATGCACGCAGCCGTACAGGGCGTGGACGCACTAACACACACACGCACACACACACACAGCAAGCCTGTCTCCTACAAAATTACGTTCCTATATAACTAAACTGCATTCTCAATTACGCTTGGAGGGAAACTTATTTTCTCTCGGATTACAGTCGCAGTTTTAAACAGTTTTAAACACGTGGTTAACGTTGTAAACAAAACAAAAAAAATGCAACAACACTACTTATTTAGGTTTAAGTAACAAAACTACTGGATTAGGTTTAGTATAAAATTCATGATGATTGTCCATAGTTAATCATGCTTAAAGGGAGATTTGTCAAGTATTTAATACTCTTATCAACAAGTGGAGTGGACAAATATGCTTGCTTTGTGCAAATGTATGTATATATTTATTATTGGAAATCAATTAACAACACAAAACACTGACAACTATTGTCCAGAAACCCTCACAGGTACTGCATTTAGCATAAAAAATATGCTCAAATCATAACATGGCAAACTGAAGCCCAACAGGCAACAACAGCTGTCAGTGTGTCAGTGTGCTGACTTGACTATGACTTGTCGTGGACATGTCTCTGTAAAGGGGAGACTCGTGGGTACCCATAGAACCCATTTTCATTCACATATCTGGAGGTCAGAGGTCAAGGGACCCCTTTGAAAATGGCCATGCAGGTTTTTCCACACCAAACTTTAGCGTAAGTTTGGAGCGTTATTCAGCCTCCCTCGCAGTATCTTCACTCTGGCTTTAAAACAGCCTGCTACAACCTCCGAAATATCATTGGATTTTTAAGAGGTTAATTAAAGAATTTAGGTTGCGTTAATGCGTTAAAGAAATTAGTGGTGTCGGAACGAATTTGCGTAAACGCGTTATTATTGCATTCACTTGGACAGCCCTAGTAATGAAAACATGGTTTTGCTTTAAATGGCTACCCAAGTGAACGTTGATTTTTAGTTTCACACGGGTCAAGAAACAGCGTCTCCAGGGGGAAAGTCCTGTGTTGAGACCCATCCACTGCCCCTCCCACCCGACCGTGGTGGACTTTCTTGCTTGTTATATTCATATTTATTATACCTTATTACACGGCTTTGTTGAATACTCGATTCTGATTGGTCAATCGCGGCGTTCTACGGTCTGTTATTCCTTTATAACAGACCGTTGCTATGTATAGCAGACCATTGCTATGGGCGCAGTTCTGATGTCGGACTCTGGCGGACTGTTTTTGTGTCAAATTATTGATAATTTAAGTAAGTAGCCGTGTAATAAGCGGGATAATGTACAGCAAGCCGGTCATTGTTGTGAAATAAAACCCTTCAGGACGCTGCAAGACCCCGACGCAAACACATCCCATCGCCCTGTCGGGTTTTATTTCACAACAATGACCGGCTCGCTGTACATTATCCCTTACATGTAACTTTCAGTAACAGTCGCTCAATATACTGTGTCACCTGCTCTGTGAGTCTCTTGTACTACGTCACTTTGTGATACGTCAAAGACAAACGTAATCTGCGACAATATATGTTTCCCTCCAAACATAATTGGGAATGCAGTTTAATTGTAAGGAACGTAATTTTTAGGGCTGTACACACACATTTAGATTTTACTACAGTAATCGCAAGTTTGTGTAGAGATGGTGCGTTCCAAGACGGCTCATTGCATTACACGTTGCTCTAAAGACAGGCGGAGGACAGACTGGAAAAGGCTGCGACACACTTCACTTTCTGGCTCTGATTTTGAGTTGACAACATAAGAACGCCGTCACTGAATCTGCAAATACGAAGACTCCTGTCAACAGAGCCAGAGCGCCTGAGTAAGCCACAGTCTTATGGCGAAGGAAAAATGTAATCAGATACATCTCCAGTCACAAATACAACAGTGAACAAATTGCACATGGGTAAACCATTTTGTTAAAACAATAGCCAGGAATAGGCCGGGTGACACAGGCTCTGCCCCCGTATGTGTGTGTGTGTGTGTGTGTGTGTGTGCGCAGGCATGGGTCGCAGCTTGTCCACTGACATGGACCCCATTAGATCAGATGACAGCACTTCATAATATTGACACATTCGCAGCATGAGGTGTGCTATTCAAGAGGTCACCGCGCCGATGATATACTGTACGCACCTGACGTGTCACGGGCTAATTTTGAAAGCGGCTCGGTCACCAGACAAAACGAGAGAAAGCTGAGCCTTATGGGAATATAATATTCTAATGTAACTCTGACACACAACACACACATGCACACATACAGTACGTACATGCACACTGGTGTATAATCCATGTTTTATTCAGGAATTTTGAAATATATTTATATAATCGTTTAATACTTGAGAATTTTTTTTGACACATATTTTGGGGCATATTTGAACATGCATAGATGCATGTGTGTTTATTTAGTGTGCTTTAACCTTAATCCTGCCAACTGGGGTCCCCGCAGACCCCAGAGGCAGCTTATACTTTTTGTCATATCAGAGGTGCTTTATTCTATCATTACAATTTTTTTATGACTTTGTCAATGAATTTGTTCCTCATGACTTAATATGTTGTTTTCTGTTTTAATTAGTGCTTTTTAAGAATACAAATGTATTGAGGTCCTGGACAACCCCAGTCTAAAGCACCCAATGCCGTCTATGCAGTTTTAATAGATGGAACTATTAGTTGTCAACTCTTAAATTAATCGGCAACTATTTTTTATAATTGATTAATCGGTTTGATTATTTTTTTAAGAAAAATAAGTAAAGGTTATTTAATTCCAGCTTCTTAAATGTGAATATTTTCTGGTTTCTTTACTCCTCTGTGACAGTAAACTGAATATCTTTGAGTTGTGGACAAAACAAGACATTTGAGGACGTCATCTTTGGGCTTTGAGAAACACTGATCGTAATTTTTCACCATTTTCTGACATTTTATAAACCAAACTACTAATCCATTAATCGAGAAAATAAACGACAGATTAATCGACAATGAAAATAATCGTTAGCTGCAGCCCTAATTGAGTTCATGTTTGCCATGAGTCCTAATTTAAAGTGTAACACACTATCGGGGGTAGGGGCACTCTGTTAGTCTTCTTGAAGGAGACAGACACAGATTTCCTCAGGTGCTCCATCTATTTTCATTTTACACAATATTCAAATTAACTGTACTTTTCCTAAAATAATAATAATCAGATTAGATGACATAATTACATAACTAATAATGTTTTGAAAAGAAATAAGTTAAAATTTTGCTATGATGGTTACAGTAGTATTTTTGAGATTTGAAATTAGATTAGATTATATTATTGCTCACTATTTTGTTCAGCCTCTGGTGATGTTCCTGTGCATGTGCAGCTCAGGCGTTAAGCTCATGGTCACATTCAAAGAACTGTAATAAAATAATTCTGTCACGTAAGTTATGTTGATTTTTAAATCGAGACATTTAGCAGTTAATAAAATAATGTAAACAGTAATTTAGAGAAAGCCTATAATAGTTCTTAACCATTTAAAGGATTCAAGCTTATTTTCTCTACTATTTTGTAATTATTATTTTATGTCTATGTCTGTTAAGTATTTGAATCAACCGTTTTTGCCCTTTCAAAAAAGGTCAGATTAGCTCAGAATAATTTGTCAGTGTTTGGAGGGTAAATGGGGTAATTATGATGTTGACGGCCCAGAGATGATTCCAACTCGTGCTGAAGCCTCCCCAATTATGTGTGTGAGGTAAAGTGGCCTCAGCCAAAGCCAATGAGAGAGTCTGTAGCTCTCCTCGCCTCCTCGCTCTTAGACAAACACGCCAGTCAGACATCAATAGGAAGCGTCTCTGTTTTAGCACGGCTGACCTTTTAGCCGATGTCCCAGTCTGTGCCCACCAAGACCAGACCTGCACGTCCCACACATTTAGCAGTAATCACTAACACCCACGTAGCTCGCCCACGCAAATTACATCGTAAACCTGCTGTGACCCTCTTCCGCCATCGCTGGCTGTGCCCAGCTGATCTGCAAAGGATGATGGACAGATGCACCGCTTGAGAGCACAGCAGAAGACTAAAATAAATAAAACAGTGCTGCCGGATGACAGCGTGGGGCTTTAAATGGTGAGCAATGGAGAGGGGTGGGGGGGGGAGAGGAAAAAGAGTGAGAGGGCATGATTAAGAGTGTGTGTACGTGGGTGTGAGAGATAGGCGGGGGCCCTAACATAGTCTGTGTTATGCCGTGCCACGGGGCCAGCTGGCAGGGTCCAAAGCTGGCATGACAGAATGTGACAGAGGATCCGGAGAGCGGGGACTCGGGGAATCCCGACACAATAATGCTGATGGCAGGGGCCAAAACCCAGATTTAATCACAGCCATCACCCACCTGCCAATAGAAAATTACACAACGGATATCAATGGCAGCCTCCCCGTAGTGTTGAGCCCCCAACAGAGTTTCCAGGCCGGGCCCAGCTGTCAATCACTGGCCTTTTAATGGTGGAGCTCACAGCTCACAACACAATGGCTATGCTATGTAGTGAACACCATATAGTCACAGCTGAAGACTGCAGCCAAAAAATAAGACAATGGGTTTGATAAATGATTAATATCTCAGTGTGATTTCAGTTGAAATAAAATAGTCAACACATAAATATTAGGACTATCAATCGATTAAAATATTTAATCGCGATTAATCGCATGATTGTCCATAGCTAATTGCGATTAATTGCCAATTAAGTTTTTCCTCGCCAAAATTTAGTGCAACTTTGGAGAGTTATTTATCATCCTTCGTGACAAGGTAGTATGACATAGTTGGTACCAATGTATTCCTTAGGTTTTCTAGTTTTATATGATGCCAGTATCTTCACTCTAATTTTAAAACTGAGCCCGCTACAACCTCCGAAAGATCAAATAGTGGGCCCGAGGTTTATTAAAAATCTCAAATTGCGTTAATGCGTTAAAGAAATTAGTGGCGTTGAGAAGAATTTGCCTTACCGCATTATTAACGCCTTAACTTTGACAGCCTTAATAAATATATCCGTAAAGTGTAAAGGGGAAAAAGGCTAGATTTCTAGATTTTACATTTTTATTATTTTTATGGTGATATTAATTAATGAATGTAAGAAAAAATATTTTTACTCAATTTGTAGTCCATATAATGTCAAAAATAAAAAATATTTCTACAACATATAGTACAGCTATGTATTCAATGATAAAAAAAAAGAGGAGAAAAGCAGGAAATATTTACATAAAAAAAAATTTATATTGGTTTCAAACCAAATTGTTATCAATTAATTACCAACGATTTTTTATTAATTTCCTAATTGTTTCAGTAGTGCGTGAGGATGAGGACATTTATAATTACAAATTATTATAATAATAATAATAATAATACATTTTATTTACGGGCACATTTCATGGCACTCAAGGTCACCTTACAACACATAAAATCAGTAATAAAAACATACAATACACAAGTATTATCAACAGTTATACCATTATGTACATGGATACATATCAATATCAGATTTTTTCAAAAAATCTAATTACAGTGTCAAATGTCAGCTGCCAGGTTTTGACGATCATATAGGCTAATTCTGAGAAAACATTTGTCTGACTCATCAAGGCTCACTTCTTTCTCTGCTAATTAACTTTTTTTTTCTCTCCTGTGTTGTCAGAAATCAAATCTCGGAGAATTTAGATTATACGATGGCGTTGTCAGTCTGGAGCGGAGCAGCACTCTCTGATTTTAACCAGAGCTTTTTTTAGTGTCTCGAGCAGGCCCGGGTTTCAATCATATATAATCATGTACGTACACACACACACACACATCTCATCAAGTTAGTAAGCGCTGCTCGGACTTGACAGGTAACGGTCCCGCGGTTTGGATACCAATCAGTCTCCCAAAATGTTTACATTTCGACTGTGCTGCATGCTTTGACTCTCAGGTGCCCCTGTATAGATTGCTCGACCACAATTAAGATCTATTAAAATGAGAGCAATTTTACATACAGGACACACACACATATACAGTATGCCTTTTTTGTTAGCTAGGCCATTGTGTTTTCTCTCTCTTTTATATATTTCAGTTGTTTTAAGTTTGAGTTTCTTTAATAATGAATGGTTTCTGTTCGTTTGAAGTTTCCCGTCTGATAATTTTACTTACAAAATTGAGTCATCGTGAGTCTTTGTTTGCAGCATTGTTCATCAGATTAGACCGACCAAAAAGTGACTCAGCCTTAACCATTCACATACGCTTGATTTCAGTCTTTCTTTTATGTCGGCTTGGTTGGACTGCGCGTGTTTACGTGTGTGTGCGTGTTTATGCTTCTGTGTGTTGGATCCTGACAGCTATCACTTCTGACACAAAGTGGTTGTTTTCTGAAGGCTTTGCTCCGTTTCATGTTGTAATAGCTTCCCTGTGATGGCGGAGAGGACCTCTGCTCCACGCTGCTCTCAGCCATGACTCCTGCAATATTTACATGTTTACGCTCACAATTTCCATCTGTTGTTTCTGGAACAATCAGCAGCAGGGGCCTGGAGAGAAGAACTGCTGTAAGTCGCGCTCAACTTGGGTTTCATGATTGGGAGGCTGGGCCTGATTATGCTCGACGAGGGGAGAGGGAGAGGGAGGGGGGGTTCGCTTTCTCTCCTTCAAGGCCCTCTCAAGGTTTCTGACGGAGGGCTGGAAGAAAGCGAGGGCTCTGGGGATGTGTGCGAGCTCGCCCTCAGAGCGAAGCTTCACCAGGGTGAGATCAGGGCCCGTAACCCCGCTCACCCCTGATCCAAGTGGCCGGGGCCAAAATCACTAATGGATTTCAGATACATTACAGAATCAATCGCAAGGTTCAAACGTGGTCAAAAGCATTTTAATGTGGCCGATTACGATATAAATTGGTATGTTTATCTGCCATGAAGTTACAACAGAATTTCGAAATAGAACGGAAAGAAATGGTTAATAATAGGTTTGAGTTTGCAAAATCAAAAAAAAAGATTTATTAATCAGTCTTAAAGTGGAGCCTTTCAAAAAGTAAAGAATTTAGGGAGTTGACTGACCTCATGCGCTTTGGAAAATGTTGTTACTTACAGTTGAAGAGATCTTATCAAAGTATCAGCGACACCGTTGTGTGCTACAAAATGGAATGCTAAATAATCATTTAGAAGTCAAAAGAAAACTATTACTACTGAGAAGTAAAGCTAAACCCCCCGAGGACAAATGGGAGCTCTTAAAGAAAGGGTGATACTGATGACTGTGTGGATAGAGGGAGAAAGAAAGCAAAGAAACACAGGCAGGATGAAAGGGTGTGCTGGTCCCTTGTGATGTGGCTTGCAGACGTAGCGGGTCCCAGCGTCAGCCCGGCCCAGCGTCGGGTTTCCCCATGCCGGAAGTGGCGTGTTTCCCCTGGCGACAAGCTCTTCCTGCAAAATAAAGAAATCATTAGAAAGATGACAGCTGGGCCAGGCAACAGAAAGCCCAAGGGGCCCGGCCTCGGAGAGCTGCCACCCAGCATTAGCTGGCCGCGCTCGGCTTCGCCATCACCTCCTTCAGAAGGTAAACAACGCCCGCTGCAACACAGCTCACCGTTCTCCGTGTCACACTCTATCTCGTTCCTAATTTTTCTTTTTCTATCTCTGATCTGCTTATCTGACACTTACGCTCGCACACATCCTCCAGCTTTCTTACAGTGGGTGGAGGAGCAACGAGAAACATTCTGACATATGAACTCCAAATCATGCGTTGAAAAGTCTGTAGCTGAAGGGTCCGGGCCCGGGGCGGTGACCCCTGGCAATCACGACGTGTGGCAGCCACACTGGGGCCTCCGCGGCACGGCCTTCTGGGAGCGAGCCGCACCACATTCCAACCCCAAAAGTCCTCCCCAAGCATTTCCTCCACAAGCCATCGCTTACTTCTGTCTGCCAGACGAACGTAGCCAGAGAGCCAGAGGACTTAAGGGCGCATTAAGAGAGCTCTCCCGAAAACCATCAGTACTTGACCTCAGCTGAAATGATTACACTGTAAGGAAGATATTTCGTAGTTGATCCCAAAAGATAGTCTCATCTTGTGCTTAAGGGCCTACAGGGGATGAATTGATGCTGCCCTTGGAGCAAATTATGCTGTTCTTGCATTTAGTTACTTATTATTTCAGGAGACGACTGAATCATTCGGAAAGATGTTTTACTTCTTTACCTTTTTATTTTGTTCTTTTACTTAACTAATGCTATTGAAGTCACCAGGAGATGGATTTTGTTAGCTTGCCTGGCTAGCTGTTTCCAGTCTTTATGCTAAGGCTGCTGGGTGTTGGCTTCGGCCTCGTACTGCAAAACAGATTGGTGTCGATCTTCTCATGTAACTCTAAAGACCTTTTTACACTGGGGGTGTGACAAATAAACGACACCAAAAATGCGAAATACTCGCCTGCGAATATTATATATCTAGGGCTTTTATTGTGAAAGGTAAGAACAGAAGGAGTGGATCTGGTCTGCACTGCCTTGGTCAAGGTCGAAAAGGATTAATAAATAATAAAGTATTCTGTCCTTAAAGGCAAAAAAGCCCCCCAAAACATAATCTGAAGTTTGCCGTCCTGGTTTTGAATACGGAGCCCCGATGTTGTTGTTACATAAATAAAGGCGCAACTCAACCGGTTCTGCACAACGCGATTGTTTGATACCTTTATTCACGGCGCAAAAGTTCCGAAACTTGACCTTGTTCAAAAGAAAAATGACGACAAAAACAAAATGTTCAAAAAAATCTATTGATATGTGAATTAATCGCATGAAAAAACGCCTCCGGTGTGTAATGGCTGAAGCAAATACGTGTATCTCTCAAAATGTCACACTTTTCCTTTAATTATGTACAGTCAGACAAAAGTTATTTGTATTTTGTGTGTGTGTGTGTGTGTGTGTGTGTGTGTGTGTGCATTGGGAGTGGGAGGGGGGGATGTCATGATCAAAACATGACACAGCCTCACAGACACCTCCAGGTGCCACGACTCTGTTGCCATGGCGATTAGGAGTGACATAGGTTAACACCTGCTAGCGCTCACTCATGGAGATTAATGTGGCTGCTCAAGCAAGACACACACACACACACAGAGAGAGAGAGACGCAAACATGGGCGCACACTCACACCCGAGCCCTGTCCCCTCTAATGGGGACTGATAAAAGACAGGCTCCATCTCTCGCAAACAGGACTTCACTGGGCAGCTCGGGGTCAGCTCCACTGCAAACATTTCCATGTGCTGCTGCATTTAGACATGCAGGCCCATGACTAGGAAGCAGGACCCAGTTTCTCTGGACTCACTTGGCCTCACTACACGCCCCCGCAACACTGTGACAGAAGGCTGGTGGCGACACGAGGTCACTACGTTTTCTCTGCGATATTGAGTTACAAAAACGCATGTCAGCAGGTCACCTCGGCTGACAGGTAGACAGATGTTGGCTGCTTTTTACTGTCCCTCCAAGAGATGCTTGAAGCAAGCTAAAGGCAGACGCACAAAAATAACATCTGAGAGGGCAAGAGGCTGACACACTGTCAAGTTATCCAGTTGTCGCCATGGCACAGTGAATCCTAAATGAAGCAGGATGAGCAAGTTGATCCAAACTGCTTTTTTGATGTTGACACACTGCGGCTCATTTCCATTGCCCAGCGTGGCCGTGGCTCAGGCTTATTTACACACACAAATGAGGCCGACTGCAGAGGCAGACGTTGCCCTGCATGGGAAGATTGCCAGGATCAGACAGATTTGACAGGACAATCATTCTGTTGAATGCCCTGTCTATCTAAATGCCCTGCCTGGAATTTTGCTTGTACTGTTCACAGCACTGAAAATGCTCTTTTTCAGAAACACCTCCGACTGTTACTCTGGATAATCCACGGACTTCCCTGTCAACAGATTCACAGGGATTATTTCTTCAAATGTAGTTACAAAGAAAACTGCACGTAATGGTCTGTGGATTATCGAAAGTAATCCAGGCATTGTTTTTGGAAAGACATTGTTCTGTGGAATCTTTTCAACCTAGTCTCACTCCCAAGTTGTCAAATACCGCCGTTTGGGCAGCGCTCCTCGGCATCGGAAACCGATGCATGGAGGCACCCTTTATCGACAGTATGTGACGAACCGGGCTTTCAAGTAACTCCAATGTTAATCCACCCGTGACGGAGTATGTGACATAGTATTAGTAGCGTGAGAGTCCGCAAAGGGCAGGCGGGCGGGAATGGGGTTTTGGGGGTCAAACAAACACAAGACTTGCACTTTTCGTGCTCACAGGATATGGAAAATAAAAACAAAAAATGCTTATACTTATTTTATCACGTCGGTTGTTAGTCACATGACTCATTGGTATCGTCAGTCCCGTGAGTCGTTAGTCAGTGAAGTTAACGTTAACCACGACCGTTTCCTAACCCTAAGTGGTTGTGTTGCCTAAACCTAACTTCCTGTGAAAAGGGAAGTTTATTTTGAAAGGACAATATGCATGTAACGAGCGTATATTGATACGCCGTCCCTGAAACGTCGGTAACGACGGTATTTGACAAGTTGGGAGTGTTGATCTTTTAGCCATGGTATTGGCATGGCTCTATAGGGATGGCAATGCCGGCCTGTCTGTCCTTGGTCAAGATTGTAATATCTCAACAACTACTGGATGGATTACCATAACCTTTAAACTTGTATTTCCAACCTTTTCAATGCTGTAATACTCTGCGATCACTATTGTCCTTCATTCAAGAGTGCACCTCTGACTCCACAAGTGGTTTTCATTGGACTGTGCAGCCTAGAGCGTCTCCTAGCCTCCACGCCAGCGTGTGTCTCAGAGCAGTGACTGTAAAATCCATTTGGGACACTAAGCCTTTAATGATGAGGGGATGCTGAGGTAAGGCAGGTACCCCGACTTCCCTCCTAAACTCTGATGGTTTTTGGACAACTCTAACTCCCCTGGACTCGGGTGTCCATCTGGGCCAAATCACTCACATGGTACTATTTATTTGGCCTGTTAGAGACTCAGGGATAATCGGACCCCCCTGTTTTTTTTTTTTCTTGTTTTTTTTCTCCTCTTTTTCCCCTGGTCCTAATAGCAATTGATATGCGCTATTAGAGGGTATTCACTGTGTAGTTTGTGCTCACATGAAAGCGGTGGTCTGTTTACAGAATTCTAAATGATTGGGATTTGGAAAGCATTGTCATCACGGTTAAGACCAGGGAAAGGATACAAGGCACTTAATAACAATGAAGAAAAAGATCCACGGGCACGCTTCACTGACAGGGCAGAATGTTATAGAGAACGGGCGCCAAATTCATGCACTGACACATAACCAGTAAACTGTGGACTGGCATGTTTTTCTGTAGCATTTATTGTATTCACTGGAGAATCTGAGGAAGTACATTATTTTATAATGACTTTGAGGTTCAAAGTCAAACATAGTCCATCATCCAGAGGATTCTTGGTTTACTGTAACGCAGTTGTATGTTTTTTTGGGGGAAACTGATTTGAACCCAACATACTGTAAAAGACCTTCCAAAACCGCTCCTACCATAGTTATAAAAACAAGCTCATTCTGGTTATAATGGACAGTAATACTTCATTTTTGAGGAGGGTGCCTCCCATCAGCTAAATCAAACACTGCAGGAATGATATTCATAATAACAGTGTTTTTTTTCCGTATAACGTATGCCAACTGCAGAACTCTCTAATACAAGCAACATGGACGATCTCAATCTGTTCGTGATTATCAACAATACGTCACTCTGCATTAAATCTGAAAGGAGCTGTTGTCACAGCGCTGTCACGCTATGGGCTGCCACCATAATGGCACACAACAACAATAAGGCCTTCAGTCTTTTGTGGAACAGCCCTGTGGGCCACATGCACTTATTCCAAAGTTGCCTGAAAATGTTTTTTTTTTGCAATTGATCGGCCCTGTCATTTTGTACATTTCACAAGAAGAGGGAGGAGGGAGGACGACAAAGCTCGGAGGTGTAAAAATAGCCTCGAGGCTTCGGGATGTATTGTTTAGTCTCTCAATACAAAAGGGAGGAGTGAGAGGAGCTGAGGCTGGGAATCACCCCAGGGGTCGAGGGTGGGGAGGCGGAGGCACGCTAAGAAACAAAGTCCAGGTGACATCCTAGTGTCAGTGTCACCCATTTAGTGGACCGCACGGCCGTATCGGTGACAAAAAACGCTGCGGGCCGTAATCTCTGTCAATGCTGGCGTGATCCTGACGGGGAGGAAAAGTGTTCAACACAGACCTTAAGAAGACAATGTGTTTTATATAAGGCCCCACTTATTGTACATGTTAAATGTTGCCCTCTTTCACTTGGTGATGGATGTACTTGTAAACATGTATGAATGGAACAAGTGAATAGCTCTTGTCCATCTCCTCAGTACTGTGGAAAGGAGTCATTTGCATGTTATGAATGTCATGGAGTCATGTGGCTTCTCCAGCAGAACTAGCACTTTGTGAATAAACACAACCATCTTTTTTTATCAGTTGTAGTCATTTATAAAGTGACACATCATATCGGTCATCTCAATCTTTGGGACATTTTTGAGAGTTTGTGACCATGGGTGTGTCGATGGGACGTACGTACAGCAGCAGGTAAATCAAGAGCTTCACCTTCAGGCTCAGCCACCTCTTTGACATGACAGTGTGGTATAACGGCCGCATCACTTGATTAATGCTCTGGATATCGTGGAGAGCACCTTCAAGCGAGCAGAACTACATCATCTGCATAAAAGCAGAGATGCTACCCCCTAGCCCCAAACTGGACACGCTCCACTTTGTGTAGAAAGAAGCCCATTGAGGTGGTTCAAGCATCTGATCAGGATGCCTCCCTGCAGAGATATCCTCCAATTTGGACGAGACCTTAGTGAGAAACCCCCTGGAGGGTTTGCATATCTCAGCTGACCAAGTAATGTCTCAGGATCCCCAGGAAGACTTGGAGGACGCGGCTAGGAAGAAGGACGTCACAGCTTCTTTGCTTAGCCTGTAGCCACCTTGACCTGAATAAAAGCAGGAGAAAATGGATTCAGGTTACAATATGGAACTCCAGTTTTGCCCCTGTCTCTCTCAGGTGTGAGTCTTTTCTGTTCTGAGATCCAGGCTGGGCTTCCTTCCAATCACTGTGGTGGTCGGGCATTTTCCTATGACGAAGTAGGGTCTAGAGTAATGGATCTATTTAGCAGTAATATTCCTTAATGGAAACAGCCTAATTACCACTGCAAATAACCACAAGCCTTCACAAAGGATTAAATATACAATAGCAGAAAAAAGGCAGGTATACATTTTCCAAATGATGAAAAAGTGAAACATCTGCTGCTCTTAGCAGGTTAAAAAAAAAACGTCTGGATAAGGGCTCGGAGGGAGAGAGAAAAATGCTTTGTCACTTTAGATTTCACAGCACCAATTTGAGCTACGAGGCGGCTGGTTTGGATTTCAAAGAACTCTACTTCCAGGGAGAAAAGCAAAACAAATATTTGTTTTGTGGTTTATTGTGTTTTAATATGGCAGCGGGACAAGACGCAAATTGAATGCAGAAAAAAAAAGTCAAGATGCAGCTGCTGAAATCAACGAAAAAGGATCTGTCTCTTCCTTTGAGGAAGATTTGTGATTTTGATTACTGCCCAGTGTGATTATTTGGGTTTTAATCTTATGTTATGGTGCAGATTTTGTAGGAAATAGGAGCCTTTTTTTCACTTTCTCAAACGATTTGCTTGACTTAGCCTGTCCCGTCCTCTTAGCTATGGTCTAATTTCCATTGTTAGCAGTGAGATGATCTCAGATATGAAAGCACAGACGGTACAGACTTCTTTAGATCCTCTCAGACTCAAAGGGTATAAAGCAGAAACTACAAATAACAGTATAATCTCCTCTGCTGTGTGGATAATTTCAAATAAGGCCTGAATATAAATCCACATATCCAGGGTTATTAATAGTGTCCGCGGTTGATGACAGGCCACAGTAAGTGGCAGGTATAGTGAAATGAGGCCACCAGGGACTGCTGATTGTGAGTGAGGGCCTGTGATCATCACTCATCACCGGTCGTTACACCCCTGTCGCTGCTCTCGGTTTAAGCCCCACTGGCTGCTAAAATTGAATCTCAAGTTGTGTCCTATTTTGGTTTGAGGAACAGGTGATGTGCTTGGCCCGACACGTTCCCTCGCCTCCACACCACCCCCTTGGGGCTGTTAGTGAATGCAATGACAACATAGTTTACCAAGAAAAGGAGCGAAGGCAAAGAGGCTATTCTACAGATCAATACCTGATTAGCGTGCTGCAGATCTGTGGCACGCATGGTCGTGTTTAACGTGGGGAAAAAAAGACCCCATGAGCAACTCAATGCAAGACATTTGTCTCTGCTTTTGTTTGGTAAAATAAATCCGCGTTGGACAGCGAGCGGTTAATCAGTCCAGTGCTGTTTAATTTGCTGTCAGCTTGCGTAGCACAGAGCTGTCTGTCTCGCTTTGTTGGCCTTTGTTGACAAATGCTTGACTGACTTGAAAATATCCAGTCAAATTAGGCAAATCCTTTGTTCCTCATGTGCACAGACAGAACTGCGCTTGCTAAAAAAAAAGTTGAAAATATCACTGCAATGAGCAAGGGACATGATATTTAATTTAACAAAGTAGTTTTCTAGAAGGGTAAATTACATATTCTTCTGGTTTGCAGCAGACAAACAGCAACACAGAGTGGATCTGTGTTATTGTCGTGGGCGGCAGCACACCTGGACTTTCCTTGTGCTCTGCACCTGCCTGCCTGCTTTCAGTGTAAACTTCTCCCAACCCACCATTTACATGCAGGTCAAATCCTATTCAAATGGCTTTATCTAAACAGAGGAGCGTTTCAAAACAGACACCCTCAACTGACTTGTGATTATGCGTCAGTTTGTATAAGGTCCCCGCAGACGCAGGAATAAGCAAATTAGCGCTGCAGACAACAATCTCTAGTTGTTTATACTGTCATAATAGAACCTTAAATACGTTTTTTAATTAGTCTAAAAAGTCAGTTTGCTCCTCTTGGTCATGTTAAATCCATTTTCTGGCAAGCGTAAACATAAATATCTTTCCCGTTACTCACAGCAGGGGTGGGATTGAGAGAAATAATGCTGCCCTGCTGTGACAAAACTTTCCTACAATCTTACAATTATTTCTACCATGTGGATGATTACGGGGAGAGCAATAGATATGCACAGGCAAATTATAGTCCAATCTGGGATGCTTAGATTTGAATACCAGCGTGCTTAACTACAAAGACCATGCTAGAGAAGAGCATGAATCATATAAGAGGGGGGGGAAATAAGAGGAAGAGAAGTTCCACATCCCTGGTTTCAGGGGTACAGAGCGCTAGAGTTATATATTATGTGTAATTATGAGAGTACATTTAAAAAGGTTTGTTCTGCAGCGTGCCAAGAAATATACCCCGATGCTTTAACTTCATTTAAAGAAATGAGCCGTTTATATTAGCCACAATGAAGACAAACTGGTACAGTGGCTGCTCTTTCCTGTGAAAGTGATCACATCTTTATGGCTCCCGTCACTGCTCTTTACAGATCTGTTTCCCAGAGGTATTTGATGGGGAGAGCCAAAAGAGGGAGGAAGTGTGGGTCTGCAGCCCCCGTGTTAACAATGGCTCTCCTCAGACCCCCGGCCCAGGCCCAGCCAGTCATGAAACACCATGGAGATGTTATTGACCTCAAGGTTAACTCTCCTCAGGTAAGCCCGGGAGATAATGGACAAAAGAGCAGTTCTTTTACAGGTGGAGTGACACGGCATATCCGCGCCGCGCAGCTCCTCTCGCATTGACAGATTTTCTAATTCACTGCAGATTCCCATAAAACTGGGTGGCCAGGGCCAGCTCTGCCCAACAGAGGGCCCATTCATGCTGGGTGGGATAAGGGGGCCCGGGCCAAATTAACCTGGATTAATTTAAAAAGAGCAAAAGGGTCCTCACATCCGAATAAAATGAAGATCAATAAATTAAATGTCCGGGTCAGGATGTCAAGTTGCAGCGATGATCGACCGACACGCGGAACGCTACGTTCTTTGGCTGAGAGCGGGGAGAAAAAAAAATGGGCGAGAGAGATCCTTAATTACTTTATTCCAAGGAAGAGAAGTGCTTCCATGCGTCTCTCTTTACATGCTAGAGTTGAGCTCCTATAAACACACTCATGTCAGAAAAGAATGCTCATTACTTCTCTCATTTGGCTCCGGGATTAGTCAACGCAACAGAAAAACCACTCGGACATTTTTTAAACTTGTTTGTACTCCACAGGAAGAATTATTATTTAATGTGTGATTTATGTCTCTCTGGATTTTCCAGTAACTTCTGTTTTTTTTTTCTCCTCCTTTGTTTCTTCTCCTCTACAGAACGGGTATGGATGAGATTTCCCCACCGTCGTTTTTATCAAGTTCAACTAATGTTTTATAGACGTTAATTTGTCCACCTGAGACGACGAAGTTGTTGCTTCCAAAAGAAAAAAGGTGTGCCATAAAGAAAAAAGTTGAACATGCAGCTAGACCTAAACCTGAACCACAACATGTCTTTCACTACATGATCAATTATCCAGTAAGGGCAGCCTTGTAAGGAGACCATTTCATCATGCAGCCATTAATATCTTAACAGTGTCTGCCTGGAGATGACATACAGGACAATGGAAAGAGGGCCAAAGAAATGACCAAGTGGCCCAAGCCCAAGCTGTTAGCAGATTAAAGTGACTTAAAGATGCAGGGACCCGAATTCTCCATGACAAAAGGTAAGGCAGGCGATACAGAGATTTTGGTAAGGTCATTTGACGGGCTTTTCCTCATTATGTTAGAGTAGTCTCAAGTCACTGATGTTAAACTATTTTTTTCCACCCTTTTAAAGGGAGACACCCCAGGCAAAAAACATTGTTTTTCATACACTGGTCAATTTTGTTGTCTTTCAGACTAGTGGAAAGAAAACATCCAAAATACACATTTAAGGGTGTATTTTACTACTTTGTCTTTTTGCGTCTGTGGATTTCTCCTAAATTCACCAAAATTTACCATTACATAATGCCTCATTTGCATATTTAAACATAACATTTCAGAAAACTTGTAATACAAAAAATATTTATCTTAATGTGAGTAATCACCTGGGGAAGTTTCACGGTGATATGTATATCTATTAACCTGCAGTGTCTTGCAAAATGTATGGATTATACCTTTAAAGGCTGATTTCTCTCAGACTCTGAGAACAGAAATCTCCTCTTCTGTAGCACTTACATACACAAAACTTTCCAGTTTCATTCCTATCTATATTCTGAAGGTTTTTACAGAGGGGATTTGTTCATATCTCATTCATAGCCTGATTTATAGAACATTTTATTCCTAAAAACATGGCGAAAATTGTTTTTTAATGGCTGTTGGCAGTATTTTCTGATTTATGGAGTGATAAAAAAGAGATATTAAAATTCCTTCTGTAAAAACTTTTGACTCTAAAAATGTCAGCAAAATGAAACAAAAAAAATGTAGAACCTGGCTTTATCCAATGTTTAGATTTCTGTTCTGGAAATGTATACAAATTAGCACAAATTTGATCAGCTAATGCCTCATTTGCATATTTAAACATACATTTTCCCAAAATGTGTGATACAATAATAAATGTCTGACTGTAAGTAGTCAACTGAGGAAGTTTCATGGTGATCTCTATTAGTTAAAATGTTTTTCCCATTCACCTGGGGTGTCTCCTTTTAATGTTTTCATCTGCCGTTATGACAATTACTAATTTCACATATAGAAAGTTAAATTCATATGCAAAAACATAGTTCATATGTGGGATGAAAAAGGAGAATTCAATGCATTCACACAACAATGATCATTTTTTTTCATGTGACAGTTCGTACATAAGACGCAAAAACAGAAAAAAGTTTTTCCATTTCTGACGTGATGCTAATCCCAATTTAAGAAATTACATTTACTGAATTTCCCCTCAACCGTCAGTCTTATGATGCCCACAATGTCTTTTCTAAATTAAATACCAAACCTGTTGCTGAGGCAGGCTTCGCAAATATGCCAACAGGATACTTCCTCAGATTAGCAGGGCTGTTTACACAGTCCCCTGGTAATCTGGGCCACAGGGGACATACCTGTACTGTGTCAGAGACGGAGCTAGAGTTACACAGTGGGACCAACCAGCCACAACGGCCCACACCAGAATACGATACAGAGGGTCCAGCGGGACTGGCCTGGCTCCAGAGGGGTTGGCACTGGGTACAACTGGCCTCGTCTCCCCCTGCCAGACAAGGGGAGGAATGGTGTGTGTGTGTGTGTGTGAGTGTATATGTGTGTGTTGGGTTGTGTAAGGTGGTAGTGGGAGGGTTTATACCAGCTGCCACCTCTACATCCTTCCTTCCTGTTCTTGTTTTTTTTTGGGACATACTTTGGTAATTGGCTTGTCTACAGGTCCATAAGCAATACTGTTGTGGCACACACACACACACACACACACACACACACACACACACACACACGCACACACACACACACACAAAGAGGAAGCTTTAACCGTGCCTTATGGGCCTGGACAATGACAGCACACAGAGAATACTGGTGTTATTGTGCACAGAGGGGAGGGCAGTTTTAATGGAGCCTAAAGCTGATGGAAAGATAATAGGAGAGAGTTGCCTTGTTTGAACTGCATGTTTTATACAAATACACAACTGTGTGCTCATGCATCCATGTATGTGTGTGTGTGTGTGTGTATTCTCTGGGCCGTCCCCTTCCTCCCAGGTGCTCTTCACTCTTCATCCCCTCTGCTCCTTCTCTCTACAAACAGAGATGACATTATATCTCTCCTTGACCAATCACAACAGCTCCTGATATGTGGTACATGTGTTCCAAACTCTTTTCCCTCGCGAGGTCCAACAGAAGCAACCCTGTCTCCCACAAAATTACGTTCCCATGCAACTAAACTGCATAACCAAAATATGTTTTGATGGAAACATATTTTCTCCCGTATTACGGTCAAAGTTTTAAACAGTTTTAAACACTAGATTAAAGTTGTAAATTAAAACAAATGTACTGGGTAAAAAATAGGGCTGTCAAAGTTAACGGAATAATAACACGTTAATGCAAATTACTTTTAACGTCACTTGTTTCTTTAACGCCTTAATGCAACTTGTGATTTTTAGGTTGTAGCGGGCATCATATGAAACTAAAAAATATAAGGAATCCATTGGTACCAACAATGTCATACTAGCTTGTCGGGAAGGAGGATAAATAACTTCACAAAGTTACGCTAAATTTTGTCAAGGAAAAACTGGCATGGCCATTTTCAAAGGGGTCCCTTGACCTCTGACCTCATGATTTGTGAATGAAAATGGGTTCTATGGGTAAACACGAGTCTCCCCTTTACAGACATGCCCACTTTATGATAATACAGTTTGGGCCAAGTCATAGTCAAGTCAGCACACTGACATACTGACAGCTGTTGTTGCCTGTTGGGCTGCAGTTTGCCGTGTTATGATTTGAGCATATCTTTTTTATGCAAAATGCAGTACCTGTGAGGGTTTCTGGACAATATCTGTCATTGTTTTGTGTTGTTAATTGATTTCCAATAATAAATATATACATACATTTGCATAAAGCAGCATATTTGCCCACTCCAATGTAGATAAGAGTATTAAATACTTTAAATACTTACTCCCTTTAAGGTGCATTTTGAACCAATAAAATATGTGCGATTAATTTGCGATTAATCGTGATTAAATATTTTAATCGATTGACAGCCCTATTAAAAAAAACATGGTTTGGCTTAAAATGACTACGACATTTAAACAAAACGGAAACGCAACAAATGACTACGTTTCGCACAGGACACCAACAGCAGTCTCCTGGGGGGAAATCCGGTGTTTGTTTGACCCATCCAACTCCCCTCCCGCCCACCTGCTATTATTCATTAACGTTATTATTCAACGTAACTTTCATTCACGGTCGTTCGATATACTACGTCACTTACTCTCCGCATCCCTCGTTGTACGACGTCACTCACTGCGGCCGTCCGCAGACTTACAAAGTTATCTGTGATACGTAAAAGACGACCGTAAACCGTGACAAAATTTGCTTCCTTCCAAACGTAATTGGGAATGCAATTTAGTTGTATGGGAACGTAATTTTTAGGAGGCAGGGCTGAACAGAACCGGTCTGGTGAGCTAGACCTGTTCAACATTGTTTTACCTGCGACCGTCAACCCATCACATCAGTCCAACCCCAACCCAGCAGGACAGGGTACCAGCAGACAGCAGCGCACCACACAAAGGCTTTCTTTATCACACCAAGGCTTCAACAAACCCTGAGTTCAGTTTTCACGGCCTTATCAAGATCTTCTGCAAGTGTGCTGGAAAGCCACTGATGCAATGTAAAGAAACACCCCTGGGATTTCACAACCCCACACATATATTCCACGTGAGGTAGACTGTTCAAAACAGAGTTTAGTTCTTGTTTGTATCACGTAGTTCAGACTGAAAACTCTACTGTGGCAGTTAAACAGAAGCGAAAGAAGAGATGAGAGATACATAACAATGCTGCTAATGACAATGACGATGATAATGATGCCATTACCCTCCCTCCCCCCCTCCTCCTAATGGGAGAGCAGCCACAGGGTGTGTTCAACAAGCTCGTGAGGCAGGAGGATGATTCTGGAGTAAATCACTTGTGGAAAGGTGAAATGTGGCCAGCACGAGTCGGCCTAATCCGTGCCAGACATGTGCAGAACACCAGAGGAGCAGGTGCAAACAATTGAAGCAGCTGTCAGTGAGCTGCCGTGATCTCTTCTGATATCTTAATTGTTAGTCAATCCAAGAGCAATTTTGGCAACATTGCTGTCAGCCCCGGGACTTGCCCCGCTCCGCTCCCATCTGTCAGGGGGCTCGCAGGGATCTGGTGCAGCTCTCCCTCCCTGACTGTCTCTGGGATGTGTGTGTCCAGCCCATCCAACATCTCTGAGGGAAATCGGGCCTGATTGCTGCCATTTCCGCTCACTTTGGCGGTTTGGGTCGGGGGTGCAGAGCTAATGCTGATAATTGCCACGTTTCAAAACTACTGGAATTCGTCGGGCCTCCCACCCAACAAAACCCCGTCCAGCCCAGTCCCGACCCCCGTGTCGGTTCAATGTTCCTAAACATCGTGATTAGCATAAGAGCAGAGTGTGTGTCAGTACGGATTCAGGTCTGGGATCTGAAACTCTCCAGACACCCCCGCCGTGGAGTCGTTAGGTGATCAGGAGCTCCACAGATGTGAGGCCGAGCAATCAGACAGTAAACAGCACCACAAAGAGCGCGGTGAGCTAATGCAACTCTCGGCCAAAAGTAGCAAAAACAATCGTTCTAATTTGAGTCAACGTCAAGAAATTAAAGCAGAGGAGTTCTTTTTAAAAAAAAAAAATTGGATAACATGTAAGTTCGCACACATTCACAGACAGCCAAGAGGCGTCATTATAAAGAGATAACTCACAGTGCAGTGACAGTGAGTGACCTGCCTCTACCCATTCAACATGAGGTGAGGCCTGACTCTAAAGGCCCAGCCTGACCCTCCCGGTGATTTATGTGGCCCCAGTAAGCCGGGTCTATTTGAGGGCCCAGCGAGGAATGAAAGTGTTAACAGTGAGTGTTGGGGAAGGTGGGCGCTGAGGGGAGAGTTATGAGTTTTCTCAGCTGAGCGCCCAGCTTTGGGTTTCTGACATTGTTTTCATCCGAGAGGGAGGAGAGAGCAGCGGTAGTAAAAAGGTGGGGGGGGGAGGCCGGCAGAAGGATGGGGGGGTCTACGGAGCCCGCAGGCTTGAACTCCACAGCTGAACCACTGACCCCGACCATCCATCAGTGCAGGGGTGTGACAAGGCAGGGGCAGGAGTATGTGACAGGAGGGGGGGCAGGAGCGGAGAGAGCTGATGACGGGGGGGAAAGGGACTGAGGGGCTATAATGGGCTTTGGGACATGGGAGGGGCCAGTCACTGAGAGGGAAGGAAAGGCCAGTGTACTGTAGAAGGACGGAGCGGGTTAATGGGCTCGAAGAGAGGGAAGGATGAAACAATGACAAAAGGTGTGTGTGTAATACAAAAGTCATTATAGAAATATTAAAATGATGCTTCTTCAAGAATCAAATACACGTATCTAATCCAAATCTACTTTGCAAATTTAAGGTAAGAAAAGTTAAATATTCAAGAGGTAAAAACTAGGGCTGTCAAAGTTAATAACACATTAACGCAAATTTGTTTTAACGCCACTAATTTCTTTAACGCATTAACGCAACTTGTGATTTTTAGGTTGTAGCGGGCTCATTTTTAAAGCGAGAGTGAAGATACTGGTATCATATGAAACTAAAAAAACCTATGAATCATTTGTACCGACCATGTCATAATAGCTTGTCGGGAAGGAGGTTAAATGACGCTCCAAACTTGCGCCAAGTTTTGGCAAGGAACAAACTGGCATGGCCATTTTCAAAGGGGTCTCTTGACCTCTGACCTCAAGATATGCGAATGAAAATGGGTTTTATGGGTACCCACGAGTCTCCTCTTTATAGACATGCCCACTTTATGATAAGCACATGCAGTTTTGGGCAAGTCATGGCAATGCAGTACCTGTGAGGGTTTCCGGACAATATGTGTCATTGGTTTGTGTTGTTAATTGATTTCCAGTAATAAATATATACATACATTTGCATAAAGCAAGCATATTTGCCCACTCCCATGTTGATAAAGGCATTAAATACTTGAAAAACTCCCTTTATTAAGGTACATTTTTAACAGATAAAAAAATATGTATTACAGATGTGTAATTTGTGATTCATCGTGATTAACTATGGACCATCATGCGATTAATCACGATTGAATATTTTAATCGATTGACAGCCCTTTTAAAAAAAAAAAAAAAAATGTAATCACGCACTTGTTTATGTCGTTGATAGAAATTAATACTCCTATTCACCATGGATACATTTAAACTGACCAGATCTGATCATTTAGACATGATTAATGAAGAATGAGCTAAAAGAGTTCATCATCGGGACACTAAAGTAATGGGGCTTTGCAGTTTCATGTGAATAATTAATTATAAATCAGTCATTTCCAGCAGTAATGGCCATTTGCAACATTAATAATGTCTTGGTAATATTGAAATGAATATAATGCCACCTTTGTGTAAAAAAAAAGTGTAGATTTATTTCATTATCTGCTATTTTTTGTACATTGCTGTTTGCTTATAAAAATAAGAGAAAAATCCAAATTGCAACCCGTCTATTGGAACCAAATCCTTAAAGTCTGCGAGAGACAACGACTTCATTTTTCTGTTATACTGTTTCCACTTTTGTGAGATTTAGGCAGCGCTCAAAGCCAGATCGAACCCTCCCCCCATGTAGGCTCATACTGCCAGCGTCTTTCAGCTGTTGCCCAAGACTCACTGTCACTTGGCTCCACACAATGCATGGCCAATGGGTAGACTGGATCCCAGCATCCGTCCTCAAGAGGGGCATTGGCCCTCGGCCAGACAAGCCTGAGCAGGGGCCCCTGTCGCACTGAAAGACTAGAGCAACACTAATGGTTAAGTCTGAGGAAGGGTCTATGGGAGAGAGGGGAGGATCGTTTTAATATGATCCAGTTTGGAACTCCATAACACATATTCCGGTTTCATTAGGGGCCAAAGATGGAGCCTTATGTCGGCAGCATTAGCAGTTATAGGGGTGACTGTGTTTGTCTGCTTGACACTGTGTAAAAGAGGGGTTAAGACGTAGAGGAAGAAGAGGGGGCGGAGGGGGAGAGAGGTAGAGAAAGAGAGAGTTCGTGGCCCTCCCAGTTCGGTTATGGCACTGCAGCATGGACAAATCCATGAGCAAGCGAAACCACTGTTTTAAATAGCAGGTATCTGGTGTCAGCGTGCCCTGAGAGAGGCCCTCTCCATCAATATGTTCCTTTGCCCTTGTCTGCTCCTGATATCTTTATCTTGTCAGGACCTCTCCTGGATGTTCCACCTCAATGGCTTCCGTCTGCGCTCGTCCTGTTCTGTGCAGATGGGCCGCTGCTGGTCGCTCCGCTTTAGGCCCTTGAGGCCGGATGGGGTGGGGTGGGGGGTTAAGGTGCAGCGGGGGCGAGCTGAAGGCAGTCTTATGTCAACCTGCAGTCTACAGGGGCCTCATTACACAGACGCCAATGGAGAAGCTTTTAGAGGGTAATTAGACCATTACAGATAGCCGAGGGAATAAATGAACACTCCTTATGTCCTCGGAATAAATGAGATGTTAAAATGTGCATTTTTTTCAATTAGTAATGCATTTGGGAATTTTCCCTTATCTAGTAAATATTGCAAAAAAATACACAACTTTAAATGCTGAATAAGGAAACTAATACACAACATGTCTGTCTTTGCAATAATCCTTAAACGTTGAAAGAAAAAACTGTAAAACCTGCACATTTTTGTCAACTTTATATGATGCAAAAATGAACCACAGTCTGGTTTACCTGCTCCTATCACAAATCCACCGTGTTGAAATTGACTGTACTCCAGTCTGGTGGCAGGAGGAAGCTCCCACTGTTCTTTCCTGTAATTTGGAGCTTACCCTGAGATGAAAATGGGAGCGGGGATTGTGGGAAATGACAGATGCGGCTCGGGAGGGCCATTGAAGAGGTCATATGTCATCACGGGGTCGCACACGCCCTTTGAGCAGGGGCCGAAAGCGGGGTGAAGGGGGTGGGGGGGTCGGCTTCCCACACTACCTGGAGAAGAGACCAGGCCTGGGAATGCAGCTAACCTGGAGCTGACTGACTCCACTCACCTGTCAGTCTGGTCGTAAGCGTGTCTTGGATTTATGTTGGCTGTGTCTGCCTCCGTATAGCGGAAACAAACCTCTTGTAGTGTAGGTTTATCAAACATTACACCTATAAATCATCACCACCATCAACGCCATGCTCCTCAGCCTGGTATGTCCTGCCAGCGTTTGAGTTTCTGACAGACCGGCGCCTGCACTATATTTAATCTCTGTCTTCTGCCCGTCTCTTTTAGTCACTTGCAATGTGTGTGTACGTGTGTGAGAGAGAGAGAGGAAGAGGAGCTCAGGACCAAGTGTGTGTGATTTTAATAGCCGCCGGTTACCTGCTCACACATGATACCCCTCCAGCCTGCTTTGGCAGATGGCTATTACTTTCCAGTTGTGAAAATCAAGCTTATACAAACACAGGCAGGACTGAGACGCGCTGGACCAAGTGTAGTATCCCTCTGATAGATAGCGCGTGTGTGTGTGTGTGTGTCAGTGTGTGTGTGTTGTGATGAGGGCCGATTCTCTGGCGTCTGTCATGCGCAGCCTATCCTGTGGAAATCATTAAGTAGGAGCACTAGGCCGTCACTTCCTGGCAAAGCATGCAAGTGAGATGAAGAGCTTTATCACTTTCCAGGACAGGTGGGAACATTATTGAAGTCAGGACAGTATTAGTGTCGGACCTGAATCAAAAGTGAAAAGTCATTTCATGGCTTTTGGCCTTTGTTTGAAGTTGTTTGGAGCTTTTCATTTCTGCAATTTTTGTGAACATTTGGAGTTTAAAAATCATTTTTAGACTTTTTTTTTCAAGCCATTAAATAATTATAAATACAAATAATAAGTAAGAAATGTGACAGTTTAGACTTTTAATTTGCATATCTTATACTTATCTTATTACTTTCTTAATCTATACACAGCTTTGATTTGTAGACAATCCAACAGCCAACTGTAATTTTTCCGGTTTCATTAATTGTGGCCACTTCATTTTAGGTATGAAACCTGAACTTCTCGCTGTCTTGAAACTCAATAGTCCTTTTAGTGTCAAGGTTGGCCCTGTCCTGCTGCCTCTCTCATGGAATCTGCCATCATGTGACTCGCCCCCACTGTCCCAAACCGCCGGGGTTATTGATCCCTCGCTGTTGTGAGTGAGACATTTACTGTAGCCCATATTGCTGCACACCGGAGAGCTGCGCACGGATCACTTCTTTTCTGTACACTCAATCGATAGATAATATTGTGGTAAATTATTCAGCCTCTTCGACATGTCGACAACGTGATGTTATATTATTATTAAGCATAATAATAATAATAATAATTTTCTAGAAATTGAAATGACTACACATCCTGAATATGTTACATATTATATTACTTAATTAAGATGTTGCCTTGAATTGTAATACTGCCATAATTAACTTAATGGCTCTAATTAAAAGTCAAAATAAAAATAAATAAATACATTGATGAATTATTTAAGTACAAATATAATAGCAGTCTGTGCAATTTATGCTCTTTCAGATTTACTGCGGAACTTTTTTATATTATCATTATTATATTACTTTATCTTATTATTGGCTAACTTTTTGATATTTTCACTTTTTTTAAATGTTACCTTATATTATAACATCACAGTTAATAGCTATTCTGTAATAAGGAATAATAATACAAGCATTAACCATGCTGATAACAATTTATAGAAGCTTTTAAAAGTGATCAGCAGTGTAAAATTCCTAAATGCTAATACATTTTTTTTTCTCTGTTTTAAATGTTCATTTTGATTTTCTCTGCCAATATTTTTCAATTATCCGTTAAATTTCTGCCTGTTTTCTGCAATATTTAAATGATGAATTATCAATCTCCGTATTTCTGGGTTTTGCTGCAAAACAAAAAATGTGATTTTAGAATAGTTCATGTCAATTATTTATCCGTCAGAGTAACATGAGTTCCAGGCTTATTGTCTTAAAGCAGTTCATACACTAAAAGGTATTCATTAAAAACTTCATTAGGCAAAGGACAGTTTGCCGCTCGGCTAATTAGTGCGGAGTGGTGATGAAGGTAATGAGGCCGGATCAGGTGTCTCTCTGACCGCTGGCCTCTCGCTCAGACACGGCGGGCAGCCAGTGACTGGAAGGCCGGGGCCTTATGTAAACCTCATAGCACTTCCATGTACATGTACTGCCATCTACTGGCCACATATCAGGCAGTGGCTTACAGTTAGTAGCAGTCTGTAGCTGTGTAAATAAAATAACTCATACAGTACTTAATTTGGAAATTTCAACATTCAAATTGTTAAGATGCTGTTTTCACAGTAAGGGTGACCAGGTGTCCCACTTTATGAGGGACTGCACAGCATTTTTATCCTTTTTCCCGTGTCCCACATATTGATACTATGTCCCACATTTTCATTGGCTCTAGTTTTTAAAAGTTAAACCACTGCAGGACAGACGCTTTTTCTAAAATATGGCTTTTATCCAGTGGCTGTGAAGAAAGCAGGGAAGGCTGTCATCACGTGGGTCAAGTGCAGGTTAACATGTCTTTGCTGCGCCATGGCCAACGGGAAAAAGTCACAAGCTATGCAGATTTAGGCAGAATATGATGGAAAGTACCACAAAGAAAAGGAAATGCAGCTACAACAAAGACTGTTAAACTACTTAAAACTGGGTAAAGCCGGTAGAAGGTGATTCTCAAAGAGTTCTTGCAAAATTTGCTATTTTTCAATCAGAGGGCAACATGTCCCACATTGTCCCACACAAACATACTCTTTGTCCCACATTTAGTTTGTTGGGACCTTGTCATCTTAATTCACAGGTGTGTAATATTGACCTGCTTTATATATTCATTTTTGCATAACAGGAATGAATGTAATAACTCTCCTTATTAGTCTTCAAGCATTGTGTGCAGCAAGTGTGAAAAGTGTCTTGAATTTGCATTTTGTTTCTGAAGTAAACAGTAAAAACTCTGCCGGGTACTGTATAGGCGTAGATAATCTCTCACCTTGTCATGATACATCTGAAAGGTCCATTCGGAGCAACATGCTGGAGGCTACACAAGCCAAAAATCCTGAAGAGAGCTTTATAATAGTGCTGAAACTCTGTGTGTGTGTGTTTTTTGGGGGAAATCCCACATGTGCCTGCCTGAACTCGGAGCCCTCTCTGGGTATATACGGCCGAGCCCTGCCGGGACAGGACCCTTGGGTGGCATAAAGTGTACTTTTGCTTCACACGGTTCATAAAATGATCAATAATAATCATAAGTCAAAGTTAGAGCTCCTATCACAGAATAATTTGTTAATATTGCAACGCAGGGGAGCATTTGTTCAAGCTCCCCGTTGCCCTTTTAAGAACGAGGCACTTCACACTTGAATTTCGTCCATGTAAAACAGCGCTTCCCACTTTTACCGGTCAACCTTCACCCAGCATCACCTCTGACCGCACACTCCTCTGTCTGAATCCTTCATAAACTTTCCACCGATTTGTTCTCCAACAACACAACTCTCAAACATCTTTGGCGCAAATTATAGTGTGCGATGCCTCTGGCATAGTCAGCACGCAGAATAAACTGCCTCTAATTGTGATGCTTTGACCATCTTCTCCCCTGACTGTTGTTTAGCTTGGCTGCTGCTGCCCGGGGCTTTGTGGTTTCAACCCGGATAGCTCCGTCGGTGTGAGAGGGAGAACGCATTATTATTCCTGCTGCCCGCTACACTGCACATGCTAATAAGGGAGGACCACTGGGATGTTAAAATAAAAAAAAAATGAGGGAGACGGTGATGTCATCAGTGTGCTTTATCTGAGTTGGGATCTGAGGGGGGTGTAGTTTCCTCTGGTAGAGACTCTGGGGCCCACGAGTGAACCCGTGGCTTTGCCAGGGAGCCTGTTTAAGGAGATTACTCAGTCACCACACCTTTGTTGAATTATGGGCCAGAGTGAAAGGCCGTGCACTGTGGACATCCCAACGAGACGCCACGCTGACAGCTTTTTGACACTCAAATCAACATGGACAGACATCAGAGTTCTGTATTTCTGACTTCTGGGATGGAGGACGATTATGAATTTATATTCCACATTTTGTCCCTCTTAGGCAAAACTTTCCTTGATGGCAAACATGCCTATGAGAGGATTTGTTAATCAACTCTCAAGCAAACATCAATGTTTGATCGCAGACAATATGACATTATTAGTGCAACATTATATCAGTTACACCGCACTAACTGTCCATGGCAGGCTCATGAAATCAGATAAAACTAAAGACTACCTCATACAGTATGTTGGTGGTGGTCTCATACAGTATATGTGATCAGATCCAATGTCCTGAACAAATTACAATTACAAAGATGAGAAAGACACACTTTGAAAAAAGTGGGATACCCTCTTAGGAATTATTGGGAACCCACAATTGAATTAAGTCATTTCCTCCTGGTCTGGTAAAGAGATGGTTGAAGTCCTCAGTTACACTCTGCATCCTCAATACTGTAGTGGTATGAAGTGATGACCTTTAGCACGTCCAGCCAACAAGCAGTGGCAGTACATATTTGGTCAAAATATGACTTGTGTTTTACTATCCTGTATAAGAAATATGCAATAAAAATGTAGGAGTTCTGTGAAAACAGCTTTTTAAATTTGCAGTTGCAACAAAATGGAACCCCAAAAAAAGAAAAGTCAAACCGCAGTGCACTCTGGTTATGCAGTTCGCTCCTGAATTCTGGCTTTATATTGCTGCTCATGGCATGTTTGCAGTAACTACACTGGTTTGGCAATCTCTGTACTCTCTGCCACAGAAAGACACCCAACTAGACAGCTAACGCAACAAAGCTATATCACGTTTAAGTTGATTGGTGAAATGGCCACGGCTAACCTTAGCTAAAGCAAAAACTGAATTTACATTATTGATTTGTCATTAGTTTTTATCTGTGAAAAAAACAATATCTTGGTATTCAGTTCATCATTGCACATAACAAAATGACGCAGTCGCTAAATCCTATCAAATAGAGTGAAAAAAGTGTACTTTCTCAGTAGCTGCTATTGCTTAACAATTGTAAAAAATAATCAATTATATTGATTTCAATTTAAATATTCAAAGTAGACACAGACACCTAGTAAAAAAGAGATACATTTATTTCCTATATGAGCTGTAAATAAACTCTTAAAGGTGCCATTGGATTTTGTAGGAAGTATTGGAGTATTGCAGAAAATAAGCTCTGTGGCAAACATAATAATTTTCACAAAAATGCCGCTTTAGGTCATAAACAAACTACACAACGGTCGCATGAACGTAATTGTACACAATGAGGCTGTAAAGGCGTGATGTGATGACGTATTATAGTTTCATTTAGCCACCTGTTTAGCAACCGCCTTTTGTTTGTGTTAACCACAGACCTTGTTTCAGGCATCTAACTAAAAACCCATTAACTGGAGGGTGGGTGCTATGTTTCCGTGATGATGCCGTCGGTCGGGACGGCGTTATCAGCTGTAACCGTCGTATGAGTGTACTGCAGAATGGCGGCCGTGAGCTGGCCAGTGGGGCACGCTGAATATGCACTTTATTGCCTGTGCGGCCAGCCCGGCGATGTAAACAAGGCACGGAGAAGCTCTGATTACAACACACACAGAGAGTGACTTCATTCTCTACTCATGTAGACATTACTCCTCTATATCTTTACATAGCAAATAGTTGTTTGCTGCTATATTAATAATCTGAATGTTGAATAGAGAACCTTTAAACCAACTTAGAATTAGAAAGAACACATTTTGGTTGCATTTTTGAGGCATTATAGTAACATTTCTATCTGTTAGGGAGTACGCTAATCAGCCTAAAAGCCTCTTCTAAGCTTCACTGCTCTCTGCTCTAAGGGCAAACTTAGGGTAAACTTCACACTTATTTCCCATGGCAGCAGAGGGGTGAGGTGATAGTCTGAGACTGGGGCTGATCCTGGTGGGCGGGGGACTTCCACAGAGTATTCCAGCCACAGCACAGAGCCTGATTTTTATTGCCCTGATAAAACGTCCTCCAGGGTAATCGTGACAGGCAGTTGCCCCTTTTCATGCCCACACTGCAACGGCACCGCAAGAGACCGGAGAGAAAATCACACATCCCATTTCTCACACCGGCCTGTCCCTCTTACTCTGCCCCAAAATGCGTTTTATGGACATTTCCCCCCCCCCCGTTCACTGCAGATGGGTTAAATATTACATCAAAGCGTCTTTAATGTTTCACAGTACCTCTCGTATTTCTCCTCAGTATCGAGTTCAAAACTGGTGCAGGCTGCGTTTTTACAGTAGATTTAATGGATCAATGTCCATAATCACATTAGCACTGGCTTAACATATAACAAATTTCACCGTACCAGCATCAAAGACCTGACCTCTTGTTATAATCAGGCATAGCATCTTTTCCTCCACTCAAGATCTATAGGGCCCTCTGATACTGGGAGAAACAGAAAATTATCAAGGGGGTGATAAGCTGTAGTGTACGCAGCTCAGAGAGTAGCTGTGTGAGAGAAAAACATTTGTCCCTCATAGTCGCACAGTCACAGACGCTTTGTGCAACTCCTCACTGTTTGCATGGATCATGCTGATAATCCTCTCCTTCTCCAGCTCTGGTTCATCAGAGGCGAAATAAATCGTTTTCTTTAAAAAAAAAAATAATCAAAATACCAGAAACATTCATTCTTAAAGTCAGAGGGCAAAAGGATTTTCTTGTGAAAGAAAAAGAAAGCATGATGTATGATGTCTGAGTAAGAAATACCACGACAGTCTTCACTCAGCACTTCCCGTACGAGGCCAACAGGCCATCAATGAATAATACAGATTAACTAAAAATTCAAACAGACAAACTGCAGACAAACTAGAATTGATGGCTTCCACTGAGCCACTCATGACGTAAAAGGAAAAACATGTCGGGTTCCCCCGGCCAGGTTAATCAAGACAAGCTTCCCCTGCAAAAAGACGTGTGTGTATGTGTGTGTGTGTGTGTGTGATTGCAGCTCAGCGCTTTTCATGTGTATGTATGTGTGAACCCATTTCTCATTCACAATATGCAATCTTATTTTACGGCTGAGTGTTTTTGCCATACATGCATGAGGTCTTTGCCCATATTCCTCTACCCAGCGCAGCATAAATAAACAGGAACTCTCTATAATCCATCATCCTGTGTGCTGTGGGAGCGTGCCCAACACAAACATGGCTTCTGTTTTCTATCTGTGAGAGAGGGACTGTGTGTGAGGGCTAGGATGGGTAGCACTATTATGTTAGTGCTCAGTCCATGACTGTGAAACATAAACCGGCTGCACTAAATGAGGATTATACAAATGAGCTTCCTCTTTGCTCTTTGTTTCTCTTTGTCCCGCTGCCTGGACAAGACGCAGAGTAGAATACACTTTATTTAATTACTCCCACAATTCTTTGAAGTCCTCATGAGATGACTCTCATGTGAGTTTGAGAAGGGCTCATGTTGAGGTGGCATGTTTTTTTTCATTTATTTGATATTAGTTAGCTGTGAACTGTTTGGCCTGTGACTTAATTTGGCTGATAAAATAATCCTTTACAGTATGTCAAACAATCATTGTAGCCTATCTACTGGTAAAATCTGGAAACAGCAGGGTCTGCGCTTTCCGTCCTCAACAAGTATCGTTAAATTCCCAAATAGCACTAAACACCAACTGCCCCAATGGAGCTGATCTGGGGACAACAGTATGAGACTGTTGTTGTTTCAGGCAACTCCCAAGTGTGAGTGTTCTCGGTTGACATTTGAAGGTAATAACAATTGTAGAAACTTTTCAAATCACAAAACTTGTGCATATTGAGTATATCTTTGCTGCACTGGCTGGTCCAGTTAACTCTTATCTTATAGTTATTGTAAATGGAGTAAAAGGTCGGTTGACGACGCCAGAAGCAAACAGCTCTTCTTGCAAAACTAACTTTCCCATCAGCCTCAGCTGCACTTTGTGTTTAGTGTTTAGCAAGGGACAGTGTGTAGGATTTCAGGGGATCTATTGGCAGAAATGGAATATAATATTCATAACTATGGTTTCATTAGTGTATAATCACCTGAAACTAAGAATCATGTTTTCATTAGCTTGGAATGAGCCCTTCATATCTACATATGGAGCGGGTCCTCTTCACAGAGTCCAGCATGTTGCTCCGCCATGTTTCTACAGTAACACAGAACAGACAAACCAAACACTGGCTCTAGCGAGAGCCTTTCGTGTTTTTAGTCCGAAGGTTTTCTGACAGACTTGTGAAACTGCGGTAACGTTAACCGCAGAGTGCAAAACCGTGGTACCGCCAGCCGCCATCTGACTTCTGTTGCTCCCGAAGTAGTGTTATTATGGTAAGGATAAGCGAGGTGGACGGCCTTACCACAGTTTTGCACTCGGCGGCTCATGTTACCGCTGTGTTGGAAAGGTAGGAGTGAGTGGAGGGGTATTCAGTTGGTTGCAATCTGCAATCACACCACTAGATGTCACTAAATCCTACACGCTGTACCTTTAATGCTAAACTTAAGAGGGAGAACATGGTAAAGAGTATACCTGGTAAATGTTAGCATGCTGATGTTACCATTTAGGTCCAAGTGCCACCGTGTCAAAGTACAACCTCACAGAGACACTAGCGTGACTGCAGACTCTTATCTATGGTAACAAATCCCCGTTAGAAAATTATGATTAAATTTGATAGTGGTGTCGGCTTATTTCTACACACTATAACTCAAGATAAGAATAATAATCTTTGTGATGCTTCTCAAAATGTATCCAATGAATTGGTCTTACTCTGTAATACTGGACAGCTTCACTGTGTCAGTGGGGTTCTAAATTAACTCCAATTTTAAAAATACATGCAGTAATTATTAGTTTCTGGCTGGATACATTTCTATATAAAGGAAAAAAATACATTTAACTTTAATCTCTCAGAGAATAAAGATGCATTTTACCTAAAGCTCATTCTCTTTATGACTAGTTACTGTGGGTAATTGGTGCCTTATGTCAGATTTATGGTAACAACTGACCTCATCCACGGTATTTTATGCTTAAGCCTAGATTGACTTCCCCGTCGCAGTTCTTGTCATACTACACCAACAGCCATATAGTAACAATGGTGGGGCTATTGTACCCAGCATAATGCATTTTACAATATCCTCATTCATTGCATGAGGACTTTATTTACAGAGCCCCCTTGGGTAACGCAATGCCATGCTCTGATCACACACCAGCCCACTGCATGTAATTATCCTCATCCTGCTCTCCAATCTGTCACTGCCCAAACTCATTTGTAAGAGTGCATGTACAGTGATTAAAGAAACTTCTGTGCCATTGCAAAAAGAGGAAAAAGGGGGGATTTCTATCACTCCCCTCCCGTCCTCCTCCTCCTCCTCCTCCTCCTCCTCCTCCTCCTCCTCCTCCTCCTCCTCCTCCTCCTCCACATTCGGGGAATTCTCCAAGAGCGAGGCGAAGCTGCCATGTCAGAGCGAGCCAGGCAGACGTGTACAGATCGCCAACATTGCTAATGCATCTGCGGCACTGGTGCAGCAAGTCAAGTCATAATAATTAAAGACATACAACATCTCAGGACTTCATTAATCATGGTTTATATGGACTTTGAAGCCCTAATGAAAAACAGCCTGCCTCTCTGGGTTTATTGTGTCTGTACAAATTGTGGGGACGGCGTACGCCAGGAAGACCCCCCCCACCCAACCCCAGTCCTGACCGGCTGTTACAGGATGTGGTGATGGAAAACAAAAAGATAAGATTTGGTGAAAAGCTAGTGATGGTTACAGAGAGGTCAAGGTTGTTTATGCAGACGCCGAGCGCCGTTCAATCAGACAAAAGTGAGCCGCTGACAGTGACGGCCGTGTGAGTTTACACGTCTTTGTGTTTTGCGCCCTCGTGTGTGCACTCGGCGGTCAATGTTTTCTGTCCTTGGTCGAGCGAAATGAAGGCCTTTGGGGATTCATCTTCCACTGTCACGTATCATCATCTTTGATTCGCTATTAGTTTCTCAGATTCTCACCGTGCTCTCCAGCCCTTCTGGAGGTGCATTACAGTGAGATCACAGTGAGAGATTACTGGGTATTAAGCTCTCGGTGCCAGAAGTGGAAATTACAGAGAGCTTGTCAACGCCAGAGCGCTCTCTCTGCTTGTTTTCTCCCGGAGAGAGAGGGAGGTAATGCTTTACTCACCACGTTTCATCCCAATGGCTTGTGACTGGTCCCTGGCAGTGCTATCAGTGGTGAGTCACGGCCAAAAGTATGCGTATAGCGCAACGAAAGCAAAGGAAGACAGAGAAGGACAGACTGTTTAGGACTCCAGCCCAGGACACATGCATCTTCTCCCAATAAAAGTCCCTTTGGCAGGTTTACATCGCATTAGTCCACTGAACCCAAGGAAATATACAGTGGAAGGGAGAGAGGGGAGCATCCATCATCTGAGTTGCAAAGGATGAAGTCATTTTATTTACTCCCTTATGATGTGTCCTGCCTACAGGTGCAGTGTCATCCTTTTGGTTCCAAAGGTAAGCTATCTGGATTCTATCCATCTAAAGCTATTTTTGTAGAACAAGTAGATTGATTACTCTAAATACACATTAAGAAAAAACATTGAGTCTGTCCACAGTAAAACGGATTTCTGTGTGGTAACTACCTGGCAGTGATTCATTTCCTCTCCAACGCAAGCTCCTCACTTAAATTTGTCATTTTATAGAGTGCCTCTGACAGAGCACAACTGACACATGAAAGTTTAAGTGGCCCCTTGGAGTAAACAAGTCAAAAAGCTCTGAGTTTGGCTGACTTAACGGAAGAGAGGAGGGGGAGGGTGCATTTATTTGAGAGCCAACAAGCATGGTGCTCTCTGGACCCTGCGGTTTGTCAGCGTTCCTCCCAGGTGAGCTCACACTGGGCCAGTCGAGCACAGCCACCCCCCTTTGCCCATGGCCAGGAGGAAACAGCGTCCACTGCTCTCTGGGCTTGACTCACACACTATTTTGCTGGTAGTCAAAACAAAATTAGCACCAGTTTGTTATTTCTAGTTAGCTCATCCATGACTCCTGTGTTCATCATTTCTGAGGTTAGGGAAATGTTTAGTTGCCACCTTTGAGTTTCTAGGGATTGGGAAGAGAAAGATCAGAGTAGTAGCTGGTATTTATAGTTTAATTCGAGGCCAATGAGATGATGTTGGTTGTTTAAGAGCGAGGAGAAACTATATTTAAGCCTGTGCTGCTGGCGAGCATCCCTTCTGCTGGATTGCCGTTGAGCAAGAGCTTGAATCCTTTCCAGGTCACTTAACGTGCATCCCAACTTCAAACAAAGGACTAAATAATTAAGGTATCGTATAAATCATACAAAGTTGAGATTTTAAAGGTTGCCAATAAAAGCACCTAATCATCGTGAGATTATATCCAACTGGGCACTGGAAATATTAAGGGAGAAGACATTAAAGTGATTAGAAAAGTCTTGGTCCTGAAATATTGTTGCATGTTTTCTGACCAAAAGCATGACGTTTTGTTAATATGGGTGTCAAGTAGAGGACCTCACCTAGAAAAGACAACCGAGACAATATCGCCACCTTGTGTTTAACATGTGTGTTACATGCTTAAAGAAAGAATCTCTCCACGCCCACCAATAGTAGCCTGCTGACTTGGCACACCAGGTGATATTAGTGGACTATTCGTATACTCGACACTGACAACAAGAAGGTGTGGGGGAAAAAAAAAATTAGAGAACAGCTTGCAAGGATACAATATAACAATTATGCTTATCATTTTGTCTTTGTACATCACATAAAATGTGTATTTCTAATGCAGAAACAAGAGAAACCAAATGATTTAGACCATAATATCAGTTTTAGATTTTATTACAATGCATTATTAATGTCAGTCTTGGTCACAGTGATATACCAAAGGAGACAGCTGTCCATTATGATTAGCAAATACATTACTTTTTATAGATATGATAAGAATAAATATGTGATTCATCGACACGTTTATTAAAACAAGAATAAATAAACTTATACACTCAACTATATTGCACTTTGTTAGCCATTTGTGTTAGTTATGAAAAAGCAGACTTTTCTCAGAATATGGTTAGATCATCAAGGCTGTAAAAAGTTCCTTATTCTCCTCGTGGTCTGTGTTTCCTTCCCCAGGCCGTCCGCCTCGTCTGCCTCTCGCCACTTCTCTCTGGGATGCAGGAGGACGTAGTACAGCACGAGACAAACCAGCCCCAGCACTGAACCTCCAAATATTAACCCACTGACCGTCAGCAAAAACGTGGCTGTCCGCAACTCTGGCCTCAACAAAGCCAGCAGTGAAGGAGCTGTAATGTTTATAAAAGCGAACAACAAGTAGTAGGTGATCATTTCTGCTTTGGTGTCCTGTCCTTTGACGTTGAAAAAGGTGAACGTGAGGATGACCCCGGTGACTGCTCGGTACACGTGCTCAAGCGTTTGGGATGAACAGAAGTTGGTCCGAAGCGCGTGTGTCCAGGATGTCCCCAGCATCCAGAGGACGGTGAGGGCTATTGCGCTGTAGGGGCTCAGGATGAGGAGGAGGGCGTAGCTGAGGATGTGGCTGGTGATGGTGCAGAGTTTGTAGAGGAGGTAGACTGCTGTGGGGAGGCCAGAGGGCATCTCACTGATGTGGGGGAGGGATCTGCGCAGGCAGCGGCGGTAGTCAACCAGGGCCCAGGCAATGTTGAAGAAGGAGAACGCCATAGATAAATCTGAAAGAAATGTATAGATGTTATAAATAATGATACAGTAAATTCATAGATATGTCACCTTCTGCCTTTACTTACACTGCATGACTGAGCACTCCTCGTGGCCCATCACTATGTAGAGCTGCAGGAGGAGTTGGGGAACGCTCTCCAGGAAGGCCTCGAACAGTTTGAGCATGCTCAGATCCGTAGCCAGGCAAAACAGTTTGTGGTGCACATCTCTCCTCTCCTCCACTGTATAGGAATTTGTTGTCCAAACCACATTGTAGCCTTTCTTCAGCATGTGATAATACCTAGCAACAGGTGGTTGAAAAAAACACAATGTCAACCGAGTCAGACAGGTTGTCGCCACCATGCAATACATTTGTCAGTATTTAATGTTTTGCTGCTGCACAGACGATGATTCACATCCTGCAATGCACTGCAGCTTAAATGTGGTTATTCCAGTTTTGCACTTTCCATACCATGCCGTTGTGCATGATAAGCATACCGCACATTTTGAGTCACAACATGCAGGTATTCCTTACCTGCACCCTATTTGACTGTTATCAGACCATTAATTAGGCTTAATCAGTCGCTATAAGCACCATAGATGTGAGTCATTAAGGGCCTACTACGTTGGTTCTAACATGTTGTAAAACTGAATGAAACATTACGTTTTGAACACAAACAAAACAGTTTGTTTAGGTTTAGGCAACAAAAGTAAACCTTCTTTAGGTTTAGGCAACAAAAACAGTTGGGTTTAGGCCACAAAACTAAAACTTTTTTAGGTTTAGGCAGCAAAAACACTTAGTTAGGTTTAGGCAAAGAAACTAAAACTAATTTTGGTTTAGGAAACAAAAACAATTAGGTTGAGGCAACAAAGCTAAAATTTCTTTAGGTTTAGGAAACAAAAACACTTCGCTAGGTTTACGCACCGAATCTAAAACTTCTTTAGGTTAAGGCAACAAAAACACTTAGTTAGGTTCTGGTAACGGAACTAAAATTTCTTTAGATTTACGCAAAAAAAAAACACTTAGTTAGGTTTAGGCAAAGAAACTAAAACTTTCTTTGGCTTAGGCAACAAAATCACTCAGTTAGGCTTAGGCACAGAATCTAAAACTTCTTTAAGTTTAGGAAACAAAAGCACAGCTTATGCCGACTGATAATGCCTACTAAATGGTCTGATAACAGTCCTTGTTATAGGCAACATGAGCAGCTTGTGTAAATTTGCAGATATAAAACAATGCAGCGCTCTTATCGCAGTCATACCTGGTGAAGATGCCCACACCAAATAGGTGCAGGACAGCAAGTCTACCTTTGGACAAGCCTGATATGGTTGGTTTCACTTCAGCGTTAATCAGAGCAGCACTCATATCGTCAGTGTACCAGGCGTAGCTGAAGATCTGTGTCACCAGCAGCCCCGCCAAAACAAACACTAGAGTCAGTCCAGCCCACACAAAGTGATTCTGTTGAAAATATTTCAGTGCCAGTGCAACGTCTGTCCAAATGTCCACCACATACAGGAACAGTCCAGCAATGGTTAATAGCCATCGCAGTTTAGTGTATTGACTGTCTGACTGAAGCATTTTGTTGTCAGTTCAACCAAAGGTTACGCTCTGTGAGGAAGGTAGAAATGTGGTTTGCTCAGTTTCGCTTTGATGGTTCTGAAGAAAAGCTGCTGTGGATAGTTTCCTGTTCAGCAGTTCAGGTGCCATTTTGGTCAATCTGTAAAAGCAGTACAATGTGATAAAAAACAATGAGTATCATGGAAAAGACAGTGTTCTTAACACGTGCAAACATTTTGTTGAACTCTTGTGCAGATTTACCACAAATCTTATGACAGTTTTGAGATGCAACATGACTGCAGTCAGCTGCTGTGTCACAGTCACAGTCTCCTGCCCTTTGAGCTCCACCCTAAACACTTTATTATACAGAGTCCGGATAAATGACACACTTACAAAGGCAACGGAAAAATAGTCAATGACGTTATCGGCAGGAATGATAAATGATGCTCTTTCTGAACTCTTATATAAGATATTTTTCTTACACTTCTGATAGAATGGCATTAATCACAGAATAACTACATGTAAAGTCTCTTCACATCTTCTAGCTTCAATATAATTTTAAACTGTTTAATGAGATGTCATTGGTGATAAAGATAAGCGACAATAAGGCAAAAATTTAAGGGCAAACAAATTCAAGATAGCACAATATCAAAATAACACTCATATTCTCTTCACTTCAACAAAATAAAGCCCTAGTTGTGTTAATTTATTGTATTTTAATAAAGTTTCTTTACAAATTATTCTGAGCTCATATATAAATCCAGATTCAATCACATCCGCCCCCCATTTTAATTTCCTTTTATGGAAGTGTTCTCTGAGCTTACCTATAAGCACAAATGTGAAGAAATTTTCAAAATCGGTCAAACCATTTGGCTGAAAAGGGAATTTTTCCTATCATACTATATAATTATGTTATTTACATCTTTATCTTATCTTTCTATATCTTTGGGCACATGGGACTACTGTTTTTGCAATATACTCCGTTATATTTTAGGAAAAAATAGTAATCCCATGTTCCCAAATACCAGATATGGTATGATAGGAAAATGGCAGTTAGTATATAAGTATTTATGTATCTATGAACTCATAACAAGTTGAACAGCAAACATATGCACATATATGAAGTGTAAAGAAATATTTCTTATGGAAAACATTTAATAAACACAATGTTAGTGTTTTTCCTCATTTTTCAAAAATCCCGACTTTGACTATTAATAAAAGTGTGATTGTTCATGTGAGCTAAAAATGGCAAAGTTGTACTGTTAGATACTTGCCCAAAGTATGTCTGTACCAAATTTCAAGACTTTTGACTAATCACAACAAATGTTATGGCATATTTCCTTATCATACTATGGGCACAAATGGGTTAGATTACACAGTTATTAGTGCATATTATCATCAGTTGAACTTACCAGAACATCTTGTCCATGGTAGACAGCTGTGCAGTCACAGAGGCAAACACTTCTGAACTTCTGCAGCAGTTCTCTATATCTTCCCATGAAACTCGTGACAAGCTCCACCTCAGGCAGGAAAAATGACGTTACATAATAGATCTTGTGAATGTAGGTGTGTGTGAATGCATGACTGGGTGACAGTTTAACTTCCCTGCTGTCACACTCCGTTACACAGAAAGACATTTTTTGGATGGTTTGAATATCAGCCAGTCAGGGATGACATATTGCTCAGACATATTGCTTAATTTTTACAGGTGAAACAAAGAAGGTGTATTTTCTGTGAACAGAAAGTGTGACGTAACACCCCACCCAGTGGTTTTCCTGTAATCTATGTACTTACAGTAAGTGTGGGGATATCTTTATCTGAGATGAGGATCCCTGTAATGCACTTTTTAAACACATAAACAACTTAAAATACTGTATTGAATATATTGTTGTAGTTATATTATGACATAGGCAATCAAAAGTTAAACTATATCCATTTTTGAAAGAATACAAAACACATTCTCCCCCTTGCAAAGTCAAAGTTTAATCAGTAAGCAATAAAACACACCTTTGATCAATTCAGTACTCTCAGTGTTTTTACTGCTAGAGCCTTATTTGGTCTGGTATGACCAGTAGCTTATGGTGGCTAATGTTAGTTAATATTACCAAGTGACATATAACTGACATTACTCCGTCAGTAAACTGACTTTACGACTCTTTTTCTACATTGTTATGCTACATTTAATATTTACCATTATCCCATAACTGCCACCAAAGTTACATATTCTGACTTTTAGTCTAAATTTCAATATGTTGATCGTCTTCATGTGTATTCAAATAAATCAAGGCAGCCCTCACACACTCAAGGATGAATTTATTCTTTTATGTATTGTTTATAATAATGTGGGTAGTCTAGGTAGATAAAACTTTCTGCAACTACTACTTACCATTATTATTATTATTATTATTATTATTACGATTTAGTCAGTTTGTTTGTTTTTTCCTTGCCTTTTTCCCCTCTCACATAAAATACTGCTTTTGGATTTATACATGATGCTCATATTAGGGCATATTTTTTGTCTTGTTTATTTACATTGTATGACGAAATGAGTTGGTATCTTGGAGAACAAAGTACAAGTATTGATTAAATGAGTCAATAAATGAAAAGTAAAAAAAAAAAAAAAGGGATGAAACTTTCCCATTTTGATGGGTTCTCTCTTGCAATCTCAGGGCTGGATCAACCTGTCTGGGAGCTTTAGGGCAAAAATGAGCTGTGGTCCTACTATCCCACTATTGGACTATTGGAAAATATTAGAGCGTATCCAAATTTCTCGCCTCTCAAAGTCTTGCCACATCCATGTTGTTCAAATCGTCCGTTGTTCACCTCCAGTGTGTCTGAAAACATTACTACTGCCGTCGCACCGTTTTTTGGCTCCGATTTGCAACCAGATAGATTTGTCCCGCTCTGGTTGTTAGTGTGTTAGTGACCCTGGTGCACATGGAAATCGATCCTGGTCCGACCCTGGTTTGACCCATGTCTCGACCCTGGTTGAGCCCTCGATGTCAAAGGGGTATATGTGTATGGTGCATGTATCCTGAAGTATTACAGTACCCATCAGCTGAAACACAACCCACCCCTGGCTTGTGGTATCTTCAGTTAGTTTGTGGTATTTTGATGAAAGGAATAGTTCAACATTTTGCTTAATTTTATGCTTTATTGCTTTCTTGCCGATAGTCAGATGAGAAGAATGATATCTTGGCAAGAAAGCAAATCAGTGTATTCCCCAAAAAAATATTTTCCTTTTGAGACCAGTAATTCTAGAAAAGGAATCTAATATCAGAAATTAAGTGAGAGAAAATGATACACTCTTATACTCCAAACCTCTAGGTAGCGATAGAGAGCTCCAGCTGTTTCTCTCCTGTGCGTAAAAAAGAGTCCTCGTTGGTCCTTCTCTCTCCGTGGACCCTCCCACTAGCACAAGAGTGACACGCCATTCAATTGCTGCCTGGCCCTTCGCTTGTAGGAAGCAGCAGCAGCAGTGAGCTTTCTCTCTCTCCTACAACAAGGATAATACTAATAATATCTGATAGAAAACGACCACATCTGCGCTGCGTAAAGCTTAAAAGTTGGGGCCGAAATCGTGTCGATCATGGGGATCCGAAAAAAGACCACCAAGAATCCGCCAATGCTGAGCCATGAGTTTGTCATCCAGAACCATGCAGATATTGTTTCCTGTGTTGCTATGGTGTTCCTTCTCGGGCTGATGTTTGAGGTAAGAGTCCACATGTTGAATGGATCGTGGGGGTCATGCGAGGATGCTCGTGATGCCCAAATACTCAACCATCTGTTCTCCTGCAAAGTGACACGACTGGCTCATCTATTCTTCACCACTACTTCCTCCTGAAAGTTTTCTGTGCACCTCGCTTTTTTTTTGCTTTTAATCCACCAGATTATCCACTCATTCATGGTATAGCCTTGTGTTAGGTTTTCATACAGATTAAATGTGTCTTTGACTAGTCCATCTGGCTGCTTTCCCAGGTTGAAATCGATATTTCAAGTCACACGTCTACAGGGCCCGCCGTTTGATCATAAAAACAAAAGTTTTACATGTGCAATTTATGTATTTGATCTTCTATTTTATTCACTGGAAACATGTCAGTGTGTTGCAGACTTGCAGCATTCTATCGAACTCGGTGGATACAATGTTGCACAACGTTCTCGACTTGGTCAGTTTATGCGTAGATGTGTTACGTGGCAATCACACAACGACTGAGAGGGCTGTCATCACACAGACCCGCTTGCACCAAACTGAAAGTTTGTCTTTGGAGCTAAAAAAAGCGTTTTTAAATGTAACTTAATTAACTTAACACGTTCACACTGATTAACCCGCTTCAGTGCTGCATGCTGGGCTACTTTCACTCACAATTTATGTCCGAATTTCAAACATGTTTCATCCTCAGTGAAAAGCAGCGCCATTAGTGCTCCAATGAAGCCATTATTTCAAGTACTTCCTGTTTTTCTTCTACAAAAGTAAAATCCCCGTCCAGTGACAGCTGTTGCAACGTGTCGTCTATATTATATCGTAATGGCAGCATGGACATTTTGAAAGTTATGGCTATTTATGACAGTTTAATTAAACGGTGAATACTTCTTGTGTGTATTTAATTTCAATTTGGGTGTCCACGTCATTCTTTTGTTGTGAAGGATGAATAAGCAACTTCCTATTTTAACCTTATTATTTGGCTATCTTGATGCTATTCGCTCCTTCAATGCATTTATTATTTATAATAATAATAATAATATATTAATATATATACACAATATGTGTGTGATGGGCTATTAAAATGAAATTATAATGAATATATTATATTATATATTATATAATATATACATATATATATTATATGTATATATTATATACATATAATATATAAATATATATTATATATTTATATATTATATTATTATAATAAATGCATTGAAGAATGCATATGAATATATATTATAAATGTATATTATATATATGTAATTTCATATAATGATAACGATATATCATGATCTAGCAAGTTTCCTGGTAGGCCTAATTCAGTAAATAAATAGTTTATATGAAATAACCACATGGTAAAGCATTTTGTTTTTTTTGTTACTCCCTTTTGAATTAAATACTTGACAAATAAAATACTGTGTATTTTCCCATTTTAAGAACTTGAGTACAAAATGAACATAACAGTTTTAAATGAAATTATAGAGAAAAAAGAAAGAAAAGTAGGCCTAGAATATATAACGATAGAAACGATATAGAAAACTATATACAATAGACATTTTTATATCGTTTTTATGACATTTTTATGTTCTTATTTATGATCATTTGAACTGTGTAAAGTGTCTTTGAGTTTCATGAAAAGCGCTCTATAAATAAAATGTATTATTATTACTATTATATCGTCATATTGCCCAGCCCTAATTCCAGTCTATTCTTCTATTTATTCTATTTCTAACACCTCTACAGAAGGAGCTGGCAGTGCTTCATCACCATTTTTTCCTGCCGTCACAGTAATATTGCATAATTCCCATATGGCCTCATAATTTTGGCTGATCTTTGCTTTTTATCACCCTAAAATAGATAATTCTGTGACATTAAAACCGATGTGTCACCTTAACTTCAATATTCATACATGAGTCACAGTTACAGTCACTCCGTTATTGGTCTTGCAGGAAATCCTTGATATATAAATGCAATACTCTGGTAATACTGTTTGATTTTACAGTTAAAAAATGTATTTGTGTGCAGGCTTGCATTACTAATATGTTTTTTACATCTACAGGTCACCTCCAAGTTCGCAGTGTTATTCATAACCGTCCAGTACAATGTCACCATATCAACAAATGGTAAGTTGAAGGATTGAATTAAGAGTATAAGCTATATGGTGATGAGAACAGATGATGTGTTAAAATGAATACTGCAGGTTTTGGCTTCGAAATACAATGCAGTAATTTCTTAAGAGCTGTCCTGCTGGAAGCCTCTCATTTGGATTCTGGAGCGGTACTTGCGTGGCTTTGCACAAACCCATTTGAGAGCTCCTTTTTTTCCCCTTTGGAGCTAAATTTAGTCTGCCTGATTTATAAAGTCCTCTTGTGGCAAGGTTGCACCGGGTGAATTTGGGCTAAGGTGTAATATAGGCCTCTCAATTCAAGTCATTTCAAGGTTAACAATTTCGTTGCCAACTTCAGATACTGCTGAAGGAACGTACAACCCCAGAGCTTATTCATACGCTGTTGTACAGGCTGGAGGTTTTGCAGGACTGCCAGCTGGTGACTCAGTTCTTATCTGGGAGACTTTATACCACGTACCCAGGTCTGTAACTTATTTACAGCGTGTATCTAATTAGACAAATAACATGCAGCACCTAAATCCCTCTATAGTGAAACTAATTCAATGACGCCGCTGTGCTTTTTCTTTGTCTGTTCTGACTTTTACAAACGATCGGACTGATTTCGTTATGTGGTTGCATAAACCATGAGCAAAGGCTTTCTCAAACTGTTTGCTGGGAACTGTGTCATCTGTCTCTGTGTGCTACAACTCTTCATATTATTCAGTGTTTCACAGATACCTGTGTGTGACAGTTATTGTGTTGAGACAGTCAATGTCTCTGGCATTTTCAAAGTGGTGTAATACTGCACAGTCGAGACTCACTAATCCAAACGCCTCACCTCAGGAATTAAGGTTATTAAACATGTGAATCACTTGACTGGATTGAACTAAAATGGCTTCGACAGTTCATGTTAAGGATGAACTGAGTGCATCTGACGTTACAGTGGGCCTCATGCAGCAAAATTCTCTTAAATTCCTCTTATATTTTCCCTTAATTTTCCGTTAAGAGAAAAAATAAGAGAAGTCAACTCGCGTTGAAACATTCTTAACCATCCAGATCTGCTCTTACCCAGGTGTGCCGAATGATGAATCACACTTAAATCATAAATTGGTGGTGTGTGGTAGATTGTTTATTATTAGCACAGCTAACGCCCCCTAAACACTATATAATGACAGGGGTTGTGCCGTGTGCAAATGCTCTGGTACATGCCCAAGATTTGGAGAGATTACCACCAAGACTTAAGCAAAGGAAATGTGATTTTCCAGAGCGTCAGTACTGTCGTTACAGGAAGATCAAAAAGCATCGAAGAGCAGTATATAAGCAATATCATCCAAGGGTTTTTATAATCTTAATTGGGATTAATGGGCCAATAATATTTCTTTTGCCCTCACATTTAATAATCCAATCATTATAATTACTCTAAAACACTAAATAAAATAATATATATATATATATATATATATATATATATATATATATAGCGAGCAAGAGCAAAACTAAGAAAACATTGGTGAATCCCAGAAATGAATGGGTATTATCATAATAAGAGCAAATCGTGGATAAGAACACAAATAAGGGAAAATCTGATCATATATCGCTTCCTGCATGAGGCCCATTTCCAGATAAATGTTGGATTTTTCTATCATGCTCATTGTGATGACCCTGTCTGACCTCTGTGCGTGCTACTGAAGGCCCAGAGGAAACCCCCGTGAACCACTTCCACCACGGCATCAAGGACTTGGCCACCACCTTTCTACATGCTGGTGGCCATCATCATGCACGCCATCATCCAGGAGTACGTGCTGGATGTAAGTGAGACACAAACTTTGAGCACACAGACAGACTTTTAATCTCAACGAACAGTTCTGCATTTTTTTTTATTGTCGTTCTTTTCGCAGAAAATCAACCGGAAGAAGCACTTCTCCAAAACGAAACACAGCAAGTTCAATGAGTCGGGCCAGCTCAGCGCCTTCTACTTATTCTCCTTCGGCTGGGGCACGAGCATCCTACTCTCTGTACGTACAATAGCTATTCTTGTGCATATATTTTGTTTCACGTCCCAAAAACTGTCCGTGATTGTAATTTAAATGCTTCTTTGTTCTTAGGAAAACCTCCTGTCCAATCCAGTCACCCTATGGGAGGGTTATCCCCATACATTGATGCCGTGAGTTTGTAATGTTGTGTGTGGAGTTGCATTTTAGAGATACTGTTTGTTATTTCTTTGTGGTTTAAAGGGGACCTATTATGCTTTTGTGCCTTTCCCCTTTCCTTTAGTGTGTTGTATAGTTTTTTGTCCATGTAAAAGGTCGCAAAGTTACAAAGCTCAAAGGCCACGCCTAAGGAAGTTGCTCTCCCCCACAGAAACACTGCTCCTGAACTGCCTGAAACGCCTTTCTTGAAGTCCAGCCTTTTCTTACGTAACGTGGTGATGTCACCAAGTAACATAATACCTGCCTAGCGGCTTGTTTGGCACGCCCTCAAACAAAGCTAGTTAGAGTGGAGCGAAGCCTGAAGAGTTTGGTTAGGTTGACCAATCACAACAGAGTGGGCCAGCTGACTAAGCAGAGCAGACTGGGCGGAGCTCAAACAGAGCGTTTCAGACAGAGGGTGAAAAGAGGTGCTGCAGCACAGCCGGGATGAGAAAAGTAAAGTGTTTTTTGAACATTAAAGCATGTAAACATGGTCTTGTAGAAACCCCAAATACAAGTATGCACCTGAAAATAAGCATAATAGGTCCTCTTTAAGTAGACTAGAAAAGCGGTCATGTGTTACTTTATTGGTTATTTTATTAGAGCTTCAAGTGTGGCTCTGAATTATAAAAACTTTACATTTTCTTACTCCTGTTTTTCCTTCAGATTCCAGATGAAATTCTACTTCATTTGTCAGCTGGGCTACTGGTTACACGCTCTCCCAGAACTGTATTTCCAAAAGACAAAGAAGGTAAGGGTGTGTGGTGGGCCCGTCTTCTTGTTTTTTTATGACGTACTGTAGCGTCTGTTTGGACCCCGAGGCTACTTCCTGTTTGACTTCCTTGGTTATGTTGCATTGTTTCAAAGAATCACGCTCGCCTTGCTTAATTCCACGTGCAGAGTAAATATTGTGACCATTCTCTGCCTCCCATTCTTTGTGTTTACTGTTTAGGAGGATATTCCACGCCAACTTGTGTACATCTTCCTGTACCTGGTCCACATTGCGGGCGCCTACATTCTGAAGTAAGAACGGCTACTTTAGAAAGCCTAAAATTACATGTGGAGCATGTGGCATTGCTCCTGTGTTTGTACACTGCCCTTCAGGAGAAAGTGTGTTGTTCCTGTCATTTGTAATGAAGGGGAATTATGCGTGTCTTTCAGTCTGAACCGTCTGGCTCTGGTCCTGCTAGTGTTGCACTACTTTGTCGAGCTTCTGTTCCACGTGTCCCGCCTGATCTACTTCAGCAACGAGAACAGACAGACGGGGTGAGTTCTGCATGTTCAGAGTGGTGCGTGTGCAAAAGTTGCACCAGTTAAGAATTACTGATGGTGACAAGCCGTCCTCTTGTCTTCCAGTTTCACCATATGGGCCGTCTTGTTTGTCCTTGGACGGCTGCTCACTCTGTCCCTGTCCGTCCTCACCGTGGGCTTTGGCCTCGCCACATCTGAGAATCAAGGCTTTGATTTGGCTGCTGGAAACTTTAATGTCATTTTTGTTCGGTAAGTGTGTCTGAGAGGAGAAACTGGTCTACTTAATGCAAAAATAATATATATTAAAACTGCTAACCAGATTAATTATGGTCTGAAAATCTGCAAGCAACAGCCTTTTTAAATTTAGCTTTAATCACGCTCCAAAAAACGAACTCTTAAATATATCTTTAGCATTATTTAGCACACTTTTTATTCATTTTTGTGATATGTTCTAATTCTCACGGGGCAAATCTGTCAACGTCATGCTGGCCACTTAGAATAAAGGAACAAGAGCGTATTTCTACACTCACCGTGCAGCTCTGAGGTTCAACAGTCATACAGGAAGGGCTCCATTGTAGAAGAGGAAGAGCTTCAATGAATTAGAATGAAATACAACCACAATACATCAGCATTTCTTTCTTTATACACACACAACCTCATGTCTGTTTCACTGGAGTTATGGAGACATATTGTGGCATTGTAAGACAACACTGTGTGTGACACACACACACACACACACGGCGTCTTTTATTAACCTTTTGATTTACTGACTCTCCATTAGGATAACTGTCCTGGCTGCCATCTGCCTCACTCAGGCCTTCATGATGTGGAAATTTATCAACTTCCAGCTGCGCCGGTGGAGAGAGCATGGCCAAGCTCAGACCTTGAAAAAGAAACAAGTTCTTACCAAGAGCAAATCAAAGAAAGACAAAGGTGAGTAGCGAGCACGCATTTACTTGATTAGGAATGTGTTCTTCTGCAAGATTTCAGAGCGCGACTCTTTTCATAATGTTGTCAGACACATAATAACAATCAGAGCCTGTCATGGCAAAAACAAGCACTTTTAGTGGACGTAAATGACGGTGCCAGCTTCACCCCGATAGCACCATAATGCAGCCTGTGAATGTCTGCCGTCTTCAGCGCTCTCCCTCAATACTGGACCAATTTCAGAAATTGTTGTCCTGTGATCACTGATTTCTGATTGGGAACATACGTATGTAAATTGATTGTAATGTATTATGTGATTTTATGTATGATTTGCTATTATGTTTTTTTTCCATTTTATCTTAAAATCCTAACCAAGGACAAGGTCTGCAAATTAGCCAGAGCTAAAAGTCTGATATACATTGCATCGGTAGCACTTTAAGTGTAAAAATGCCTACATGTATTGTCCCTGTCAAATAAATTAATAAATACTTTATTTAGTCAGACACAAAAACATGGGAAAATGGGGTCCAGGTTGAAAAATACTGAAGTTAGTCTATAACTCTATATTAATTTATCAAATGAAACAAATCTGGATGTGTTTTTTTTTGTTTTTAGCCAATGGAGTAAACGGAGTGAACTCTCACGCAGCCGATTCACCAAGAGCAAGAAAAGAGAAGTCATCATAAATACATTCTCCTCCATCACCCCCTCTTCAAAGAACCATCTTTCCCGCCCTCCCGTGTTTCCGTGGCTGTATCCAACCAACAGTCCCTCCAGCTCCTCAACCACGATATGCATCTTCAGCTCCCACACAGGACTGACCTCCCAGCTGGACTCCAAGGACCAGAATGCATTTAGCTTTTGCTTGTCGCCACTCATCCAGCACGCTTTGATTTTAGGAATCATTGCTCTGCTGTGCCATTTCGAATGAAAAACAAATTCCCAAATAAACTATGAGAAAAAAGACCTTATTTAAGAAGTGCCTAATGATACGGAGTGTTTTGTACAGGGTGTGTAATTTTAAAATTTCAGGAATGATGACTTCAGTGTTTAATGTTTCTCCCAAGTCAGGTCATGTCATGCTTTTTCCTAAACAGTGTGTATTCCAGCTTGTGATTTATTTCCCCCTTTTTTTTCTTGTATTTATAAGTGCTAGCAGCTTCACTTCTTTGCCACAAAGAGGGATATTTGTAAACATTGTATGGAGTTTATGAATTCCCTTATAATATCTCTTATGTTTCCATCAGTGACGGTTGCATACAGGCTTGTTATAATCCGTAATAGACTGTTCAAACACACAGCGAGACGTTGTTACAATGTTTTCACCATGTCACTGGCCAACAACTAAAGATGGAAAGCGACATAGAAAGTTTTTAATATCAACTCATGGATAGAATAGGGAAGAGTGTATTAAAGCAGCCCAGGAAAACAGCAGCTGTCACCCTGTAATACTGTAAAGTAGATTCACAGTTCAGTATTGTACAAAACTGCCAGCAAAGACGTAGTAACCTGATGTAGCATTTAATTATCAGGGTTCAGCGTAGCTTTGTAATCGCAACAGGACATTTTCCTCGCCATGAGAATTTATTGCCGCTCTGCCTATAACATTGTCAATAAATGATCACACTTTTTCTTTTAGTTTTGACGTGATATGAGATGACTTTATAAGAGATGAAATGGCGAAACATCCCTTTAGTGAGTTTGATTGAATCACTGTCTTGTATGGTCCCAAATCATTTGCTGTTTAAGTGGAATGGGTTTACTGTATTTGTTTTGGCCTTGCATATTATTGCTTCAAATGTCCACGAGAATGATTTGTTGTTAAAGCACGGACTGGGAATGAGAAAACCATATTTTGTTTGGCTGTTTTTCCCCCCAACCCACTGTAGACATGTGCCAAATGAGCCTGACTGGTTGCAGTCAACTGTATTTTAAGAATCACCTAAATAATGGGTTTATTCTTTAGAATAAGCCAGTGTTAACTAATTTTAGGTACACGGTAGTGAGTCACGGTTGCCTCTGGCAGTATATCAGCAGTGTATGTGGTTTTCTCAACTTGTCCTGATTGTTTATCTATCTTACAAAGGATTAAAATGTTTTATTGAAAAAAAAAAAGAACCATCAGTTTTTATTTTTTATTTAATTTATATAACTTTTTTCTTTATTAATTTATATAGGATTTTCAATCTGTACGGCAGACCCTTTGATTACCTTGATTCGGATAAGGAAAAACTACCCAAAAAGAATGTTTAAAGGGGGAAAAAATGGACAGACATGCAATGGATGTTGTATGCACAGAATAATAGTATTTGCTGTACATGTTTTAACGTTTGCCTAAAGACTCAGACTCCAAGTAAAGAGCACAGTCATTGGCAATGAAAATCTTTGGTCTCAGGTTCCGTGAACAATGCTCATAAAATATGTATATATATAAAAGGAGAAATCACACAAGTAAATTAAAAGTAAAATGATAATATATGGCATAAAATAGTGCAGTTCAAATATAGGGCTTAAATATAAACATAAGTAAATATTAAATAGTAATGTAAATTTAAATTTGTAATTTTGTGGATGACAGTATTTCAGATGGGGAAACTGAATGTAAACAGGATGTAGTACGTATATGCATGATGAGAAGTAGACAGGAAGAGGTGTAAACAGGAATTTAGTATGTATAGAGAAGTAATAAATATGTATATATTAGGGCTGTCAAAGTTACATTCTTAAAATTAATTTTAACGCCACTAATTTCTTTAATGCATTAAAACAACTTGCGATTTTTTAGGTTATAGACTCAGTTTTAAAGCTAGAGTGGAGATACTGGCATCATATGAAACTAAAACCTAAGGAGTCCATGTCATACTCGTTTGTCAGGAAAGAGGTTAAATAACACTCCAAACTTGTGCTAAATTTTGGCGAGTAATAACTGTCATGGCCATTTTCACAGGGGTCCCTTGACCTCTGACCTCAAGATATGTGAATGAAAATAGATTCTATGGGTACCCACAAGTCTCCCATTTACAGACATGCCCACTTTATAATAATCACAAGCAGTTTGGGGCAAGTCATAGTCAAGTCAACACCTGACACACTGACAGCTGTTGTTGTCTCTCGGGCTTGAGTTTGCCATGTCATGATTTGAGCATATTTTTTAATGCTGAATGTGAGAGCTACCCTGTGAGGGTTTCTGGACAATATGTGTCATTGTTTTGTGTTGTTAATTGATATTTGCCCACTCCCACGTTAATACGAGTATTATATATATATACACACACACACACACACACACACAAAGGTGTAACAGTTTGTGAAACAGTATATAAAGTAGGCCTATATAAAGGTAAATAAAGGACAAGTGACAATGGTAAAGTGACACACGCAAATATCTGTTTTTTACTGTCCTAAACAAGTCCTGCCCTTAGGTAAACAATTACAAACGGCAGCAATTGCGAGAAAATCCCACACAAATGGTGTTTGAATGTGTCAACATGGACTTTCTGGTCTCTACAGTCTTTTACTGTGTGTTCATGACAACATGTGGAAACCACCCTGTTGCTGTTTCACCTATTGACCACTAGGTGGCTCTGCTGCACACGTTTTAATTGAGAGAAAACGCCTGCGTGCTTGTGTGACCCATGGATAGTTTGACCACACAGTAAATCAAGGTAGCTAAAGTAGGACACACGCTTATTTGTAGTTTTTCTAAAGCTTGTTATGTTAGCTTTAAGAAATTAACATTTTGTTCAGTTCATTTTTTTTTATTATTTGTGCTCACACACATTTTATAGGTTGATATAAATCTTTATGACTTTAAATGCTGTCCTTTTTTCCCCCTATATTGGCAAACCTGAGTTGGGATGGGGGTCATTAGTAGTGAGAAAAATAGTGCAATAGTGCAGTATGTTCTTGCCTTCTTCTTTACCATCATCGTTTAGCAACTTCTTTAAATCTAATTCTCAAATTCATTCACAAAATACTAGACAGGTTAATCATCTTCACCTGCCTTTTTACAAAACAACACATGGCCATTACTCCCTCAGATATCGTGATGTACAAATATGGAACACCAAAATACATGTTATCAAGAGCTCGTTTTCCTTAGAACATTTTAAAGGGACATTATCATCACATTTGATTAATGATGTCTAATTATCTTTTGATATGTTTAGATATATTTTCTTTTCTTCTGTACTGTTTTTTTGTATGTATTTCATTGTTTGTATTGAATTGTTTTCCACTGTTTGGTTAGGGTTTTCCGGCACATTTTGTGTACTTCTTGTCGTTGTTTAACTTTTGTTGTATTTTTTAAATTATGTTAGTTTAGATCTTTCTTCCTTTTTTTGTTATTGTTTTTTTTTTTTCCTGGGGTCCTTTGTATACGCCTGTGGCTTCTTGACCTCTCTTGACACATTTCTTGTTTTTCATTGACTGGATATTGTGAAGTGCAAATAAATAGAAAATAAAATAAAATGTGCATACATGTTAGTAAGCTGTACGTCCCGTCCCCCCCCCCACTATATATCGGCAACCCTGAGTTGAGATGGGGGTCATTAGTTTGCCCACCTTGTAAACACAAAACATTACCGACAGTCGTGACACGGTGGTGTGCTCTGAAGTGGGTTTAAATGTCAGCAACAATAACTGTTGTTCTATTAAATAACACCAAGTAATGGTGTCATCCTAACAGGTAAATCTGGCCGTAGGGGTTGCTGACGGTACTGAGTGTATACTGCTGCTGCTAGAGGAGCTGGAGAGCCCCGTGATGTGGTTTTCAGTGTGGGGGAGGATAGCAGAGCAGAGCTACCAGCCAGATAAACACTCAGCATTGGTTTGCACAGCAGGAGTAACATGGCGGCACAGTTAGCCAGCAGAAATGTTGTTTCACTACCGCGAAGGTCAGAGCGGCGTCTGATAAACGGGATTTAAACAACCAGGACACAAACCCAAAAGTATTAAATCGGTAAGTAGCCATCACACGTGTTGGTTTGGTGCTCCTTAGTTTGGTGGACAGGGGGTAGGACGTGGTGTTGTGTTATCCCAATGCGAGGTCTTCAATCTCGGGTTGTCTGGCACAGACAGGCGGCTTGTTAGCATTAGCTTCTTGCTGCTGCTGCTCTCTGTGTGTGTCAATAGAATGTACAGCTGCAACAATGTTGCAATGAGTTGTTGCAACGTTCTTAATGTAGCGGCTGTGGCCACATATACATTTAACATGTAAACTAACAAATGTAGCGTATGCACGGGACTTTCATATGTGTTTTTTTGTGCTGAGTGGAGAAGGGTGACCGTGCACACACGCACACAACACCCGGACGAAGTTCGCCAGGAACCTAGTTAGCATGCTAGATGTTGTAGCTAGCAGCAGGCTAGTCTGTCGTTGTCAGAAATCTACCAGTTCTCAGCAGCAGCATGTGTGTGTTTTTAGCTGGGTTTGTTGTGGTGTTATAACCACGCCGAGGCAGTTCTTGCGTTAGGTAAGTTGGCAGGAAATCCCTGCATTTGTTAAGGGTTGCATTCATGTTTTTTTTTTTGCTGAACTCTTGTGTTTGTGCTATGCATTGTCGAGGTTGCTATACTTTACTAGGCTTGTTAGCAGTCAAAGCTATATAATGTGAGCACTTAAAGAAGTCCGAAAAAGTTGTACAGCTACACAGCAAGAAAACAAGCTTGGAAGAGGAAAAGCAGTGCTTGTTTTGGTGTTGTTGCTCTCCAAAAAAAAAAAACGTCATATCATCATGTGTAGCACTTATCAGGTGGCAACACAATCACTACACATGCACAACTATAGGCTTCATTGTGCGGGGGATGTAAATAGATGCTCTTTGAAAATGTAATGCAAACCCCTTGCAGTATATAGCAGTCAACGCTATATAATGTGACCACTTATAGTATTCAGAGTAAGTTGTACTGGCTACACAGCAAGAAAAACAGCTCAAAGCTTGGAAGACAGGAAAACAACAGTGCTTGTTTTGGCGTTGCTCTCCCAAAAAAAACGTCCTGTGTGTAGCACTTATCAGGTGGCAACACAATCACTACACATGCACAGCTATATGCTTCATTGTGTGGGGGATGTAAATAGATGCTCTTTGAAAATACATTGCAAACCCATGCAGTATATAGTATAAATGCTACTTGACTTGTGTGTTGTTGCTTTTGTTGTGCCAGTCTTGAGAGTGCACTCCTTTTAAGGGCTCCCCCCTTTGCTTGACTGATCCAGGACTATACAGGCTGGCAAGACAGCTTGTGCCATGTCAGTGATTGTCAACAGCTCCTCCTCTCCAGTAATGCTGCAGGAACGCATCTTGTGGAACCAGTTGAGCAGTTTTTTCTGTTGCATCACTCCTGCCCACCTGGTGGTGCATGCACAGCAGCACTGACTGGTGTCACATCACTGATATGAGATTTTGACATGACATGTTGTGTCTAGGTTTTTGCGGTTTGGCTGCAACTTCAGGGCTTTTTCTGTGAAGATGGATGTGATGGATTTCAGTCAGATCCTATCGGTAGTCAAAGTAAACGCTAAAGGAGTTTAAAAGAAACCGATGTTTCATATTTTTCATTAATGACACATTAATAAATGGGACGGAGCTAGGACTGACCTGAAAGCTTCGAAGCTTCAACTGTTGCCATGGTATTCAACCTCCAAATCACTATTCGAATGCTTCGTTTTTAAATTTATATATATATATATATATATATAAGTATGTAATAATAATGTATAAATCCCCAAATAGCCCATAAAATAAGGAATAATCCCACATTATTCATATTTAACATGAATTATTATTAGTTATTCTCATACGGATATCGCTGTTTGTTGTGTACAATATCGCTGTTAGCAGCACTGTCTCAGGCACTGAAACTGGGGAAATGGAGACAGACAGACAGACAGACAGAAGAACATGTCAGCCTGCCGTGCCTCACTGCTCCGTGAAGCTTTGAATATTTCTCACCGAAGCTTCGAAGTCCAAAAAATGGTATTCGGGACAGTGTTTATTTCTGTCACCTGTGTGCATGTGCTGTCTGTTAACCTCTTTAAACATCCTCCTGTCCACATAGTGCCTGAAGTTATTGACTTTTTGAGTTGTAGTGAAGCAAAACTCACTCTCTTTAAATATTTTTTGGTGGATATTGATTGAAAACGTTTGTCCTTGAAAGACAGGAAAAGTGAAGTAGTAAAATTTCCTCCACATCTGACCGTATTTTAATTTTGAGAGTGTGTTAGATGAGGACATGCGGAGCATGCTTATGACGCCTGCGACAAACCCCTCCTAGTTACAAAGAATGCAGTCCTACAGTATGTTGCTTTTGTTATTTGTTTTATATAAGGCTGAAGCAGTCTACGTAACAGGGCTTTTGCCTTTGGTTGGTACACTAAAGAATTTGTTTTGTGTCATTTCTTAACTCAACATTGCAATAAAATGACTGTGTTTGGATGATGACAGTTCAGGAATTCATTCAAGCATGTATGGAAGTATGTGGATGTTTATACAAGGATAACTGGCAAGAGGTTTTCTCACACTGGTTTGGCACAGTTGGGATATTGGGTGTTACCTAGAAGTAATTCTCTGCCTGAACACATTGTAAACTACAGCTATTGCAACAGGTGTGTGACAGTAATGCCCAGCGTGTCACATGGTTTGGAAACTACATCCATCCTCGCTAGTTGTTTTCCCTCAGTCTGGGCTCCACTCATCAACCCTGTAATTTCCTTCACACAAACCCATCTTTCTATATTGTTGTTTAGCTCTTATTGGTTGCCAACTCCATGTTCAATGTGTGTTCATATTTTCATAAAACAAAGCAGTAATTTCTAATGTAATTAGAGACAAGCCTCTCATCTTGTAATCACGGACTTTTGCCCTGTGATAGGCTCGCTCTGTTGCGTCACCTGAGTGATACTGTAATCATTTGACCCTTGTTCTGTAGCATACGCTGCCAGTTCTTGGGCTGTTGTCTGTCACTGTTGGCCTTATATGATAGCCCAGTCCACTAATGAGTTGTTCGTACTGCAGCCCCACTATAATGTAGAATTAAATGGCATTTTTGTATTGATGTCAGATATATGCTCTGTGATTTATGTAGACTTTCCATATGTTGTTATGAGACAATATTCACACTAAACACTGATTTTATTTTGGTTTTAAGCATAAATAATAGGCTAGAGACTAACCTGTGAAAACAATAACTACAGCAGAGGTTGTTCCAGAGTTACAAATACTCTAAGAACCTCTTTAGCCTCAACCTAGACCAATAGAATCTGGAAAAACAGTAATGGAATTGTATTATTGTCTTACTATATTGGGGCTTTCCTGTGAACCAACATCTCAATATTTTCTTTTTTTAATTTCATGTAATTACATTTTTTCCAAGCGGCTGTTGTGAGAATTATACTTGAGGTCATACTGATTGTTCCTTTGAATTTTGTGTGCAAAATCAGGAGTCTCATCTCGCTACGCAGCATTATGTGTCAGGTGTATCTCTGAATAATCTGTAGGATTTGGTCAGTCAATTCAGTTAAAATGCTGATTTTTTATATTGTATTGCAGTGAATGCACTACATGACACAAGGATGTTGGGGTGAATACCTAAATCACATAAGGTCCCCAGGTAATTCTGCCCCGTTGTTATTATTACATTATTATATATTGTTAAGCTTATCTTAACAACTGAACTTATTTCAGGCATGTAACCCAAAACATAAGCAGTTTTAGAAGAATGAACACGTGTAGAGCTGCAATGATTAGTCAACTAATCCATTAGAAAAATAATGCCAACTATTTTGAATAAAAATAGCAGAAAATGCTCTTTTCAGCCTCTATGGAAACGTCCTGCTTTTTTCTGTTTTATATCATATTAAACTAAATATCTTTGGTTTTTGGAGTGACAAAATAAGACATTTAAAGACATCACCTTGGACTTTAGAAACTGGGATGGACATTTTCTTAAATTTTTTGTAGAGCAAACGATTAATCGATTAATCTAGAAAATAATTGACAGATTAATCAATAATGAAAATAATCGTTAGTTGCAGCCCAAAACTCACCTCTGTGATTAAACTCATTTACGGCTGGAATTATTCGTCAGTTAATCTATTAGGCCTTTGATAGGAAATTAATCTTCGACAATTTTGAAAATCAGTTAATCACTTATGTCAAAATTGAAGATAAGATGACAAATTTTCAGGTTGTAGGTTCCAATTTTTAATATTTTCTTTGTCTTCTATGACAATAACTTAAATATCTTTGGAGCTTGGACTGTGTATAATCATTAGTTGCAGCCCTAAACTCATTATTTATGTGAATATTCTTATCAAAATACTAATTGACAAGTCAAATTTCACTCAAGTGCCATGTTGCCGTCTTGTATTAATGCTTAAGATGATAAATTTATGACACCTATATGGCTGCAACCAAGGATTATTTTCATTGTCGATTAAGCTGTTTCAATCTGTTGATTATTTGCTTGATTAATTGCTAAGTTGTTGGATCTATAAAACATGTCCTCAATTGTCTTGTTTTGTCCACAACTCAAAGATATTCAGTTTACTGTCATATAGGAGTAAAGAAACAAGAAAATATTCACGTTTAAGAAGCTGGAATCAGAGAATTTGTACTCTTTTTTTTTTCTTAAAAGATTCCTCAAACCTATTAATTGATTATCAAAATAGCTGGCGATTCTTTTAATAGTTGAACTAACCGATTAATAGTTGCAACTCTAGCCCCCTATCCAATCTAATGCACACTTATGGCATAAATCCCTTTTTAAACATATCATATTTTACTATTTAAATACTCTGCTCCTCTTGTTTCCACACACTTCTCTTTACTAACAACATTAAGTTGACTCATTTGCACCAGGCTGGAAAATGACATCCCCGTCTCCGCCGCTTAGTACGTCCAGCTCCTGAACAACACCATATCACTCTGTCTCACACAGTCAGGCTCTTTAATGTGTACTCCTTTTTAAAAGCAGTGTCAAATGACAACATCCAGCGCTGGCAGCAATCTGGGCTTTTATCAGGATGTTGCAAAGTATTACTGTCCTTGCTCAAATCTGCATATTCCATTCAAAGACCGAATGTTGGGAGAAACTATGTTTTGCTTTTAGGTAAGACTGCTCTGACAAGACCAGTTAGTTTAGATTAAAAAAAATAACCTTAAATGATTTGAGACTTAGAGAATTAGATATGAGACCAAGCTGGAGTAAAGACTTTGTCTGCGCGATAAGACAGGTTAAACAAACACACAATAGCTTCTCGTCAAGTTTAGATGTAACAGATCAGACTGCGTCGTGTTATCTGTCCATCACTTGCTGTATAAGGGCCACAGTGTATTCTTGACATGATGCACCGCTCCCCCCTGGTATCTGTTTGCCTTGTCTCACTGGGCATCTCACCCTGCTGTCTCTGCGTTTGTGTTGTCATGGAAACAGCAGTGTGACAGGTCCTGGGTGGGCGTGAGGGATGAGCTGTGGGGAAATGGCCAGGTTTTTACAGCAAAGGGAGCGAGAGGAGGGGGGACGGGGGGCGGCGAGAGGAGAAACGTCAAAAGCAAGGCAGGGATGGTTGATGGAAAGCTGAGGGAGCTCTGACATGGAAGAGGAGGAGTCAGAGTATTTACTCCCTCTCTGCTTCAAGGCGTGTTGTCATTGTGTTGTTTAGCTGACCTCAAATCAGCCTTCCCCATCTATCTGTGCTAAGAGTAGGGCCTGTCTTGTTAACAGCAGCCTGTACAGGATCCTTTTAGGTTAACTGAAATTATCCAAGTACAGTGCTTGTCGTTTAAGGGTTGACGATTTACAATGAAGAGAAGTGCTGCCTGTCAGATAAGCTAAATTACTGGGTTTGCTCTGGATCAACAGAGCATGAGAGGGATACCCATGTCATCACAGTTGTTTGCTGATAATAGTGAGCCAAAATTTGCTCTTGGATAACTTCTTGCCCCTTTACTTTGCACTAGGGCTGCACAATATATCCTTTTTTTAATCGCCATCGTTATGTCAACTTGCGTGATAAAGACATTGCGAAAGACTGCAATATTGAACTGAGGGATTTTTTTAGTTAGTTTAAAAGGAGTATCAGAAAGCAGCCCTTTAAAATGTTACTGTCATTCTTTTTTTTTTATCGGTGCATTTTGTCTTCAGTTCGATGTTCAATTTGTTCATTTATAGGATTTTGGAAATAATTTCCTTTAAATTTTTTTGTATTTTAGCAGAATATTGAAAGCAGCAGAACTGAAAACAATTGATCTGTTTATCGCAAGTAATATCGTTATCGTGATATTCAGCGTTATTATTGCATATCGCACATTTTCCTCATATCTTGCAGCCCAAGTTTGCGCCTGAAATTCTATACTAACATGCCATTTAGTACGCTAAAATAGTATGTGAGATTTATTTTAGTACGTATTAAACCAATAGTACAGAAATTGCATACTATTTCTGGTGAAATATGACAATATGCAAACGTTGGACACTACAGCAGCATAAATGTCCCACAATTCAATGCGGTAGTGATGACAGCGTTCATAACAGATGTTGACGGACACCTCTGTAACATCAGTAACGCTTCAGTTTAAGTACAAGTATAAGATTTCACATTGCTAGGTGTAATATGTTTTCTAAATTAGTGCAGACTTTGATTCTCTTAAACCGTCGTTTTGGTCACATGAGGTTGGCACAGGTTGCCGTGGTTACACACCTCCAACCAGCAAGGAAGATTTCAGGAAGAGGCGATGTAAATTACTGCTCAGTGTGTCACATACTACTGATGTTCACACAAAAGTATGTTGGAAGATAGTACACATATTGGGTATGTAGTGCATAGTATGTAATAATTTTGGACGCAGCCCCAGTGTTTTGGCTGTATAACCATGGAAGAGTACGTTTGTCAAAAGCAACATCCAGGAACATTTAAGCTCCATATTGGCAAGCAAACGCGCTGTTGAAATGTCCTTGACTTGATCATTTTCCAGGTGGGGTAATTCCCTCTGGCAGTCGGTTTGTGTTAGCATGACATGGCTAGTCATTTTGAATCTGTAATGTTTTTAAAACTGAGATTTGTAACCTCACACCGTTGGGCTGCTGCCTCGTGCTCTATAGCTACTCCCATTGATACTCCAGCGGGGCTCCAAGGATCTCGAGGCTCACAGGCAATCCAACGATTTCGACGGTCCACGCTCTTCCACTTATGTAGGTCAGCTACAGCAAAGTGCATATTGATCTTCCAAGCTAAATGATATTGTGGTGTCTACTGCTCATTGCTAAGAAGGTGCCCTCAGCCAGTTTGGCTTGAGCAGAGGATACAACAGAGGTCACATGACAGTGTGACAATGCTTCTGCAGCTGTTTTCACTTGTTTTGTGAGGCTGGGATTGCTTAGCTGTACAATATGGTGGATCTAATAACTGTTACTATTTTTGAATGTGTGCTCAGTACAGTACCTCATTTTCATTCACGCTTTCCACAGTTATCACTAATCTGATTGTGGTAATAAAATATACAAATTTAAAAGTACTTAAAGATAGAGGTTATAAAATGCTTTATGGAAAGGCATAAAAACCCCTCCCCTCCCCTGTAGGGATGTCAGGATACCAGTAATTTAGTAGTCAATACCAATAACAGTGAAATTCCACGATTCTTGATACCAATTTGATACCACGGTAAAAAACAAAAGTTAAACAATAAATCCCATGTACTGCAACATACACTCCTTTTATTACCGTTTACATACTAGTTTTTGTTAGGAAGTTAAACAGGTCATAATTCCCTCTCATCTATTTCATATTGCTGTGAAAACATCTCCTTCAAACAACTCCATTTATTCAAGTTTCTCGCCAAAAAATACATTTTACAAGATGACATTTGAACACATGATAATGTTAGAATTTACCTTCGCCTGAATGCATCATAATGTAAATCAGTGGCAACTCCCATGCTGAAATTGGCAGGACGAGAGCTAGTTAAAGTTAGATGTCAGCAGTCGGTTAGCAGCACAGTCCTGCATGGAGCTTACAGCTAACGTTAACTAGCTCTCGTCCTGCCGATTTCAACACAGATTTGTTGTTCACAACTTAGTATTATCAGGGAAGAAATATGGTGCATCCCCTGGACGTGTCAATAGTGAGATTACTGCGCCCCAAACACATTTTCTATTGACAACAGGACACCGTTCGCCCTGACAGTACCTGTCATACTGTAGAAAACAAGTACTGTCACATTTTCAGATTTTTGGCATTGAATTGGTACTGAAGTATTGTTTCTCGTGACCCTCGTGACGTATCCCTACTCCCGTCAAAGAATGACAAAGTTAGATCATAAAGATGCAAGATGGTATCCTCTAAATTGATTAATGCCAGGATAGAGCTGTACATAAAGGTTAGAGGGCACGCTTTGAAGTCTTAATTTGTGCGTGTGGGTGAATTGCTTTCCCCTCTGCCACAATGTGTTTGTGGCACTGGGTGCTAGCATGTGGTTGGCACCCTTCCCACTGCCCAGGGTGGAATCCTTGGCACCGAGGGAGGGAGAGAGAACTTGGATTGAGCAAGCTGCCTGCTGTAGTCGGGTGGGTGGTCCAAAAATATGCAGCGTGAATCTGCCCTGAGAAAATCTGGTGCACCATCTTATTCTGGAATGGAGGTAAACGGCGTCACCATCGCGGGCCGGGCTAAGGTAGCACGGAATGACATGTGCAGAGCAGCAGCATTTCTCACTCGCTCGCCATAAAGCCAGAGGAATGCGGGGATTCAGTTTCAGGCTTTTCATTTCTGTACACATTGTGAGGGTCAAACTCTGACCAGCATGATTTCTCTTTCCCCCTCTCGCTCTCTCATTCGCTCTCTCTCTCTCTCTTTCTCTCTCTCTCTCTGTCTCGCTCGCTGCTGACTCAGCAGTGTTCCTTCAGTGACCTATAATATGGTTTTGCTTGCTTTATCTTTACTGTTTTCAGCAGGTAGGTAGGGAATCTCCTTAGCTGACCTGTGTTTTCTATCCATACTGTACAGTTCAGGTACACCGTAGGTTAATGTTATGGCTAAATTAAGCACAACCCCATCAGCCGAAGTACTTGTTTTTCTTTTATTAATCACCAAGAGCATAAAATGTTGCACAGGTTCATGAGCCTCATATCACGCCCCGTTAACTCCCACAATTAACCACAAATGGTGAGTGAAACGACCAGTATGAATAGGCGAACATGATGTGCATGTAAATCAGCTCTACATTAAGTTACCTGATGGACATGCAGCCCTTTCTGACAGGTTATCTATTTTAATTAACAAGTCATCAAGCAATAGATTTCTCAATTAGTCATGAAGACCAGCGTCCTATCATAAAACTTCCTTCGCCTGGCAAATGCAACAAAAAACACTCAATGCATACAGTGACATAGTACAGAGTGTATCAATTATTTCCCCTCATTTGAGATGATGTCATCAGAACATTATCTGTTTTAACATAGACTTTATTTGAGAAGTGGATGTAGTCACTGCTACGTCACCCTTTGGTTTGTGGACTGCCGTTTTGAAGCTTAGAGTTCGTCATTTTGGCCTTCGCCAATGTCTATACAATCAGACTTCTTTTTGCAACCAGAGGAGTCGCCCCCTGCTGGCTATTAGAAATAATGCAAGTTTAAAGCACTTCCTCATTGGCTTCACTTTTCAGACCTGGAGGTAGCCCACTGTTTTTTATATGATAAATGACTATGTATTAATAAGTATAAAAATGAAAATAGAGATTTTCTGAAACTAAGGGGGGTGGTTAGAAGTTGACACCAGTTTGGTTATTGTTTGGTGGTCATAGCTCTAGCGTGGCCAGGGAGAGTGGATATGTCGGATACAATTGGACTGTTGGCGCTCCAGATCCATTTGTACAGAACCCAGGTTTTATTTTTATAGATTGTGTTTGAAGACGCTTAGGTCAAGCAAACATGAAGGTTCAGTGTTTATTCTATTTTGCAAAGATGACCTGCTAAGACAAATAAACAGCACATGCTGTGTTGATTTGCAATGAAGGAATATGTCACCCAAATGCAACAGTATGGCTCTTTCATGTGTTTTTGGATAACAGTGGTGTTTTATAGCATGGCCTACAGACAAAAGCAATGTCAGGCTTTGACTAAAGAGACACTCTTTGTATGATAAATGTATTGTTGGGGTTAAGTTTTTATGGGATCTGTTGATAGTAATTAGATAAAATACGGCAGGTCTTGTCCTTTTAATGTGGGGTAGAGGGGAAAGAAAGCATTTTTCCACCTTCCCAGAGCAACCATGCACTACTAATATATGTTTTAGAAATTGAGATGCCGTGAGCTCACCCTCCTCACTAAAAGCCCAGCTCTTTTTAATTAAATGGATAATGGTGGTGACTATGTCAGTAAGCTAAAGGCCGTTTTTGTCTTCGCTAACACGGTGAGAATTAATTCCTGGTGCTTAAGTTCCTGAGTATTTAGAAAAGATTGTTACATTTTGTTTTTTGTGTATTTGTGCTACTAATGCCAACAAAAAAAATAGTGATTATGTTTGTGATTTATATATGCAAGCACTGAAATTATGCATAATTACATTTTATGCCCCTCTCCAACAGAAGAGCCAAATTACCTATATTTGTCCCACATGGAGTGTGTGAGTGTGCGTGTGTTTGTTTGCATGTCAAAATGCTTCCATTCATGCCTTTACTCCAGAGATTTGTGGTTTTGGCACCTGAAGATGTGGGCCGTCAAAACAAAACCGCCTCCCATCTCATCTGGCAGTGGAGTGCAAAACAAAGGCACTCATTGGAGAGGAGATTACACGGGAGAGGCAGAGCCAGGATGTTACACTGATGCTCCTGCTACAGAAGCTGAGGGACAATATTTTAATTTACAAACCCAGCGTAGGGGTGGAGTTCTTTGACCCTTAATAGAAATGATTAAAGGAGATGAAGGAATTAATTTATCACAGATGTCACCATATAGTTTATCTCGCCATCATTACATAATAATAACATATCATAACACAGCAGTGAACTTGTGATAAGTATCACTAGTGCAGTGTCTGTTCCAAACGGGGCTGTTCAGAACGGGCCGATTGCTTGGCCTCCGGTGTTGATGTTTGCAGCTTTCTCGTGAATCTCATCCAAAAAACTTCACAATCAACACTGCGCTTCCTTTGGGTCCTGAGCAATACACCTGCCATGACATAGTTACATCCCCTAGCAAAGCTGCGTGTAACTTACTCTTGTGTATCTGTTCGGCGGTCTAACACTTAATAGGAGTCCCCTCTAAATACACTACACTGTGTGTACATAACACACTACTAATAAATATGTCCAGTAGCTCTCAAGACCACTCACTCGACACTGCACTTTCTTGGGTCCTCTGCAATACATTTTAACTTCCCTTAACTAGCTTTCCCCCTGCTGATTTCTACACAGATTTATTGTTCACAATGACAGGTTAATGTATAAATGTGTAAACAAGGGAACATGTTTTTAATCCCATATCTTATCTGGCCTATGTATTGGTTTTAAATTAAATTGTTTATTGTCTAAATCTATGCCAAAAATAACTCTAAAATTTCAAAACATGTGAATCACTTGACTCAAATCATGTGAATCTACTGAATCAACTCGACTTCTATTATTATATTACTGCAGGACCTTCCACTACGTCATATTTTATTTTTAAAACATGATTTGGGAGCATCTGACTATTAGTTTGCATAATGTCATAACAAAAGCATTCTAGGACATTTTCATCTGTAAAATTACAATGCGAGGCTGAGGCATTACCTATATTTTCCTCATATGTCATACGGCCGTTACTTTGACAACATTGCCTGTTTTAAGTTTCAATGCGTCTTTAAGATGGTCTGCTGTAAAAAGTGCAGTGTAAATTCATTCAGCCCATAAACATCTGTCTGTCAGGTTGCTGCCACTGATGATTTCCAAAGTGGCTTGTCTAATGAGGATGTCCCCTGTCTGTGCAATCAATGCAATTCTTAATGTGTTTTGTCATCAATTATTTTGCAAATATTTGTCAGACACTGAAGACTAGATGACTCGGCACTACATGCAGGGGCGGAACTGATCATCGAGCATTGTTTGAACTGGAGGCTAGTGGTTGTTAAATGTACATGCATAGCGAACTGGTCTGGACTTAAATGAGTAGTCGGCTGTTTGGCCGTCAGCCGGCGCTTATGGAAAGCTCCGCTATACCATCATGTAATAGATCCACATGGCAAGCAGGATACCCAGCCAGATGATACCACTGTGTCTGAAATGTTTGACCTGGCAGGGTTTCATCAGGGGTCAGTGGCTAGTTTAGATGGAAACAGAGGAGTCTAGTCTGCTTGTTGTCTTTGCAAATTAATCATTTATATGATACCTGTGGTATACAGTAGGAGATGTCAAACATTATACTGGAGACATCTCAACAGATTTACTTCAAACATGGGTGTTATTATTATCAGTTATTTCACAGAAAATTCAACCTGAAACAACATCATTGAGGCTCCTATTAGTGACTCTGTCAGTGATTCTCTTTGCTAAGTAAAGGTTAAATAAGCCATTGTTGTAGGGTCTGCCTGACCTGGCTGTCACCGAGTGTTTCAGCAGGGGACTGTGTAAATGGAGAGAAGGCTGCTTCACTTTGCTCTTTGCTCTGTCTGGTCCAATTACATGTTCCACTGTCAGAGCAGCAGCGCTCTTAATCAGGTAATGCTGGGGTTTAAAGTCATCCCCCGAAACGTGCTCGAGAGATTATTACCCTTCTCACACGTTGGTTCAATGGAGCAGACAAACATTATGAACTTCTTCATCTGTCCCATATACTTCTACCTAATTTAAATCCACATTGAACTACTTGTTTCGTTGTGTTTTGCAGCTTCGTCAGACACTGTATGTGCGTTTGCTGTGAGTCTGAGCCTGTCACATTGTCTCAGTCTTTGGCTGATAAAGTGACATAGTTGTGTCAGCTGATCTCCTCTACCCCCTCCCCTCTGCCCTAACATGGCACCTCCTTATCCTGAGTCGGCTTCCACTGTATAGCCTCAGGCCTCCACGGGAACTAATTCCTTACAAACTGTGACGGGCAATAAAAGATGGTGGACACACACACACATACACAGGCACAATAGATGTGCATTTGACATGCAGACGAGTCACAAGACGAGCTCCAAATCTTAAAAGCATGCTGCGTACACACAAATTGTTTTCTGCCCACACCACTTCTCACTCTGCATCTCCATGGCTCTTTGAGCTACACAATTTGCTTTCTCTTCTCATTATGACTCGCTTCTTTTACAACACAGCTTATCAGTCTAATTATGGTACGTACACATATGTGTTTTCTGTCCCTGAGGTCACAGCTGAAGGAGCTGGCTGTTGCTATTTGAGCAACAGATGTGAGGGCACCTGGCACACGGTCGCAGCTTCATCCAAGCAGCCCATTGATGCCAAATCAGTGCCAAAGTGTAATGAATGTGTTTTATGTGAGGATGTCTGTATACGTTGATGTTGATATGTTGATTTTCAGTCAAAATTAGAGCTGCATCGATTAGTCAACTATTAAATTAATCGCCAACTATTTTAATAACAGATTAATCAGGTTGAGTAATTTTTTAAGAAACAAAAAGTCAAAATTCTCTGATTCCAGCTCCTAACCTCTAAATGTGAATGTTTTCTGGTTTCTTTACTCCCCTATGGCAACAAACTGAATATCTATTAGTTGCAGACAAAACAAGACATTTGAGGACGTCATCTTGGGCTTTGGGAAACACTGACATTTTTTTCACCATTTTCTGACATTTTATTGACCAAACAACTAATCACATAATTGAGACTATAATTGACTGATTAATCAACATTGGCTTTAGCAGCCCCCTTCTTCATCCCCCTCTTTACATTAATGCTGAATTCAATTTGACATTTTTTATTTTTTGTTAAACTTTATATGTTTGATTCATGTATGACTTGAAGACTGTTGACTACAGTGCAACAGTTACTCAAAAAATATTGTAATTGTATTTTTGTTAATTGGCTTCATGAGTTAAAGTTAGTTTATTCATGTTACTATTAAGATATGGGTTCAAACACTGCTGTGGCCAGTCCATGTGTTTAAACCTGCTGCTTATAAAACAACACTTCTTAACCTATAAACTGTCAAAAGCCCCATTTATGGCGAAACGTTTATACTTTGACGCAATCTTTGTTTGGCAGAATAATCAGATTATGTGATTTAGCACACCTCGCAGTTGCTCCTAGATGAACCAAAATCAATTGATTGTTGGTTAGGATGAGGGTCTTGACCAAACCTTGGTGTAACCAGAGCTAAAAAGCCAGGTGTTTTCATTAGGATAGACATCAGCCTTGATTCTTATTGAATTGAAGGCCATTAGTGGGCCATTCAGAAGGCACCCAGTAGGGGCTCCATTGGTGTTTAGCCCTTCGGTGACCTGACCATTATGGTCAATTTCTAGCACATGAACTATCTACCCTTTTGTCCTATCTGAACCTGATTAGCCGGCTCATTAGCATTGTTAGCCCAGCCTGGGTGACAAAGCCTTTTTACTCAGATGGAGTCCACTGCCAACTCTGGGAGAAAGAAGGGATTACAACTATTCCCAAGGTTTGGCTTCAGGCAACGTTTCTGTTCACCTCCTGTGATCAATCTGCTTCTGTCAAAAGAAATGCCAATCGACTTGACGAGAGTGTACCACGTTTAAAGCTGCATGAACTTGGAAATCTGTTGCAGTCATTAAGTCACTCAGTTTATGGTGTTTTTCTGTTCAGTTTTACAATTTCACTTCATTATTTTGTTTTGTTACAAACATTAAGGATAATGTGAGGTTTTGCGCGGAGTAATGAAACTGCATAACCAGTTACAGTTTAATTGTCTGATCTCTGTTTAAGGGGAGCTTGAACTTTTAACCTGATGATCTTTGACCTCCCTTTTAAATACCAACAGATGGTTGGACTGTGTGTGTATTGGGCGATGGAAATACTCCCATGATCCTGTGTCAGGTTCTGGAGAAGGTGTATATTTCTCTGGCTTCAACTATCTTTCTGACTTTTCATATTTGTATTGAGTTTTTTTTTTTTTTTTTGAAACAGGCTTCACTTTAATTTACAAGTAGCTTCATTGATTGTGTCACGCCAGTATTCAAGGTAACATGAAACTCAATTAATGTTGTGGCTGAAGCTCAATTAATGTTGTGGCTGAAGCTCAGTGACAGTCTTGGCAGGGTTGTGTGTTTTTGTTTAGGTTACACCATGTGTCATTCAACACTTCTGTGCCAAGGAGAACAGCCCTTGAAGGATAGAAAGACTTTCCTGAGGAGGTCTTTCTGCTCCAGTGTGTCTAGATGGTCTGCACACTTGCACGCAGGCATATGTGCACGTGGTGTGACTTGCCACTGGTCTTGGATCACACCACTAATGTCACCAGCGTGTCCCCACCACTAATATCACAGGAAGAGTTGGCATGGCTCAGTTGGTCTAATATGTGAGAGGTGGTTTGATCTTGTACAGTGAACACTGACTCTCATGGAGCATTAAACTTGCAAATGAAAGTATGTGAATCGATGGCACAGGCTACCACAACAGCAGTCACTAAAAGGGATGGATGTAACTAGGTGTACAGATCATAGACACCCATTGGTTTGTGGACTGCCGTTTAGAAGCCTCGAGTTTGGCATTTAACCATTGCCATCTTGGTATTTGGGCGTCGAGAGGGTGGAGCTAAGTACAAGTGAACACTGAATAAGACATTATCAGGCAACCAAAAATGTTATAATTAACTTTCATGCACTGAAAACACTGTGAAAGGGTTAAAGATTCAAGACGAAAACACTGACAACTCCCAGACCGGATTTTGGTACCGACCTGTCAAACACAATGTAGCCACACCCTAAAGCATACCCTACTTTATTGCCTATTTTACTCTAAGTGGGACCATAATTTACTAAATGCACATCATGCTGTATTGACGAAGACTTCAAACTATAGCGATTGAGACCATAAACTCATGTTTACTGAGGTAATAAATCAAGTGAGAAGTAGGCTCATTTTCTCATAGACTTCTATTCAATCTGACTTCTTTTTGCAACCAGAGGAGTCGCCCCCTGCTGGCTATTAGAAAGAATGCAAGTTTAAGGCACTTCTGCATTGGCTTCATTTCTCAGACCTGGAAATTGCCTGATAACTATCAGTGTTTCATTTCTTCCTGTTGTACTGCGGATTGTTTTTCTGAGAGGAAATCACTATCATTAAGTGGATCTTTTAAGCAATTCAATTTCTAAACAAAGGACTCATCTCATTGTAAAAATCTATCACCTGGAAGTTTTTTTTTATCCTGTTTGCCGATTTTCAAAGATGATTACTGTTGAACTAGCTCAATGGAGTGTTTTCACTCGTATGCCTTATTCTGTCATTCAGTCCACAGATCAAGGGCCGGACTGAGACTGAGCATGTGACAGCATTAAAGCTCTGAGGAAATTCCTCCAAAGGATGAGAACTAAGAGCCATGCAGGCAAGGGAAAAGTAAAAGAGGAAGGTGGAGTTGAGAAATACGAAGTTATGAAATTTGATTAAGAAGATGAGTAGCATTCAAGACATATTAGCTATTTTACTTTTACTGTTCTTGATGTTAAGTCCTATACAGATGATAAAAAAACTGAGTTTTTGTCAAGATTGTATATGTGGTCACCTTCCCGGACTCATCACAGATTTCAGCTGTTTTGAGTGTATGGCATGCAGCAGTTCAGAATACTGAATATCACCTTTCCACATGGCTTTTTCGAGCCGTGGACTTGTGCAGGGTTCAATAGGGGAATCGGTTTACTCTCCAGTTATGTCAGCACATGACATCACATGAGTGCATTCCTCAGCTGGCTCACTTGGCAGGTATTTGGGAGAAATCACCCAGGCCAAGACGTGCTGGCTGGCTCTCCCTTCATCAGGCTACATGTAGTACAAGACGAGCACCTCTTCCACAGAAGCCTTTCATTGGGAGCTTATTCCACCATAGCCAAATAGCCTAGCAGAGTCCTTTTTTTGAGTTGCATTTTCTAATTATCCAAATGGGAATATGATTTCAAATTGAAACTTTTCTCCTGTCTAATTAATTGTGTGCCATAATTTAAAAAGGCACACTGCGTTCCACGATGTAATGGGCTTTGAGGTCCCCAAGGAGATGAAAAAGACCCTGTAGACACTTCACTTTCAGCTCCATGCTAACTTAACAGTTAGCACTAGATAAAATGACTTGTTGTGAGTTTGAAGCACATTAACCGTTAACATAAGTTAGCTATTTGACATTTCGATGCACATAGTTGAGCTTTGCATTCTGTTGTCTACGCCTACTTATAATACGAAAGTACAGCATTTTGTGTTGCAGTAACTTTTCTCTCTAATTAGCCGTTTTCAACTGTGGATTGAAACTCATGAGTCAGTAAACATTACGCAGTGGGGCTTGGCTGTGAGAACTCCCAGGATGATTTGTAATATGCAGGCTGTGGTGTTGCATTACTTTGTTTTGTTTTAGATTTTTAATCATTTTTCTATGTAGATCTTGTGCAGCTTTCACTGTAGGAGTTTACAGTTATTTAGCTTTTTATGTAGATTAATGATAAAACATGGACAGCACAAGGTTAAATCCTTTTTGTCCCACCAGGACACATCAGCACATCTAAGCATCCTTTTAGGAGGATTCATCTCGAAGTAGTTCTTTCAAGGTTTTCTATTGGCTTTTTTGATGAGCCGTACATGGGAGCTGGTCCTGTCTTCAGTGTGCGAGTATGGAGGACGGAACCTGCCAAAAATCAAAAATGAATGAATAAATAAATAAATAAAGTACTTGATAAATATATATGCCATTAAATATACCAAAAATAATATTAAAAACAAATGTAGGCATTAAATTAATTGATAAAATGTGACCTAAATTGACATTTTTAATTTGCTTCTTTATTATTTACCTTTGCATTAAGTCCCCTACTCTTCAATTTGATTTCTCCTTTTATTTATTTATTTAGTTTTACTACCTTTAAAATATATAATTTTTTGCATTTATTTTTTATTTATTTTGAATTCATTTTTAAATGTATTTATTCATTATTAAATTGTATGTATGTGCTATTTATTTATGTATCATTTCTCTTTGCATTTTCCCCTCTATTTATTTCCCCAAACTTATTTATTTATGTATTGTTCTTTACATTTTCTTATGCATTTCTGCCTCATTATGCAGCCCCCTTGGCTGTCATTCAACGTGTGTCATGGAGTCAGAGTGCATAGATTGTCTATACTGTATGTGCCTGCCTCTGCTTATCAACTCCAGTCTTCACCCGGCTCCGTACAGCGGGTTTATTCATTTATTGATTCATTATTTATTTTGGCAGGTTTCGTCCTCCATATGTGAGGAGTGGTATCACCGTGGGGTGTTTTCAAAATAATAACCTTTTTGAAGCATTTTTATGCAGTAACAGTTAATAAAAAGCAATGCAAATAAAAAAACAGGAACATTTCTTTAACATAGTTAGAGCGGAAACAATGAATAAATTAGTTGATCGACATTGTTAATCAATAAATAATTTTTCACGCAAAATTGTCACTTTGGACGAAGCGATCAATCAAGAAAATAATCAGTAGATGAATTAATAATGAAACCAATTGTTAGTTGCAGCCTTAAATATATGATTACATCTTCACTTGTCATTATATAACTATTGGAGTACAAAAATGGCACAGTACATTGCACAGTACAATCCTAAAGCATTCCCTTACTATACACTGTTCTGCCTTTGTGATGACAGTTGTGCTGATTCACACTATGTGCGGTACATGCCAATTTTGCTGTTATTTCTTTCAGCAGGGAGACGTGGATGATGCGTAAAGGTTTCCTAGCGTTACCGTCTTGCAGCAATGGCCTGAGGGACTCTCTGGACTGAAACCAAGGTGAGAAGCATACAGCCACGGCCAACTCTCCTTTTTACGCAACAGCACTGTGCAATGTGTCAAACAAGACACTCCAGTCCAAACACAAAATGATCGATTGTACAGATGATGCAAACATCTAATCTAAAAAAATATACATTTTTATTTTAGATCATTTTTTTAAAGAAAGATTAGACGTGTGTGTGAAAACAATCCCACATGTTCCTTCCTGTAGCGGTTGTTTTATTAGCTTCGGTGCTATTTACTGGGATAAGTGCTCCCTGTTCATGCTTTGTGTTCTAGGCAGTTTTTAGCTGGTTTCTCTCGTCATAAGGGAAGAGCATTGATGGTGGTTTTGATATGAAAACCTCCAAGCATATTTCTAGTGCCATTAGATAAGCCACATAGTGAGAACTTTGTTTACTAGTCAGAATGTAGTTTTGAACAATGTTTTGTTTTGTACAGATATTACTGTGTGAGATGACGTCTGCCCCATTTCCTCACAGTTCTTGCTTGACTTTTCTTCTTTGGTAGTGTCCACATCCAGCCGTTTTGTCAAAGTGAGAGCCAATAGTCCCGTTGGTCTGCAGTACTCATCCATCTTATGTGAAAAAACAGCTTCGCTCTTAAAACCACTATTCTTTCTGTTAGGTTGTTACTTACTTTACAGGTTATAGTTCAGATTGTGTTGGCTAGAATGTGTCTTTTAGGATTACGGCATTGCCAGCAGTTCTTACAACACCATTTTCTGAGTGGGCTCAAAAATAATAGATGTTATTAGCTAAGAGTTTGGTTGCAGTTATTCAAAATGGACTTTAGTTTTGTGAATGTACTGAGCATTTGTCCCGCTGTATCAGAATATGTGCACCATTTTTGTAGTCAAGTGCAAAATACATTTTTTTTGTTGCTCACTATGAGTCATCCAATGTAGTGTGTGTTCAGGCTGAGTCTCAAACCAATATTTATATTTTCCGACATAATATAGCTGACGCAGTGCACATGTAGCTTAAAGTTGACCTGCAGTAAAAAAAAAATGGTTACGCTAATTCAATTTCCTGTTGAGCCCTGCAGTGTTTTCTGTAATATCTGTCGAGAGTTTAGTGTCATGAACAAAATACAGACGTTTAAATGTGTTTGTACGCCAGCAGCAACACTTTAGTGGCATAGTGCACCTGAAAAATGCTATTTTATATATTTATTTATTTGATTAAAGCAGCTATAGACTCTCAGTGTGTAGGCATCATTAATTGAAACTGTTTCCAGTGTTTTAACAGAGCACAACGAGGTGTTTGACAGCTAGGATATCCAGAGCTAGGGACCAAAATGAACTTTTTGGTTTACCGACCAAGGTGGCTGGTTTTTTTTTACTGGCGAGACAGATCTTTTACCAGCCAAAAATAATAAATAGCTTTTTACTATTGCAATTTGCTATTATTACTATTTAGCATGTCATATTGGTGTCATGTGTGATTCCAGTACACCACTGGATTGAAGTGACAGCAAACCAGCAGCTTTCTCCAGCACGTGTAGAAAATGTGTTTGTTTGTATGGGCCCGAGTAGCTTGTGGTCTCCATAATTTACTCACATATTACTCAATTTACTCTATAAAGAGAACTAAATACAGCGTTGGAGGCGAGGCGAGGCCCTGTTCATTCTTATGAAAATTGCTCAGTGGCACGTGAAGCAAAAAAAAAGCTTGACTTCAGAGTATAAAATTATCCAGATCTTCCGGCAATCTTCTGCATCCATTGAACCCATAGAGTAGGCACACTCGCGTTTCCTTTAACTCCGCCGCCGAGCTCTTGCTCCTGCCTCGGTCTGGGGCTCATTCACGTGAACGGAGGAAGGGAAATCTTGATTTAGCTATTAGCGCATTTTACAACTTTTAGGACCTTATGATTTAAATAAGGGCTATTCAAGTTGTCATACTGGGAAGTGGATTTTCCTCCAAAAAAAAATTATCCGCTGATCTACAGATGTCTCTTTCCCAATGTAAGTCGATGGGGAAAAGTCTTTTTGGGCCCAATAGCATCAAGTGCTTGACATAGTGCACCCCAAATGACAGGCACATAGAGAGGTCCAGAGGCAGAAAGGGCCGGACGGACAGTAAAAACTCAATGGATTTTTTGATGTCCCACCGGCCCACTAATGTGGTGGCCCACCGGGATTTGTCCCGGTATGCCAGATGGCCAGTACACCACTGGATTGAAGTGACAGCAAACCAGTAGCTTTCACCAACACGTGTGGAAAATGTGTTTGTTTCTACGGGCCAGAGTGGCGGTAGGTCTCCATAATTGACTCTCCAAAGACTAAATTTACTCACATTTGGTGACTGCGAGTGTTCATTTTGGTCCCTGCCCATAATAAACAAACGGATATGTAGCAATTCTGACATCTGACATCTGAATCTCCCCTCAGCCAGCGCTCTCAGCCGCAGATCAATTGTTGACTAGATTGTTGTGGAGAGGTGCTTATTTATACCAGTTAATCAATTTTGCCATCCTTTTGACTCTTGGTCTCTCTTTGCCCTCGTGATTCCAGCTCTCTTCCTTCTCTCAGTGCATCTCTCTGACAGTTAGAGCCAAGCGTTCTGGGCTTATTATACAGAAAGCCCTCCCCTTCCCATCCTGCGACATCCTGAAGTGACTGCCAGTGTTAAAGATTCATGAGCGTGATCAGCTTTCAGTAAATGGGGAGGGCCTGGCTCTTGGTTGCTCTCCGGCACTTTAAAGCCATTACCTTGCAGTGATTCTAGAGCTCATCATGATTGGGACTTGGAAGCAAGCAAGGTGCAAACCTCTCTTTCTACGACGTCAACAGCGGCTTGTTTGTGTGTTTATCAGATTTTACGGACATGTGTCATTTGAATAAAGTAGATTTGCTCTTTGTACTGAGTAACCAGATAACTAGGGAGTTTAAATGTCATTTAGCTCACTCTGAAAACTGGACAGCAGAAAGTGAGCTTGAGGAGAGAACTGAGAGACTATATGCACTTATATAATGTAGTTGTGTGCTTTAGCAAGAGACAAATATTTTTTTGATCCCGTTTGACTTGGGCCATGAATCACACATATCATGTTTGTCAATTTAAAAGATAATTTTGCAAGTCAAGAAAGTCTCGTAGGTTTGTCATATCAGTTAGTTTTGTGTGAAACTACTCAATGAACTACATCTCTTGTCTCACATAATTTACATCTCTAATTCTAGCTAGCTAGCTTACCAGCTATGTTCCACGCACAAATTAAACGTTATCTTACCTGATGTGTTTTATCCAGCGGTTCCTGGTCTTTTTATCAGCCGAGAAGCGAAAGAACAAGCAAGACCCATTGCTTGTGTGGGTGCATCACAGTACGAAACACACAGGCATCGTAGCTTCAGCAAGAGAGACGTCACTTACGCGACTTTTGGGTGTTTAGTCTCTCTAATTATGTATTTTCACAGTCTTATACTTCAACAGTTTTACAACAAACTGCAACTTTCTTGACTTGCAAAATTATCTTTTAAATTGACAAACATCATATGTGTGATTCATGGTGTAATTCAAACAGGATCAAAAAAATATTTGTCTCTCGCCGTTGACTACTGTTAATATTTTTTCCGATATAAGGTCACACGGGGTCCACCGGAAGGGGCGGGACTTGGCCTCTCTATAGCGCCAACTTCTAACCAAACTACGCTGTAGCCGACACGCCGAGATTATTCGCTCCAAACCAGTTGATGGAAAGCGCCTAATTTGCATTTCTTTTTTGCGACGTTTCAAAAGTTTGCTTACAATTCGCTTGACTATTGAATGGAAACACAGCTACGTTCTCCCTAGCTCGCTCCCTGTCATTGATCTGATTCCTCTATATGTTCCGAGCCCCTCAAGTCTTGTTAAATTCACTCAAGATTCAAGGTTTCAAATTCACATTGCACTTAATCTCTTTCCATCTATCATCACATTCCTCCCTCCATCTCCCCATGCCTCCCTTTTGACCCAAACCTAATATCAGAACATCTGGTTCCAGGTAACAGCAGCTGTCAGCGAGGCCAGAGTTCACAGCAGACCCCCATCCAAGCTGCGTTCTGTTGAAATTGATATTGTTTTTAAATACATGTTGGTCTTTAATACTATCTGACATGGTTCCAACATGTTTCTGTGTGTTTTGGCTCTCCCAGCACTTCTTCTCACCCCAGCATATATTGAGATGTAAAATGAGAAGATGTGAATCCTCTGGGCCCCTCCTCTGCCGTGATTTCCTCTTCAGTTTGGGGAGAATAAATGGCCCATGTTGCTGCCCACCAGTCTTTATTGGTGCACTCTTGTTCTCCATTTCTCTCTCGGGGCCTGTTGCGCCAAGAAGCCATGTGAGGACAGATTACGCACCAGAGAGACATTGTTCAGTGCCCCACAGTGGTTTTGCACTTTCTGAAAGGGCCCCCATTATTATAGCACAGGAGACTTCAAACGCTTCCCCAATAGCGTTTGATGCAGTTTAATGCACAGTCATGCTCGGCGCTCTCTGAGTTCCAGGAGCACTGGGTGTGTCTTTATAAATCAAAGCCCTGCTAACCCACATGATTACAGGAATGGCACACTGGCCCTCTCCCCTTGGCAATCAGACACTGATTTTTTCCCCCCCCTCTGCATCCGTTCCCCCCCCCCTCCATTATACTATGACTGGAATGGGTGATTCAGTGTTTTTGAAGGCCCCCCCACCCTCACCTTTTTGGTGATGTGCATGTTGCACGACTCACTTTGTGTGGTTACGGCAGCTGAATTTTGTTAAAACTGTCTAGTAGTATTAGTAGTTAAACATGATTGGTAGAAGGGGGTGTCACTGCTGTACAGTGTTGTTTTGTTTTGTTTTTAAGGAACACATTTAAGAGTTATCAAACATTTGCCTTTTGTAGGCTTGGGTGATATGGCTCAAATCAGTATCACAATATTAATAAAGATATTTTTTTGATTTCAGTATACATTCTGGTCATTTTATTAGGTACACTTTGATTTACACTGTCAGAGAGGTACAAAGTTATCACTATGAACGTATACAACAAACATGACTATTGTTAGGACTCACAGATGTCAAGCTAGCAGCTTGTGGAAGACTCCTTATTACAGTCCTGCGACAACCACAGATGCAAGATTTTTATAAATTTATTTATTTTTGTCAGAGCATTTTATTTATTGATTGCTGTCTGGATGTAGAATTTCAACAAATATAACAAAAAGGTGGTTGTAGTTTGCAGTGGTGTTGAAGGTACACTTCTCAGAAAGTTTAAAAAAAACAACAACTGGCCATTATAAGCTTTGTAAGGGTAGAATATGTGGCACAGCTGGGTTGTATTAGAGTGTATAGGTGTACCTAATAAAGTGGCCAGGGAGTGTATATCAAAATATGGAAAATCTATGCAAAATCATATATGGAAAACTAAGACTTGAATAACCGGTCTGAAAGGGTTACACCACAGAGATGTGTTTTATGATAAATTCATATGATCATATCATTGGTATGAATTTGCTAAAAGTCAACAAATGATGTAGTTGAATTATTAATTATCACACATAAGAGACCCTTAAAGTTGCACCAAAGAAGAATTGATTGACAGCCCAAATTATCCATATATTGTCTTTTCTTTAATGTTACTTTTTTATTTTAGAAATAACTGGCTAACTTATTGTAGGGCTGCCTCCTCTTAGTCGATGAGTCGACTAATCGGTCGCTTTGGTCTTAGTCAACTTAGATTTCTTTAGTTGATTAGTCGTTTTTATACTTTTTTATGCTGAATGACTTATTTTCAAGAGACGGATCGGCACATCTCTGGTAAACACAAGATTTAAAGTGGTGCTTTTGTGTGAAAATTTGTGGAGAATTAAATCAACTAATCAATTAGTTTGCAAAATCTTGTGAGTGTTAGTCAACTAAGAATTTTTTTGGTTGAGGACAGCCCTAATTTATTGGCACCAGGGATTATACACATTGCTTTAGTCTGTTACACATTTCAAAATCAGCATCTGATTTTCCTCTTACCATCACAATTCTGAAAAGATCTCCATTTTTACGTCTCCATCACACATGTAACAGGAGATGGCATCGCAGAGATGCAGCTCATACATCTGCAGACCGAAACAGAACAGGGTCGGGGTCTTACCGTGGTGGATGACGTATACAATTGTGAAATTTGGACAATAGCTGGATACTGCCATCATGACCCCAAGCAGCCAACAGCACCATGTCACCATCACCGTTCAGCCCTACGCCACAGTTGGAAAGTACATCTGGTTGGTGTGTCCCCTGTTAGGTGAAACATTTTGTCATGTCATTCAGAAAGCCTTACAGCTGCACAGGTGCAGTTAAAGGTTTAATTTGTTGTGCTTTTGAGGCGTTTATTGCAGTCAGATACAGCATGTCATGTACAAGTTGTACCAGCTGAGTGTGACAGGAGGAAGCGTTGTCGTCTCCAGCCCTCCGGGCAGCGACAGCAGCAGCCCCTTGTTGTTCCTGCATTCCTCCCTCGCCAGACTGGTTGGCTCCGGCTCCGTCCTGGAGTCTGCTCTTGTGACACCTAAGACATAAGCGGTGACACACACCTATGATCACCTCCCTCAAGAACACCTAGCGCTTTCAAAGTCAATTGATTTTTCAAACTTTAACTTGTGTCTTTATCCGTGTGAATTCTTTTCTTGTTTCATCAATTGAGCTGTCTATTACTTGATCACTGTGTTGTTACATACAGTTGAAAGTAAAATATGATGTCATATTTTGCATATTTCTTAGCATATTATTGAGTCCTGATATTAAAATCTAAAATCTGTTGCATCAGTCTAATAAACAGGTTCAGATATGGGCAGGGTTGTGGTTATTTCCGTGGTTTAATAACATAACCCTTTATTTAGCCCTGTGAGTCAATCACACAGATAGACCATGATGATGAGGATGAAAACCTGTAATGAAGTGTTCAGTTCACACTGGCAGGGCTGACAAATATGCAATTATGGTTGCCGTCTTTATAAGTGTGTGTGTGTTTGCGTGAGATTCATGGGAAGAGGGGGAGAGTCTGGTTAGAGGTGTTTACTACGCTTCTGCAAGTGGAAACCTAAGCTCATCGCAACTTCAAAGTAGCAAAACAACGGCATGGTAGGCTATCTGCTCCAATAAAACCTCATGACCCCAGCGTCGTTTCCAGTCAGATCTTCAGTTTGTACTTTCCCAGTGATCGTCAGCCTGCCAGTGCGTTTCCAGCAACAGCGAGCAGATGGCCAAACAAGCTTTAGATAGCAGTTCATAATTCAAGTGTAAAATGCATTCCCCTTTTAACAAATGGATGTCACACAGACTTTTTCTTACCCTTTCTTGGAAATATGGTATGGCCTCAGTACTCTAGCTTGGTTGAATAATATTTATTTAAAAGCTGCATTGCTTTCTTTCATCTTGCCCGTGTGAACAATGATTCCACACCATCTCTGACTAAAATAAGGTAGCTTGCAGTGACTGATGGGCCATATGTCTCAACTTACAATGCTAATGAACTAAATGAGCTGACAGCGTGATGAACTGCAAATTTGGTAGATGCCCTCCAGAATATGCCAATCAGTTCTACATATAATGAGGTTACTCACCCAACCCCCACTTACCCTACATTGCTCTGAGTCAATGCTATCCGCACACAGCAGCACAGGTAGACCAACGGATGTCTCTTATGCATGCATGAATTTATGCTCAGCTTTGTCAGCCATGTTAGCACAGCTTTTTCCAGTGTCACTGTCCACATGCTAGGTAATGCTAGCTCAACCTTGAGTTGATGTAACAATAAAATATAATTTAGTGCCTTTTAAATGCTTTTCGGTTGTTGTGTTTTCCCCCCTAACACTCCGTCCTTTATAATACTGTGTAGTTTGCAGTAAATTAAATGAAAATTTACTTTAAATGAAACTTTTTTCAACCACAGTTTAAGATTCCCAAATGTTTAAAATAATTTTTAATTCATTTTTAGTAGGGTTAAAGAGCTGTGGTGTACATTAGGGCTTTTTTTTCTTTCTTTTTTTTTACATTTATCGTCTTTCAATGGAGTCGTTTCGTGATGAAATCATATATCGAGATATCGTGATGCACAATTATGTTGTCTAAATTGATAATAACAAGCACACTCTGTACTAACTCAAATTTCTCAGAAAATGTGATCAAACTTAGTTAAATCAATCTTAATCTGTTGTAGACATAGTCAGTCTATAGATGGAAATATGTATTCATGTTTTCTCTAATTGCACTTGAAGCTCTTATGTTCATTTTGCACTAAAGTTCTTAATTAACTGAGAAAATATTTTTCATTTGTCAATATTTAATTCACACAGGTTATTTCAAATAGACTATTTATTTATTGAATTACCAGAAAACATGCTATATTGTGATATATATACATATATATATTGTTATTAAGATAGGAAACAACCCTAGTCCACACAGCAGTGAACTGTGATGGAGCTGTGTTGTCCTGTCGTCTTCACAGCCTCTTAGCTGTGTCAGACGTGGCTTTTAGTTGCTCTTGGTTTCCCTTTTAAATTGCTCAGTTTAACGAGGTGAAATTGGTTGTTGTGCTTTTTCTTTTTCAATCGTTAAGTGACAGAAGTGTGAGTGAATAATTTATATGCATGTGTCCTACTGGAGGTAGATTGGTAGGCATCATCGTGGACTAAGCTCAGAGCCCAACTTGTATTCAGAGCCATAAATGTGATTGTCTGTGCCATCAACTCCATTATCATCATCCTGAACATCACTGCCTTAACGTCTCTGATGACTCTGTGTGTATTGTTTGTGTGGTTGAGTGTGTTACAGACAGCTGCATAGTATAATGTGCTCTACAGATTTTTTACCATAGCCAACAAAATGTTTGTGACACAACCAAATATTTATAAGACATATTAATTTACATTGTTTGATTTAATTGGAAGAACAAAAAAAGAAAAGTACTCTACAGCATATGGTGTGGACAAAGATGACAGTTTCTGTCCTAAATACAAAAAACATGGAAGCAACATGCTACCATTCACTTATGCCTCATTTCCACGGCGTGGTTCGAATCAACGCGACTCTACTCACTTTTGGTACCAGGTCTTTATCTCTGTTTTGTTTTGTTTTTAGCTGCTGATAGCACAACCTCAGTGTAAGGAGGATTTTTCAGCTGATCGCCGTAGCGATGCCGCCTGAAATTGCCGTGACATCATCTTCAACTCAACACTGAATCCCTTCATCGGCAACCAAACAGAGGAACGTCTGTACTTCGTCTAATGAACGGCATAGTCTACGGCGTACTTTTGCGGGCTGCCATTTTTAAAAATCTGGGTCGAGTGAATAAAAAAAATGTGCCGCTATTGACAGTAGTTTGGCTATTTAAAAATGGTGGGTTTGTGCCACACGGTTTGTCCCGTGTCGCACTAATGACGATTCTCTGAGCGATCAGTGGTCTGCAGTGTTTTAACTCCATCTTCTAGTATTGGCTCAGCTCAATTGAAACCTCAACCGAGGTGGTACCAAAAAAGTACCAGGTATTATCCACAACTTTTGGTAATGGAAAAGCAAAAGTTGAGTAAAGCTGTGCCGTACCATGCAATGGAAATGGAAGATTAGCTCCAGACCTCCTGCCTGATTTATACTACTACAGCTGTGCGCCTAATGTGTTCTGCACCTCTCGCCCATGCCATGCGTACATAGTATTACGGCCGATTGTGCATAGCCAGTAATTTCTTTTTGATTTGGACCCACGGTTTTCAAATCCTTTGTCAGGCGGTCTTTGATTTATTTGTTAGACCTGATTTAATAGTTCCATATTAGTTTGGCCCATGGCTGTAAAAGAAATCATGGAAGAGTTGGATGATGAGGAAGAGCTCCTGTGCCTAGAATTAACAAGGTTGTTGTTGTTGATGTTGTAACAAATGCAAGGTACTTCTGCGGCGTCCGCAGTGCCTGGCGCATTGTCACATTTTTCAGGCGGTGCGTCTCTGCAGGTCTCTGTGAGCTCCGCAAACCCTGCAAACCCTTTCTGCGGGTCTGCACAACCGTATCCACAGAAGTATAAAAATAGGCATTACTGTGGCCTGTGAGAGCCTCGGCAAGAGGGCTTGAGATTTGTTCAAAGAGAAACTCTCCCCTAGTGGACATTGTTGATAATTACCTCAGTGACACAGCTCTGTACATTAAGTGCCAAGACTGGTGCCCAGCTGTTTATAGCTGCCCAGCGACCCAGGGCATTCCCTAGGATTAGAGATCCCTCGGTAGTCTGCCCATGTGAAGATCGGACACACCAACAACTAAAATGGCCTGGCAGCCCTATTGCCAGGCAGTCTGACTGTCTGTGTTGGTGTCATTGAGACGTGCCTGGTGCTTCCAGTCTCTCTTTTTTTGTCTCAACGTACACTGACCCATCATTACTGCCATGTCAAGGAGACGAAGGCAACCAATCATACCGGGCCCAGCGGGACAAGCGCAACCAATCAGGTCTAGAATCCCCATGGTAACTTGTGCTGGAAAGCCAAGGCGCAACCAATAGGAACGGAGAGTGCCACTTAGCTATGAGAGTTTTAATGGCCTGTTTCTGTTGTCATTAATAAAAGCGCATAACCTCTGCTATAGAGACCGTTATAATTTCAGTGGAGAGCACAGTGCCACATCTTAAAGACATTCAAAGGAGCATAATGCAAGGACACATGGACACATGCACACATGCACACAGTGACGTTTGTGTTCATTACCTGTACATACACTGTACAGGCCAATAGCACTCAAGCCACTTGTCAACAGAACGGTGGAAATGTGTTTTACCCTTCAGAGTCTCCTCTGCCTCTCTGGCCAATCACCACTGCTTTGACTTCATCCATTTGAGCACAGACCCTACCATTAGCTTAAAGTAGGTCACTTCAGGCCAGGAGGGAGCCAGACTCAAGTTTGCATGGTCACTAGCTCCCTTTTTTTAGTTTAGCCTGCTTCTGCTAAGCTATGCTACTGCTCTCTGCTCTACATTGTGCTGTGCTGTACTCCGTTATGCCTTATGTAACGGCTGAGCGGTGTGTGTCACAGCCGTTTCCATGGTTAGAGTGGCTGAGAGTGTATCACAACACAGCATGCCCCAACCTTGTGCATTGTGCTGGAGAAAAAAACTTTCTTTTTCTTTCTCTGTTAGTCTTTCTCTTTTATTTAAGTACTGCAGATCCACCCACCTTGCAATAAGAAGAAATTATATTCATGCATATGCTTTTAAATTCCATTTGTTTTGGAATACGACAGGTGTTCACATCTTCTACGCAGCAGATATATCGTCCTATGTTGAAATCCAAGTCCATTAGCTGCCATCAAACTTGGGTGCAGATGATGGGGGTAATTAATAAGACATTGCATTGATCAATAATTGATTGTCTTTCATTAAGTGGCATGAAGTTCAGCCTCTGCTGACTCGCAGGGTAAGAGGAGGAGGAGCAGAATAAAATATATGTTGGAATGGATGCTCAACATCTGCAGAAGGACAGGTCCCTAATGGCTCTCATGTAGGGATGCAACTAATGATTATTGTCATTGTCGATTAATCTGTTGATTATTTTCTCGATTAATCAATTAGTTGTTTGGTGAAAAATGTCGTTCAGTGTTTCCCAAAGCCCAAGATGACGTCCTCAAATGTCTTGTTTTGTCCACACTTCAAAGATATTCAGTTTACTGTCATAGAGGAGTAAAGAAACCAGAAAATATTCACATTTAAGAAGCTGGAATCAGAGAATTATGACCTTTTTTCTTAAAAAAATTCTCAATTATCATAATAGTTATTGATTAATTCAATAGTTGACAACTAATCGATTAATCGTTGCAGCTCTACTCTCATGTTGTTGGAAATAACTCTACATTGATTTAGATTAAGAACACAACATAAATTCAAACCATAACCTAATGACTTTAAATCACAGAGAAGGCAAATATAGCAGTGTGGTAACACTGTTAGTAACAGAAACGGCCCTCAGTGTCACTTTGGATTGCACAAAACAGCCACAACATGTATTCGTACTTAAGATCTCATGCTCGCTCCGTAGCTTGATTTTATTGTTACATTTCCTTTTTTGAGTGACACTTACAAATCACTACAGGTAAAACATTCCCAGAAGTACTCGGTAAACACAGACGCATGTTGTCATTATAAACCCACTGTGCTCTCGCTGTGAGCTGGCTTTGCCCGGTATCGTGTAACGAATGGGCTTTTCTTGGTACATGGTTTGAGCGCGCAGTCTGGCGCTGTGGGCAAAGCGCCGTGTTCTCATTTCAGTGTCTCTGGGGAGAGCTGCAACATCAGAGAGAAATGATTGAATCTCTTTCTCCGCTCCATTTTCACTCATTTCTCCTGGAGTGGATCAACCTGTGCCCCCAGCGCAGGATTGTGTGTGTGTGTGTGTGGATGTGTGTGTGTTGTATGCAGATGCAAATGTTGCCATGTTCACACACTTACAGTATATAAAAGTGGTTTCCACATAAATCTGCCATTGGAGTTTGTAGTCGATCCAAATGTCGTATGTGTGTTTTTCATACATTTTGTCTCTTGTGTGTTCATTTTTCCAGGCGCTGATATGCATTGAGGATGAGTGGAGTCGGTGAAAACCCATCTGACCCTGCCAGGGCAGAGTCACGAAAACGCAAAGAATGTTCTGCCGAACTTCTAGGACCCAGGTAAGAATTAAAAGGCAGATTTCTCCCACATGGAGACATTTCTACTTGATTTTAGGGCTGGGCGATATAGCCAAAATCTTTTATCACAATATAGGTCATTTCGTATCTCCATAATGATATATATCATGATATAGCATGTTTTCTGGTTATTCAATAAATAAATAGTCTATATGAAATAACCACATGGTAAAGCCTATTTTTGTACACTCTTGTAAATTAAATACTTGAAAAGTATTGAGAACTCTGCAATAGAAATGGTCCACCTACATTGGTATTTTTGCTTATTGTGATTTCTTGGAGTATCTTCAAATGCCTCATATCCCTAAAATCTGTAAATCAATAAATCCTAATAATTGTTAAAAGTATTAAAATTGATTGAAGTTTTTTCATAAAACTACTTTAAAAATCTAAATGTAGAAACATGAACAAAATTTGTTTTGTTTTTGAGATATGCTCATTTTTATGAGCAGATTGAGTGCAAATATGTTGCTATCTTCCGCACATAATGTAACGTAATGACATCATCACGAGCATACAACGTGTTGACGCAAATGACAGAAGCCTTAGATTTCTGCTGCAAAGTGCATGAATGCTCTAGCTATTATGGGTTTTATTTTAGATCGATTTTTAAAAAGGATCATGCAAACAATGAAGTGGGAGCTCCGTTTTTAAAGGGTTAAGAACTTGAGTGCAAAATGGATATTTCTGTTTTAAGGGAAATTATAGAGAAAAAAATAAATAAATATAGGCCTAGCCTATATTGCGATAGAATCTTTATAGAAAAATAAATACGATAGACATTTGTTTTTATCGTTTTGATGATGTATATCGCCGTGTTGCCCAGTCCTACTTGATTTAATTGTGTACACTTGAGGAAAGTGAGTTGGGAAATACAGTCATTTTCATGCAACAAAGGTCAGGTCCAGAGTCAACCTCTTTATCACAAGTGAGTGGTCAGCAGCTTCGCCCACTGCTTTGCAAAATTGCCTGTTACCAAACCATCTATTACCCGTTAAACAAAGGTGATGTCAGAGTTTTGAAGATGGTTAAAGTGAAATCAAGCTTCAGCCACTTATATAATACTATACAGTAACATCCTTGAAGTTACCAAGAATGATTGTGCTATTGTGGCAGCTAGCCATGAATTCTGTACAATAAATCTCCATAATTTATCTGTAGCACTCAAGAATGAAGGTTTTCTTTATTGATGCAGTGCTCTATGTTGGCACAATGGAGAGGCCTAGAGATATATTTCAAGCCATATGGAGAATAATTGACCCTAGCCTTATCCCTCCTCTGACTCCCCTCCATGCCAAGGTTTGCAGTAGATGGTGTGCACTGTCATTTGGCAGCTATGAAAATGATAGGGCTCTTCAGTCATGTCCAGAGATGTGTGCAACACTCATCCCTGGTGTAGTTTTGTGGATGGATCGTCTTTTCTTCCGTGTAGAATTACTCTTTCCATACATACATTTACCCACACTTTAACCTCTTTTCCATACTTTTCTTCCCTCCTGCCGTTGTCGTCCTCTTCATTGCGTTTTCTTACCCCCCGTCTTCTCTCTGTCTCTGCAGTCCAAAGCGGAGCAACGAGAAGCGCAACCGCGAGCACGAGAACAAATACATCGAAGAGCTCGCCGAGTTGATCTTCGCCAACTTCAACGACATCGACAACTTCAATGTCAAGCCTGACAAATGTGCAATCCTGAAGGAAACTGTGAAGCAGATCAGACAAATAAAGGAGCAAGGTAACGAGGAGCTGAAATTATTTTTGACACTTAATCCATGTCTGTTGAAGAAACAACAGTTGTTTTTTTACGACATACAACCTACATATACACCAAACCTAGCCTAAGTGAATACCTGCAAATGGATCTAACACTGGTTTGAATTGAAGCCGTGAATAAGGTGCTACAATATCATGAAGGATGTGGTTGTGGTTTTTAAGGCTCCAATATAACCACAAGTGCCACAGGTGGCACTGCGTTGGCAGAAGCATCAGCAGCTTTGATGGCATAAATATTATGGTTTTGGGATCCGCTCCACACACAATAATTGATGTTGTTATTAAAAGGGCAGCACAAGTGATTTAATGTTCCCTCCATCACTTCATCATATAATGTGGATGAACCAGAGCTGTATTTTGTTGGCTGCCGTTCTTTCCCACTTCCATCCCGAGCCAGAACATCAGGCGAATGGATCAGCCTGTTCACTTGTCCTTGCCAGCTTCTCCTTTTTAGTAATCTTTAGCAATTAGTTGAGGTCTGTGTTTTTACTCTTTTCATGTTGGATTTACCAGACCAACATCAATGAAAGCACAGGTTTCTTTTCCTTCTTAAAGGTCCAAACATAACAAAAAAAAAGTTGTAGCTTTCTTTAGGTAAACATTAAAGCATATGCCTAAATTGTGAATAAGCTTGAACCATGCATACAAGAAAAAAAAGCAGCCGAGTGACTGGGAGACAAAGAGTGGCCCACTCGAGGTATACATGAATCAGCCCGGCTGATGATGTCAACTTGTTTTATGTGACTCACAGAGCCTGGCGTTATGTAATGGTGAGCAATGTGATGCAAAAATCACACACAAACTCTGGCTACCGTCTGTCCGTCCCTCCCCCACTCTACTGTCTTATTCCACACTCCCTCCCTCCCTTCCTTTCCTTACTCTCTCTTTTTTTTTTACGCTAGGCTAGAGTGCTATCCCCTGCCTACGTCTGAAGGCATAATTGTGTTTGTACAGCAACCACTGAGGGAAGGGCTAAACAGTCCTCGCTTTTCTGCTTTGTTCTCCAATGGCCAGCAAGAGACACCTTTTTATAGCTAATACGGAGAGCTGCTGCACCTCGTCTTGCACAGTTCAGAGGGGCGGCAATTTCAGCAGCCATTAATTTTCCTTCTTGAACCGGGGATGCACTGTAAGCTCATCTAGATGTCTTTATGCTCAAAGTAGACGTTACAAAATTTCACCAACATTTGTTCTTTTCATTGCACCTCATCTGCCATCTGTTTAGCATTGTTTGTAGTGCACAATCTATTTCTATAGGCCTGTTATTGTTCCCCCCCGCCCCTGAAAACATCATTACTGTATAAAAGATATTCTCAGTTTATGGTGAATGTATTAAATTACACTAATGTGACTTAATAACGCTCACTGATGGGTGTCACAGCCCTGCAGAGAAGTGCAATGCAGCGATGATGGCCTTTGAAAAAGCGGCCTCCTACTGAAAGCTGTTAATTCATCTCTGTTTGTTCCTCTCATGCTGTCTGCATACATTTTCTCTAATTGAAAACAGGGTGTGTGCTTAGCTTAGTCTTGGGATTTTTTTCTGTTTCTATCTTGTTGCTTCTTAATAGACAATATGTTGAGTTATGATATCTTTATAGAGCTTGTAAAATAAGGGCATAGCCAAGAGTTTTATGGTTTCCTTTACACTCTTAACTGCTCGCTCATGCCAACACAGCAAAGACCAGCTCTCATTGGCTGTAGGCTGACATATACAGTAGCTGCTGAGCTGCAGCATGTATATGGTTTAGTACATTATTTGTATTCATTATACATATTTATTAATGATTGGTCAATCATAGCGTTCTACGGTCTGTTATTTCTTTATAGCAGACCGTTGTTACGGAGGCAGTTGTGATCTCGGACTCTGGAGGACCATTTTGTGTCAAATTATTGATTTCTTAAGTAAGTAGCCATGTAATAAGGGTGATAATGTACAGCTAGCGGGTCATCGTTGTGAAATAAACCACATCCCTGTGTTGTGGTTTATTTCACAGCAATGGCCAGCTCGCGGTTCATTATCCCTTACGTGAAAAATGTTAAAATACACTAAGAGAGAGGACAATAAAGTACTATATATGGCGAATGTTTTGCCAGTTATTGATTATGTGGCATAGCGGTTATTATCAGACATAACCCTTATAAATAATCAGTTCCTCCCTCTATCCGTGGCACAGTTTTGCAAACGGACGGAGAGCCGGTGAGGGCTGCACTGACATTGAGTGATGGGTCTGTACCCAGGGCAGCTGTGCTGGTATACTGGGCCCCGCTGGGCCTGGAGAGGTCCTGCTGATGCACACATCATTAATGCTGAAAGAGATGAATGTGGGTGTGTTGCGGTGTTGCACGAGCCCACGGAGGGGAAACCTGCATTTGTGTCGGCGTTCACACATCCACACCCAAAAAAAAAAAAGGAAGGACATGATTTTGTTTGCTTTTTCACCACAACATTCTCTCACCATATGGTCCGCCCTCTTCTTGGCATAGTGCGACAGTTAAATGTGTCCCCCCCCAACAGCCCACTCATATTCCGCCTCTCATCATCATCTCCAAAAGTAGGGCAGCCTACGCTCTGAACATAAGGCTTCTCTGCATGGTTATTAACCCAATCACTCACATGGACAAATGCACAGCACCATAGTGCAGGTACAGGAGCTTACGGGATACTCTGATTTAAGTAAACCAACCACATAATCATTACATTAAAAGGTTTGTGGCAGTGGATTCCAAGGTGTTCATTATGTTGAAACACCATTGTGAAGCTAGTCAACTTAGTGTAATTGTGTTTTGCCATGGTCCAGTTTGGTCATATTACAGATCATAAGTACCTGTTTGTGCAACAAGTCATACTCTCTATATACATACTTGAAATCCAATAGGAGCATGCAGTCACAAGGAGACACTGCCAGCCAAGTTATATGAGAAAGGCACTCTATATGAACAGGGAGGCTTAAGAGCTTTCCAAAGTAAAAGGTGGTTCTGTAGGAACAGTTCAAAATGAAGACTGTTCATAGTTTCTGACCCGGACAAAATGTAAATATTTAACCAGTGTTTTGTTGAGAAATTTATTATAAAGGTATATTTAAAAAAACATATACCATTATCCTGCCACTTAATTTTTCACTGGAAGTTGTTTATTTACCTCAAATTGAAAACACTTGTGCGAATACATAAAAAAAAACATACAAATAAATGCTTATTAAAGGTACAGTGTGTAGGATTTGGAGGCATCTAGCGGCTTGGTTGCAGATTGCAACCAACTGAGTACCCCTCCGCTCACTCTTCCCTTTCCAAGACTGTGGTAACGTGAGCCGCCGTGTGCAAAACCGTGGTAACGCCGTTCGCCTCGCTCAGAGGCCATCCTTACCGTAATAACACTACTTTCGGAGCAACGGAAGTCAGACGCCGGCTCACGTTACCACAGTTTCACAAGCGTATTGGAGAACTACGGTGGCCTTAAGGTAACGTAAACACACGAAAGGCTTTCTCTGAGCCAGTGTTTGTACGTTCTGGGCTACTGTAGAAACATGGCGGACTCCGTGGAGAGGACCAGTTCCCTGTTATGAAGGGCTAATTCTAAGCTAATGGAAACACAACTGCTCTTAGATTCCCCGAGATGTTACACACTGTTCCTTTAATTAAAATAAGATTGTATTTATGGTCAACTTTTTGGATTAATAGTTCTATAGTCTGCCTTTGCCGCTTGACCACAGTAACAACTTGCTACTCGATTGGGAACATGAGTTGTTTACACACTGTGTTTCCATAATAGCCTTTTTTTTTTTGGACATGACAATGCAATCCATCCAGTGGCTGCCACCAGCGTGGCAGCTGCGTGCTCTGACACAGTCATTTACAACAACCTTTCACTCGCTCACTGCTTGGGTTTGAGCCATGGCAACATGGTTTGACAAAATGTGTTTGCTTTGTAGCCGGAAAGATACTTGTTCAAAGTCTTGTCAACAAGTGACCTCTTTAAAGTATGTGGGTCGATTTCAGGGTGAAAAAGTTGTTTCTCTTATTTTTTCCTCTATGACCCGCATGTTTTAGGGTCATGTTTTTTCCATCATAACAACAGAATACCTCACTTATTATAACTACAAGGGATGTTTACGTCAAATTCATAAAATTAAGATCAATGTTCTCTTGACTAAGTTTTGTTTTTGCCTCTAAATTTTTGTCATTGACTTTCCTGTCAACAGAAAAAGCTGCAGCAGCGAATGAGGAGGAGGTACAGAAGGCTGATGTCTCATCAACAGGCCAAAGTGTGATTGACAAAGATGCCTTGGGACCAATGATGCTGGAGGTGGGTAGAGGGCGTTCTCTTGATTATTCATAGTGTCATATCGAAACACCACACACTGAACACTCATACTGACACTCGTGGGGTATCTTTAAATCATGATTGGTATGAAACTAATCCACGAAGAACAATCCCAAATGGGTCAGACTCACTACTGGTTGTGTGTGAGTGTAGCCGTGTGGAGTAAATGCTGCCAGCATCTTGTATCTGCCCCGGATTGGCTGTAAATCACCAACCGGAGCAATGGCCTCGTTGTCCTGTGGAGGGCCACTGAAGTGCTTACGTATAATGGGAATGAAAGCAACAGCCTGGCGAATGAATCAGTCCATTGAGCCTCTCCTTTCACTCACTTCCTCCCTCCCTTTCTCTCTCTTACTTTTTCAGTTCTCTTTTCTCTCCCCTCCCTCCCCATCTTCTCTTCATTTGCCTCTAGATCTGTCCTGTCATGGAATATTTATAGCTCTCCTGGTCCAGCGTCACTGAATCGACATACTAACTCGCGGCTAAATATAGACCGGTGCAGCCTGCATGCTTTCCCATCTGTCAGCAGCCCCAAAACACAGCGATCGGCCATTCACACCCGCCCTACTCTATAGCCATGTCCCCGTCCGCCAGCCCGGGCTCATTACAGGATGCTATGAGGAGATTGGCTGTCGGCAGGAAATGCACCCACGCGCCCCATGACCCGCCTCCAAGGCTCTCTGCTGCCCACTCTCATGCAAGCGCAGGAAGACGGGAGAAAGCTGTGAAAAAACATTAATGTACTGTTGTTTTAACCCTCTGGGGGCGTGTCCTGTTCTGTCACATGACTGCTGTGGCATGTAGTTTGCATTCCTGTTAGATTGCTCCATATGGTTGCTGTTGTGTGGTGTGACGACATCGTCGGAGAATAGATGAGAGTAGGGCTGAGTAGGTTTTGAAATGTTTTGATTCTAGCGCTAATAAGATATCAGAGTTTCATTACCGATACAAAAACACTTAATTTGATTTCTAACTTTGAGAAAAATAAATGTTTCTTTACATTTGTACAACAGTACAACTTTGACCTTTTTAGATCACATGAAAAATCCCACTTTTATTAACAGTCAAAGTAATGATTTTTAAAAATTTAGAAAAACTAACATAGTGTTCATTATATGTGAATTTTCTTTGCACTGCATATGTGTGCATCATTTTTATATTCAACTTATTATGAGTTCATAGATACCAAATACTTTGATTGTAATGTGTAGTGTCTGAGATACAGATATGTTCTCATCATACTATATCTAGTATTTAGGCACATGGGACTACTGTTTTTTTCCTAAAATATAATGGAGTCTATTGCAGTGGTCACATATGCCCAAAGACTAGATATAGTATGATAAGGCAAACTCCCTTTTCAGCCAAACGGTGTGATAGATTTTTAAAATTTCTTCAGATTGTTGCTTAGGCAAGCAAATTAAAAATTTCACTTGCAGGCACAAATGGGTTAAAAAATAAGTAAAGGAGTACAAATCTAACCAGACATCTGGCGCCAGATTGAGGTGCTTGATACTCAAGTGCTACAGGCACATTTCTGTCTGTACCAAAAACGTTTTTAAGTTCAATACCGAGCCCTACAAGAGACAAGGACTGCACAATATGTCTTCTTTTTTTTTTAATCATCATCCCGATGTCAGCTCGCATGTCAAAAGGCTGCGATATTGCACTCAGATTTTTTTTAGTTAGTTGAAAGAGAGTAATGAGAGTATCTGCATTTTAAAATGTAACTATCATTCTTTTTTTTTTTTTTTATTGGTGCCTTTGTGTTCAGTTCAATTTGTTCAATAAATATACATTTTTATAAAGTTTTTTAAATTTTTCAGGCAATTGTTGTATAAAGCAGCAGAAAAGCAGAACTGAGTACACTTTAATATCTGTTTATTTATGACAAGTAGTATCGTTATTGTGATATTCAACAACGGTATTGCATATCGCCTATTTTCCTTGTATCGTGCAGCCCAACTAGAGACCTGTTTGAATTGTTTTTAGCGAGACATTAATGCTTTGTCATGCTGAAAATACAGCGTGTTTAGCAAGAATTTATGTGAAGAGAGACCCTGTTTGCAAAGCACCAGTATCATATCATAAATAACAGTAACACCCAGAGGGGAGTTGACCAGACCCTATTCCCTACGCTATAACAATTCACTAGCTACTGTACATTGCTGGGGGAGGTTAAACAATATAGAGTCATATATCAAGACAATAGGCTAGGTGTAAAATGGAGCATGGTGAGTGCGGTGCATTTATTTAGAGTGTATTCATTTGTACCGGCTCTACAGTGTATATTTAATCAGGGCATTATAAATGAAGGTATTGGCTAACGGCATTATTCAAGAGTGTCTGGCACTAAAGAGTGTTTGCTCGCTCTCTGTTTGCCCTACTTGTCCAGTACATGGCCTTTCTTCACACTGGGTGGACGACTTGCACAACAACCATGTTGCGTTTTGGAGCCGCTCCACTTCACGCAGCGATAGATGAGATCTCCTTAAGTCTATTTTCAGCTCGTGCTGTGTTAATGCAGGCAAGGGAGGAAAAAAAAAACTTCTGTCCCAATGTGATCATGTGTAACTTGGGATGTATGACTTCCCGCTGGTTGATTGCAGGTTATGTTATGCAGCGAGAGACAGGCAGTTGATTATGGGTTCACACAGACGGGGGCTGTATCAAGGAAGGGTGAGGCAACCAGATATGTATTGCATATTGCATGATTGGTTCATTTACAGTTTATGCACTAAAAAACTACATGTAATGTGAACTGTGTGGCGTGCAGGTAATAATTATTCAAGCAGAGGTGAGGAGCGGACACCTTGGCAGTAGTCCCTCGTCTCTTATCTTGACAGTAGATTTTACAGCTTTACAACCAGCAGAATTCCCTTTTAAGGGCTCTGGGTGATTTGATGGCCTAATTGACACCATCTTGTGTGTAATGGCTGACCTGGGGCTGTATTCTTTCAATTAAGTGCTCCTCTTCTTCCTTCACATCTTCCGATCTCTGCAGGCACACCTGCTTTTTATCCTGCTTTCTATCAGACACACTGATGTTGAGCATCTGCAGGGGTGCTGGATGTGCCCAGCATACAGTAGCCTCTTTTTAGACACAGCGTAGATGTGCTATATATTTACACAACTCGATAAGACGTGCCAACATTTAAGTACGGTATGTGCATGCTAGCTGATACACAGTGACAGCCAACTCGGGTTCAGCAGGCACAAGTGGCACATCAATAAATAAGCTAAACAACAAAGAAACCAGGGAATAATCAAAACAGTTCCTTGAATAGTTTTTCCTCCATTTTTAAAATGTTTCTTTTGACCACAGACAACCAAAGGTCACATTAGAGCTGTAAGGATTAATTGATTAGTTGTCAACTATTAAATTAATCACTATTTGAATCGATTAACTATTAACTATTTGAATCGATTAATCGGTTTGAGTTATTTTTAAGGGGGAAAAAAGTAAAAATTATCTGATTCCAGCTTCTTAAATGTGAATGTTTACTGGTTTCTTTACTCCTCTATGTCAGTAAACTGAGTTGCGGACAAAACGAGACATTTGAGGGCGTCATCTCGGGCTTTGGGAAACACTGATTGACATTTTTCACCATTTTCTGACATTTTATAGACTAAACAGTTGGTCTTTCTCGATTGATCAAGAAATTAATCGACAATGAAAATTTTTAGTTGCAGCCTTAGTACACATACAATGGAAGTCTGCAGAACGTTCACCCTCATCTGAATTTATATATGTAGTTTGGATGTGAGAGTTTCGAACTAGAACAGTAAAATTATCCAAATAATCTATGAGTACAGGTGGTCAAACATATTTTTTACTCTCCTACTGGTGCTTCCATTTCAGTGTCAGAGATTTGTTCTGTGTCGGTGTAGAAAATTCAATAACCAAACTTGCCTGTTCTGAACTTCTACTCTTACTTTTCTCTCTTTCACCCCTCTAGGCCTTGGACGGCTTCTTCTTTGTGGTAAACATGGAGGGTAACATTGTGTTCGTGTCGGAAAATGTGACCCAGTACCTGCGCTACAACCAGGAGGAGCTGATGAACACCAGCGTCTACAGCGTACTGCACGTCGGGGATCATGCCGAGTTCATCAAGAACCTGCTTCCCAAATCCCTCGGTTAGCCTCCAGCTTATTTTCCCTGCCAGCATTTGCTTTGCTCTACCTGTCAGGCTGTGTCTCGCTGTGTCACTTGTGTTCCACGTCTCTCTCTCTCTCTCTCTCTCTCTCTCTCTCTCTCTTCCCGACTCCGTATGTATGTCCTCTATGTTGCATCACTCCCACCTCTGCTCATACCCTGTTCACACCCTGGCCTCATCTCTTGCATTTACGCAGTGTGCTTCTTCTGTCTCTTAATACCTCTCTTCTTCTCCCTGTACAGTCAGTTGTAGGTGGCTGTTTGTTCGTGATGTCAGTTTAATTAAAACGCTAAATTGTTTACGGCTAAACTGCTACGGGGAGGATGTGGGGAAACCTGGATAATACAAAATGTTATGTAAGCTTTATATACAGGGTTGGCTCCATGCATATAACCTATAGGTTCTTCATTTTTTCTTTTGCTGATGCTCAGCCCAGACATTTGCTCTCGCTCCTCTCTTCTTCCTCCCTCCCTTTTCAGCTAATTAACTTCCTTTTTCGGCTTCTCTCCCCTGTCAGCAGCATCCCTCCCTTCCTATATTCTCTTCTCATGCCCTTCCTTCCCCTTCTCTTCGCTTTGTGTGTTATTCTCACCCACACCAAGTTCCCATTTTCATGCTCTCGCTTTCCTATTTCCTCCCTGAAAAGCATTGTCTTTATGCTAGCATCTCGTGAAAACAGGCCATTTATTTTCGTAAGACAGACAATTGCCTTTTTCTTTCTCTCCTCCAGTTTTTGCCCTCTTCTTTTCCCCTCGTCTCCTTTCTCTTCTTTCATACCTACATACCTTCATACCTCTCCATCTCCTCTGTGTAAGAGGTGATTGTAATGTATGTCAGTGCACCCCATCAGCAGCTCTTTCTAAGTCCCTTCTCCCCGTCCTCTCGTCTCCCGGTGCTTCGGATTGAGGTCTGAGTGCCCAGCCATCTGGGTGGGAGAGCAGCACAGAGCGGAGTACCCTGGAAACGATCAGCGGGCTGTGTCCCAGATACTGGGAGATTATCAATGCACTGAATGAGATCACAAACCAGATGGAGTGTGATGGGAGTTTGCTAGAGTTAAATGAGTTGTGTGCGTGACTGTACATGTCTCTTTATCTTTTTGTGTGTGTGTACGGAAGTGCGCGTCCGCTTGCACATGTGCGTACATGCGTGTTCGCTCGCGCCTGTGTAAGTGTTGGAAAGAAGAAGAAAGACTGGCAATGATGTTTTTAGAGGGCATGCATATGGAGGCCTGGCTGTGATGCATGGCTGTGGATAGATGGCACAGGGCTCCGGGTTCCAACTGCTCATTATGACTGATCTCTACCCAGCAACTGCTCTCTCCTTTTTTACACTTTTTCCGCCTTCATTCTCTCTGTCTTGCTCTCATTATGTCTTTCACTTGCAGCGTGGTAGCCTCTCTTGGCTCGCTCGTCGCAGCTCCCTGTTTTGTTGTTCACTTTTTGGCTGCAGTAAAAAAAAAAAAATTGTCAAATAAAATCCCCAGTAGGCCGGCCACATTGTAAATCTCCCTTGCCCCCTTCTTGTTCCCCTGCAGTGAACGGCGTCCCGTGGTCCAGCGAGGGTCCGAGGAGGAACAGTCACACGTTCAACTGCCGAATGCTGGTCAATCCTCACAGCGACAACCAGGACGAGTCGCACGAGCACGAGCCTCAGCCTCAGCAGCAGAAATACGAGACCATGCAGTGTTTCGCCGTTTCGGAGCCCAAGTCCATCAAGGAGGAAGGAGACGGTATGAAAGGAGAGGGGGAGATGGTGTGGGAAAAGAGAGAGAATGGATCATTTGTAGGGCTGTATAATGAATCGAAATCGCAATATTGCGGATATTTGTCAAAATCGCAATGTTCGTTAAAGGCGAAATGTGTGCCATTTTAAATTAAATATTGTGTTGCGGCCTACACATCATCTTCTACAGACTTAAGAAAACATCTTTGATACAGATTCCCGCAAAAATCACACCATAATCATTTTAATTTATCATTTATGGTTTATCAATGAAAATGAGAATAATCATAAAAATATCATTCCCTCTATTATATTTCAAATCATATCGCTATTGCAATATCAGTCAAAATGATTGCAATTAGATATTTTTTCAAATTGGTGCAGCCCGAATCATTTGACACTAAAGTAGTGACCATACAAAACAAGCTTGGACAGGCACAGTTTTTTCGGATGTGATAAAACTCTGAATTGCCTCCATTCCTGTGACATGTATAATACCAGTCACGATTTTTTACCATATCACATTTAAATATTCAAAATTTAATCTAGAGCAATTGTAAGGACTTTTGCAATTAGATAATTTAAGAATAGAATAGTGAATTGAGAGAAATGTTAGGAACTTTAGAGTCGGATTAGGATCTCAGAGCTTGCAATTTAATATGTCCTGATGTACAAAAGTATAAGTCGTTGGTGGAACAATTTCTAAAACACTCAGCAGTCATTATGGGAAGCAAAAGCCAGCAGACAAAAGGCAAACTATTATGACGGAGGAATGGATGATTGCTTAAGAGAGAAATTAGCCTAAAATCATCTTTGAACACCGGAGTACACAATAAAAAATAAAGGCATCTAGAAAATGGGGGGAAACTCTTAAGTAGTCTGGCAGAGCAAGAAGCATCTCTACCTTATGTAACATCAGAGTGATGGTTCTAGTCTTCAATGGACGGCTGAATGAAAGGTTACAGAATCAGAATTATTAAATAGTTTAAATTGGGGATGTCAAAGTTAACGTGTTAATAACGTGTTAATAACGCGTTAATACAAATTTATTTTAATGCCACAAATTTCTTCAACGCATTAATGCAAATTGCGATTTGTTTGGTTGTAGCGGGCTCGGTTTTAAAGCTAGAGTGAAGATACTGGTATCATGAAACTAAAAAAAACTAAGAAATCCGTTGGTACCAACCATGTCATACTAGCTTGTCGTGAAGGAGGTTAAATAACGCTCCAAATTTACGCTAAATTTTGGCGAGGAAAAACTGTTATGGCTATTTTCAATTGGGTCCCTTGACCTCTGACCTCAAGATATGTGAATGAAAATGGGTTCTATGGGTACCCACGAGTCTCCCCTTTACAGACATGCCCACTTTATGATATTCACATGCAGTTTGGGGCAAGTCATAGTCAAGTCAGCACACTGACACACTGACAGCTGTTGTTGCCTGTTGGGCTTGAGTTTGCCATGTTATGATTTGAGCATATTTTTATGCTACATGCAGTACCTGTGAGGGTTTCTGGACAATATTTGTCATTGTTTTGTGTTGTTAATTGATTTCCAATAGTAAATATATACATACATTTGCATAAAGCAAGCATATTTGCCCACTCCCATGTTGATAAGAGCATTAAGTACTTGACAAATCTCCCTTTAAGGTACATTTTGAACAGATATAAAATGTGTGATTAATTTGTGATTAATCGCGATTAATCATGGACAATCACACGATTAATGATTAAATATTTTAATCGATTGACAGCCCTAGTTTAATTTGATTGCTTGTGATGTAGCTCAGAAACCTTGATCAGGACAAATAGAGAGGCTTTCTTGGGTGTAAGAAACCTGCTGCAGAAATGAAACTGTTATTAAATATGAATCCAAGTTGCAGCCATTTTCATCATGAATGATGACAATAAAATTTGCCATATTATGTCTTGTAACTGGCATTGTATGTGAAAAGCGGTATAAGCAACTGATGAGTAGCCGTTCTGGTGCCACTCAACTTACAGCCATGAAAAGTTAAGTGACACAAGGGAGACGAGAGGCCGGGCAGCTGTCATTAAAGCCTATCTATAATTCATGTACATCCCTCACAAACCTGGGGCGTATGACTCCAAGGAAAGGGTGCAGCTGTTATTGCATCAGCAGTAAACCGCTCTTTTGATAACCTTCAAATCATTCTCAACGTTTTGCACGTTTTGTGAGCAGAGAAGCTGCTTGCGGAGTAGCCACCGTTAGCATAAACATGTGCTCGCCTTTCCTGGGAAGTGTTTTAAATTGTACGTTGGCTACGCTCTCCTTATAGTGTTCAGTCACTGAGAGGTCACTGGGCTTTTCCAGTGGTTTTCATGCCTTTAGACTGGAACTTGAGATCCTGTAGTTTGAGTAAATTTCCATCACAAGTGACGGTCCTTTATCCAAAAACTTTCACCACACTTTTGATACGTAATGCTCTCAAAACAATCTCAATATTCTACATCTTAACTACCTTAATCCTCTACATCCCACTGCCAAACTATAACTCAGTGGTTAATTAGAACAATAAGTGAAAATGCAAATGTTTCACTCCAAGTCTCAACCTGTCTTTTTTTCCTCTCTGGCTTCCTTTGTGCACCAGCTGCTTGCCAGCCATACTTTGGCAAGTGGACTGACTAGGACCCAGGCCAGAGTTGTGCTAGTGTTTGTGTGTGAGTAGCGCGGCAGGATCAGCGGTTGCAGTTGCAGGGATTTGTCCAGCCAGAGACAGAGGAAGGAAGGAAGGAGAGGGAAAGCAAGAGAATTGAGAGAGAGAGATTCACAGATCCAAGGGCCGGACCACCCAAGATGCTCTGTTTACAAGTCAAAATGAGGAATGTGTGTGTGTGTCGGCCCTGGCATGCATTTCTTTTCCAGAAACATGTGTGGGATTGTGGGTATTACTGGCACGGGAAAGTTAGATGGCAGACTTTTTGGGGTCACCCCAGTCCTGAACTTGGCGGTGTCATCTATGTGTGTGTTAGAGGCAACTGTCATGATTGAGCGATGGCAATCTTTAATGTCGGGCCAGGGGAGGTGTCATCAGTGTGAGATGGCACTGTAGGTGAGACCAGCCGGAGACGCGCGCACGCGAACGGCGCATACACATACACACGCACCTTCAAAGGTCACACTTCATCATTTCCCTTGCCAGCGATAGCTGCTCCTCCTCATGAAAGGAGTGGAGCCCTGATCCCCATGCTCATTAATAACTGTATTAATTATGCTGCCGGGGAATAACATGCATTTCATTTTCTCTCCCGGTCTCTGTTTCGATCATTTACGCCCCCATCCTCCCCTCTCCTCCCCTTTCCCATCCCCCTTCATCCCTTCTGTCCTCTTTGTTACATCCTCTACCTCATCTTTCCTCCACTCGTCCCCTCTGTTCTCGCTCTTCCGCTCTCTCTTTTAGACTTCCAGTCGTGTCTGATCTGTGTGGCTCGCAGGGTGCCCATGAAGGAAAGACCCATGCTTCCCACGCATGAGAGCTTCACCACGCGCCAGGACCTGCAAGGTACACGAACCAGTCACACAGCCGGGAACTACAAACTAACATAGTGAAGAACTTTCACAGCAAACTTTATTTATTTTTCCAGCAGACAAAACTACATTTTTCTCAGAAATACACTTTCCAGTAAAAGCTATCAGGGCATGCCAATCAGGGGTGGGGGGAAAATTGGTACAGCATAGTATCTTGATATTTTGCGTGGCAATATTGTATTGATCATCAATCATGGCGTTCTACGGTCTGTTATTTCTTTATAGCACACCGTTGCTATGTATAACAGACCGTTGCTATGGGCGCAGTTCTGATGGAGGATAATGTACAACTAGCAGGTCATTGTTGTGAAATAAACCCCTTCAGGGCGATGCAAGACCTGTCCCTGTCTGGGTTTATTTCACAACAACCGGCTCACTGTACATTATCCCTTACATATAGCGCAATATATTTTATCGCAATACTCAACATATTGCAAAATGTTTAAAATCGCAATAACATTGTATCGTGATTTAAGTATAGTGATAATATTGCATCGTAGGGACTCTGGTGCCAATCATAGTGACCAGCTTAGTTCCCTACTACCAATTTGATAGTACATTTTCAGCTGTTTGAATAAAGCTTTGCAAAAAATGATATAGTGCCTTTACACAGGCACATCATCATCCCATGTCACCAGCCCATAAATCAGCTCACACTACAGTGTAGGTATTTAAAGATTATTATATCCTTGGTAAAGGCCCTTAGCAGTGAGCGCATTAGCTGAACACGCTTCCCACCTCTGTCTGCACTCTGGGAGGTAAAGTACCTGTCTGAACACTGGCGCAGAGATGCAGACGGCTGTCTGTGTTTCACCTGGTCTTTGATGTGCTTGTACCATTTGTGTGTGGCATACACCCACAGAGATAACACACACACTCATAGTTACTTGCTGACATATAGTAATTCACTTTAGTTCCCCACCCAGACTATTGTAGGCGTGCATGTCTGCATGCCTTCATTTGTTTGCCTGTTTGTTGCGGCTGCACAATTCTGGATAAAATAAATATCAGGGTTTTCTTGAGTATGATTTTTTTTTCTCACGATTCGTTGGAAAAACTTGTTGCATATGGTGTTGTGCTGTAAAATGCTCCTGTTACAAATGTTTTTGTGACAAGTCTTTAGTCAGTCCCTTTGGCTGTCATTCAAGCAGCAAGTCTGCTTGTCAGCCCTTTTAAATGCTTCGCTGCCTCCATTTAAATTGCAAACCGGTGAGGGACAACTGTTTCACTGATACGAGTGACTGTTTACACACATCACACAGATGTGTGTGTTGAGCTCTAAGATGAATGCTTCTACCTTTTGTGTCTAAATGGCGATCTTAAAGTTTGTACTGACAGTATTTGTACTCATGTTTGCCTATCTAATCTTTTGTAGCCAGGACTGTCTCCTCAGTTTATTTCAGTGCATTACTTACACAGACAAGTTGTAATCAAAATGTAAATAGAGTAAATCCTCCATATTCCTTCAATCAATATCAAAACCACAGAGCTCTTGTGCAGCAGAGCGGCCAAGTGAAGAGCATTTTCTGGTCAACAAGCTGCTCTACATGTTTATGTTTGAGAGAGACATCGAGTCCCCATCAGCTCAGCTGGTGTGGGTTTGTATATGTGTATAGAAATCCTTACTTCCATGCCTGACTAAGGCCTGCCTAATCCGGTCCCTTGTGTTTAGGTAAGATAACGTCCCTGGATACCAGTCTGCTGCGGGCGTCCATGAAGCCGGGCTGGGAGGATCTGGTGAGGCGCTGCATCCAGAGGTTCCACCTGCAGAACGACGGGGAGATGTCTTTTGCCAAGAGACATCAGCAGGAAGGTAATGCAAAGAATATCTTGTTTAATTAACGGCTCTTGATAGTTGCATCTTTTGGTCTTTTGTGATGCTTTTGTCAGACGACTGCATTAGTATAAAATGGTGATTTGATCATGGGTTAACCAAAGCTAATAGTTAATCGTACGCTTCTGAACTGAAAACAGAACCTAATAATCATCTAAGTAAGAAGTGTTTTGTGTGTGCATTTACTGATATAAGTGCATATGTGTCCTTTAGTGCTCCGCCACGGCCAGGCGTTCAGCCCCATCTACCGCTTCTCCCTCTCCGATGGAACCATCGTGTCGGCCCACACCAAGAGCAAACTGGTGCGCTCGCCCGCCACCAATGAACCCCAGCTCTACATGTCCCTGCACATTCTCCAGAGGTATGCCTCGCTACCTACACCTGTGTAAGGAAGAGAGAGAGACAAATCTGCAGCATGAACTTGGTTACATGTTTTAGCCTGTTAATGCCCTGCAGCACAACCTGATGGCTTCTTCTTGTATTCTGTGTGGATGTGATAATATGTACATTCGTGCTTGCCAGTGGTCTCATGGAACAGGGTCACAAATCGGACATGAAGGTTACGTCATTCAAAAAGACAAATTAAACAAATTGTACCACCTTCCCCCTGTCATATATGCAGATAGTTTTAGTTAAGATTAGTTCAAAGTAAAGAACAGCAATTTACTCAGGATAATATTTAGGGCTGCCCCCTCTTAGTCGATTAGACTAATCGGTTGTTTTGGTCTTAGTCGACTAAGATTTATTTATTTGATTAGTTGTTTTTTATGCTTTTTTCATGCTAAATGACTTATTTCCAAGAAACTTATGAGCACATCTCTGGTAAACACAATATTTAAAGTGGTGCTTTTGTGGGATTCTTTGTGGAGAAACTCAGTTTTACAGATCAGACGATTAAATCAACTAATCGTTTAGTTGACAAAATCATATGAGTGTTAGTCGATTAAGAATTTCTTCGGTAGAGTACAGCCCTAATAAAAATAATAATAATTGCAGTGGCCAATTTTCTAACTTCTACAGAAAATTTTCGTTAATGAAAACTGTCGAACTAATCAACTGTATTATCTGTGTCTGTTTTGAACCTCTAGGGAGCAGACGGTCTGTGGAATGGGCCAGGACATGGGTCCTGGCAGTCAGGCCACAGGGATGGCTCCCAAACCGATGAACTCCTCCACTCCCTCCATGACGCCTCCGACCCCAGGCAGTTTGCCAGGTTCAGGGCCTCAGGGCCAAGACACTACCATCAGCAGCAACAGCACGCCTTTTTCCTCTGCAGGCCCTGCTGGCCCCAGAGAACCAGCAGCCATGGGAGGTCACATGCAGGGCTACCGTTTTGGCTGCCCTCCACCCCACAACCACACCGGGGGCATGCAACCGCCACAGCAGGGCCCCAATTGGAGGATGAACAGCCCCTCTCGCGCTAGCCCCAGCCCAGCCGGCGGGCCCCATCCACCTCAACAGAACTCTATGCTGTCGCCGAGGCACCGAGGTAGTCCTGGGGGGGCGGGCAGCCCTCGTGTAGCGGGAGGCCTGCACTCACCCTCCCCGGTGGGGATGTGTGGTGGAGGGCCTGGAGGTGCAGGTGGTAGTAGCACGGCTAGCACCCATGCTAACAGCTACACTAGCAGTTCTCTGTCAGCTCTGCAGGCCCTTAGCGAGTGCCACGGTGTAGGACACGGGCATGGGGCCCCTCATGCACATACACTGGGGTCTCCTGACCGAAAGATAGGCTCCCCAGCTGGGGTCACACAAGGGTCAGGGGTGAACCCTCATCTGATGTCAAAACTTGGAGGAGGCAGTGGTGGCACAGGAGACTCATTTGGACCTCACACAGACGTGGGTCAGGGGCACACCCAGAGCCAGACGGAGAGCAACCTAGCCGAGCCCAAGGAGGAGAGGGAAGGGCCCCCCGAGGGCCTCGACGCTCACAATCGCCTTCATGACAACAAGGGCCACACCAAGCTACTGCAACTGCTCACCACCAAGCCCGAGCCTCTGGAGACGCCCCTGTCCCCTGGCGCAGGAGGTGAGGGCAAGGACCAGGCAGGGACTGGGGTCCGGGGTGGCCATGCTGGAGGGAACACTCATGCCACATCCCTCAAGGAAAAACACAAGATCCTCCACCAACTGCTCCAGAACAGTACGTCTCCAGTAGACCTGGCCAAACTCACTGCAGAGGCCACAGGCAAAGAGCTGGGCCAAGACCAAGCCCAGGGCGCTTCTGGTACAGCTTCTGGGGCAGATATTGCTCCGAAGCAGGAGCCCTTGAGCCCCAAGAAGAAGGACAATGCTCTGCTTCGCTATCTACTGGATAAGGATGACACTGGACTGAAGGACAAGGTACCTAAGCTAGAGCCTGGGGAGGTGAAGGTCGAAGGGGGCAAACACCCTCTTGTCAAGACGGAGAAACAAGACACGGGATACGACCGGGCTGAACAGGTTAGTTTTTACAAAAAGCTCCTCCTTGTGTGTCTTATCGTTTGATAAATAGCTTTTTTACTGCTTCTTTTCCATCTTTGAAACGATGAAAGAACTAGAGCTGCCCTAAAACTTACTGGTTGTAACCTCCATTGCGAAAACTAAAACTTTTTAGCCCTGTACTGCTCCACTTGCCTCCCCTCTCTGTCTGAGCGTTAATCTGGGTTAGGTAGCAGATGTTGGCTCCTCCAAGTCCCATGTCCACACAGGATGCTACAGCTAAACACACAAACGGTCTGGCAGTGTGTAGAGGTCAGACAGACAGTATTTGTGGCATATATACAGTCTCATTCAGATATACAGTCTCGTCATATACGCTTAGGACACCATGCATGTTTTTTATTCACGTATATAAAACACATCTGGTCCTTTCACTGCCTATGTGTTGGCAGCACAAGCTGAGGGAAGCGATCCGCCAGCTTCAAACAACTGTGACATTTGGAAGGAGCCCCTGTGGTTCTCCAGCCATTTGATCCTGGTTGCGTTTGGCCAGAATCCTCAGGTTTGGCACCGAGCTCAGGTCAGGCCTGGCGCTGGAAGAGAGAAGAGGAGGAAAGAGTAAAAGGGAGAGTGTTGCTGGTAAAGGTTCTGTGTAGCGGAGGTCTTAGCTTGCTGATTCTCTAATGCAAAAAAGTAAACCAGTGTTTTGGTGAGACTCATAACCTTTCAGACAGGAAACCTGTTTATGACGTGCTCTACTAAACAACACAAGTTCAAGACACGAGTCTAGCAAACCATAGTTCTGTCACGCACATCACTGCTAAACCACAGAATTATATAGAATTACACAAAAGAACATGAATGCTCTTGCACGCTTTGCTCTCTCTATTTCTCTCTTTACCTCCCTCTTCTTAGACCAGATCAGATCAGGCTGCAGCTGATGATTATTTTCATTATCGATTGATCTGCTGATTATTTTCTAGATTAATCAATTAATCATTTGGTCTATAAAATATTAGAAAATGTTGAAAAATGTCCATCCCAGTTTCTCAAAGTCCAAGGTGACTTCTTTAAATTAGGGCTGTCAAACGATTAAAATTTGGTACTAATGGATTACTTAAGTTTTCTAGTTTCATGTGATACCCGTATCTTCACTCTAGCTTTAAAACCAGCCTGCTACAACCTAAAAATCACAAGTTGCATCAATGCGTTAAAGAAATTAGTGGTGTTGAAATGAATTTGCGTTGACTTTGACAGCCCTACTTTAAATGTCTTATTTTGTCAGATATTCAGTTTAATATGATATAAAACAGAGGAAAGCTGGAAATCTTCATATTTGAAAGGCTGAAAACATGATTTTCTGCTATTTTTGCATAACAATTACTTTAACAATAATCAATTATCAAAATAGTTGCTCTTATTCTTCTGTCGATCAACTAATCGTTGCAGCTCCACAGTCGGTAGTCTAGGTGACATTCATGCCATTTAAATGTCAATAACATTAAACAAAAGTCCAATTTTTTGTAGGAATGATCCAGGTCTGGAGAAGTGGGCAAAGACTAGTGTGTTGGTCTTAAAGGGGTTTCTTTCTTATTGTTTCCTACCTTCTTTGTGGCACAGTTCTGTTGAAACAGTGGGTTTTCCCAGGCAGACAGAGGAGCAGTGGTACAGAATGTCAGCTAGCTATGCGTGCTAGTTGTGAATGTACAGCATGTGCTCGGCCACTTGGGTACATATATATGTAGAAGAGGATAAGGTGAGTGGATGGATAATAAGAGCTGCTGTTGAACTGAACAAAGAAGGAGAGATGAGAGAGGTGTAGATACCCCCAGGAGAGCCCAGCCTCGGCAGGCAGAGTGAAAATGATGAGCCATATGCTCCTGCATGTCCTCTCTGCTACCATGGAGATAGAGGGGAGAGGGAGTGGTGTGTTTGTAGAACAAGCAACGTACCAGAAACAATAGAGGGGAATAGAAATTGAGCGAAATAGAGGTTTAATATGTATGTCTTGATACTGAAGGTTTTATTTTCTTGAAGTGGCCAGTGTGCTACACGTAACAGAAATTAAATCGGTTAATTTCTGCCTCGAGTTTCACAGTTAGATGGTGATTTAAAGCGCTCAGAGCTTCCCACAGTGATGGTGATGGCTCATTCCAGTTTAACTGTGGTTCCCAGCCCAGAACAAGGGCATTTGTGAGACATGAACTAAGCCATGACTTCATTAGAGCCATTACATGTGTGCGAGTGTTCCTTACTGGTGAATCGCTGCTTGGCCATGTGTGAAAGCTGACTGTACTAGTTAAAAAGTCCACTCATCCTTCTCTTCACTAACCTCACCCACTGCTTTCTCGCTGCCTCTCCCTCCCTCTCCCTCCCTCTTCCTCCTCCTCCTCTCTCCTCCTCATGATTGTTTGAGGGCTGAATTATTGATGGCTGGAGCAGAGCTAAATGAGAAATCAGAGCAGAGTAGTGGCTCAGCTTATGGCTGAAGGAACTATAGGTATGGTCATTTAGTCCCGCGGCCCTATGGGAGGCAGGATTATCTGTGTGTTTTACATGACAGTGTCATGTAATCATACGGTCTACTGATGCTGAACCTGTTTCCACAGTAGTATCCTTATTTTAATGCATGATAATAATTTAGTTAGGGGGTGGGAATCACCAGAGGCCCCACGATACAATCTTATCACGATACTTAAGTCACGATACTTAAGTCACGATACGATCTTATTGCGATTTTAAACATTTTGCGATACGCTGAGTATTGCAATAAGATATATTGCGATTTATTACCTTTTTTCAACATCTGTTTTATCTAATAAGATACAGTTTTCACTCTGTTCGTCTCAGAGTTTTCCTTCACTTACCTTGAGGTCAGAGGTGAAGAGACCCCTTTGAAAATGGCCATGCCAGTATTTCCTCGCCAAAATTTAGCGTAACTTTGGAGTGTTATTTAGCGTGGTTGGCGCCAATCAATTCCTCAGGTTTTCTAGTTTCATATGCTTCCAGTATCTTCACTCTCTCTTTAAGACTGAGCCCGCTACAACCTCTGAAAGACAGAATAGCGGCCGGGCCCGCCAGCGCCAATCGGACTTTTTAAGATGTTAATAGTTTATACTTCATGTAATAAAAGATCAATACGTGACGTCAGTGTATCGATGCAATATTACCACACAAAATATTGCGATACCATGCTGTATCATTACACCCCCACCCCTAAATTTAGGTCATGTTTTCTCTTTGTGCTCTTCATCATCAAATCTGTCAAATTAAGCAAACAATTGTCAGTACTATTATAGATTCTGTTCACTGTGGAAGTTGTTCATTGCTTTGTCATGTGAAATCACTGCAGCTCAGCTCAGTAGCTCCTCAATGACTCTGGTCCCTGAATATGAGTAAATAAATGAATTAATTTATCTCATCCAAAACAGTCTGATCTTCTGTTTAATAGGCTTTTTGTATAATAGATTTTATAATGTCAAGCTGCATGTCCAAACATGTCCTTTCCTTCTGCGCTCACTCCCAGGCAAATATTCCTACTATATCAGACATCACGCAGGTCCTTTTGTACAGTATATGTCAGGAGTTTTCAAAAACTGGTGAGTCAGATGTCCTCTGAAAGACAAGGGAGTATTTAAATATTATTAAGATAATTGCTTGAGTTAGGCGCTGCCATCAGAAAAGAATGAGATCATGTTGTGCTGGATGTATTGGTGAATATGTGACGATCAGATTTCTTTAAATTCTCATTACCAGTCCCGCAATAAAACATAATCCGGCAGCGTGTTGCAACACAAGTTGATTTGCTGTGTATGACTTCCATTTTTGATGGAAGTTTTTCTAAGATATTACACACAAATCAGTAATTACAAAGTATGTAATGAGACTCATCTCATAATTGATACCAGCAACAAAGAAGGAACAAGACGTACTCACTAGTAACACTCCCAACATGGCAGCTAACCTTCAAGTATTGCAGTACATAAGGATTGCAGTTAATGTTGCAGTCATCCTTGTGACTTTAAAACTTGCCGTTTCAGCTCTTTCAGATGGCGAATAGATTTTTTGCCAAGTTGTTTTCTGTTGACAAAAGGCCAGCATGATTCTGGAGTGAAATGACTTTTCCTTTTTGCCTTACTCGACAGTGGCAGTTCTGCTTTACCCGCCCTGATTTCTCAGTTCCTTTTCCTATGAAATGGCATGGGCCAGGTCAGAGAGGGACAACACTTCCACTGCCCTTACATCCACATTGACATTAGGGCCCACGCTGTACGTGAAACTGGGATCAGGAAGTTGTATCACATGATTACAACTCGCTTATTTACAGACGTGATCGGTTTAAGTTGATGGATTCAAGTCAAACTGTAAGAAAACACATTTGGCAGAGCCTCATCGCCACCCTGCTGTGAGAAAGTCGGCCTCGGCTGTTCCTCAGCACGCAACGCTACAGAGTAAATCCCCTTTGTGTCAAATCTACGAGGCAGTAAATACAATTTAAAAGGACCATATAAATTAAGTTTTAGTTTCTCTCACTCATTTTTTTCAACTAGGTAACGATGCTTGTTTGTGGGCTGGATGTGGGGATAATAAAAACATAATGCCCGCAGTGAAAAACACAGGATTTTAAAATATGCACGTGTTGTAATGTACAGTACAGTGTGTGCCCTTAGCTGCTCTCCCACTGTGTGAGTGCCGTTCTAACGTGAAGAACTCAACTAATGATCTGCAGATGGGACATGGCTTGAGATTAAATATTTGATAATGGCCACTTGGCCTTTATAAATCCCTGCAGTTTTAACCAAGCACAGTCTATACCAGCCCGAGATGCAGAAAAAGAAGGACGTGGATTGCCGTGCATGCGCTGACATGCATTGAAAGGAGAGCGTTACAGGGATTGATAGAAATAGGACCCATTAAGGGTAAAAGCAACTGGAGAAGACGAGAGAATAGAAAGTGGGAGGAGAGAGAATCGAAGAGGAGGAGGAAAAGAGCAAACTGAGAGCGTACAGGAGCATTACATCATTCCTGACCTCATTAGGGCTTTTCTCTCTCCCACCACCGCCGCCACCCCCACCCCTCACTCTGCTACTCTCTCTGGCTCTCCCACATCTTACAATAAAGCATATGCAGTCTTAAGTCCACTTAAGATAATCATTGTATCAGCCATTTGTGGCAGCCTTGTAATCTACAGCAGCATCTACATGCCTAACGGATGCAAGTGATTGTCTAGAACAGTGAAGTACAACACTGAAACAGTGGCTGGTGTGCTGTTTCCCTGCTGTACATGCTGTACAGTATATCACGATCAGGAGCTGTCGGTGACTCCAAGTGTGCTGCACTCTCGTGGCCAGTTACAACCGGTGCAACTTATTTACCTAAAGTCCCTCAGGCCTCTCTGAGAAGCAATATGATAACCTATGTTGATGTTTCTGTTCAGTTTTGACCACAAATTTGTCCGTAAAATGAAATTCAATATGCTGCAATTAATGTTGCCTTTTGTACACTTAATAATGTTCCACTTTTGGTGAAATTGTGCCAGATTTGTGTTTTTTTTTTTAGGGTGTTGAGGTGTTTTTTCGTCCAACCCCTGTGTTATCATAAAGAGGAAGAGAAATACGGAGGAGACGGTGCCAGTGTTGTAAAACAAGACACTGAAAGAGATTCATCTTAGTCTCAGCAATACAGTTCAGCAAGTGAAAGCAGCAGATCCCAGCATGGCCTTGTCTTTGTTTAAGATAGTTGTGTGAAAAACTAAACAAAAACGGGCCAGATAGTCCAAAGCCCAGCTGTGTATGAATGCAGCCTTGGGATGTGTTGGGCAGGCTCAGTCCAGCTGTTTACAGTAGGGGGGCAGAGAGCAGTTCAAACTTTGGCACCAACCAAACTCCTGCCGCCTCAGGCTGCTCTCCCATGTTACTCCGTAGAAAGCAGCTTCAGTAGCCTCATCTTTTCTGCTCAGATTAATATAGCCTTCTTAAATATGTGCTTAAACATCGCAGACTTTAAAAAAAGGGGAGCAGACACAGTTTTGTGTTTCGAGGACACCAGCCGGTAAGCGAGGCGTAGTATGTGTCTGATAAGCTAAGTCAAAGTGAAGTGTGGCCTAGATTTGATGGAAAGTGGTCCATTTTATCCCGGGGTTACTGCTCTATTATAAACAAGGCCAAGCCTGCTATTCCCATCTCACAGATAACGACTCTTCATGCAAGTGTTGTAGTGTTTACAGACTTAATTGTGCTCTCAGTATACGTGTATGCCTTTCACATGTATGTTTGTGTGTCTGCAGGTGAAGCAGCAATTGGTTTCTAAATGCGGAGGCCTAAGTGGTTCATCTGTTCCTTGTTTTCACACTTTCTTTCTTTCTCCCTCTGTGTTCTCTCCAGTCGTCGGAGCTGGATGACATCCTGAACGACCTGCAGAATGCTCAGCCGCAGCTCTTCTGTGAGCCGCGGCCCGTTTCGCTGCCCAGTCCCATGGACAAACAGAACATCATCAATGACATCCTGCAGATGTCCGAGACCAATCCTGCCATGGCAGCGCAGCAGCAGCAACAACACAGGGGCATCGCGGCTGGCATGGGCCCAACCAGTGAGTCTCACACTTAAAGGACCAGTGTGTAACAATAAGCGGGATCTATTGACAGAAATGGAATATAAGATTAATAAAGCTATGAAACAGTTTGAACTATTTTGTTATTGACTTTTCCGTTGTTGTGGCTAAACCCCATTCATTCCTGCTTCCAGACTTTGCCGGTGTCCGACCAGGCCAGCCAGCCAGGGGTCTGCCTGTGAGGAGCGTGTCTCTGGACATGAATGTGTCCCCCCAGCAGGCCTCATTACAGTACCCCATAAGGGCCACTAGCCCGTACACTCTTATGCAGCAGCAGCAGCAGCAGCAGCAAGGCATGGTGGGAAGTCACGGCATGATGGCTAACCAGGCCGGTATGGTCAGCACAGGTGGGTGTGACAGTCAAGCTTTTGTGGTCACAATGAAATGAACCATTGAACCAGTGCCTGTTCAAACAATGATACAATGATGCATGCTCTGATTACTGATTTAGTTGTGTACATTAAATAAAAATGACCAGCCCACAGAGCTATTCATAGTCATACGCATACGATTAATGGACTTCCTACAGAAAATGTCCATGGGAGTGTGTAAACACCAACGTTAGACAGTCACCTCATGACAAACTTGGTGTAAAGCACTAAATGTCAGCCAAGAAATATATTCTTTTCTGATGTATGGTGGTAAAACCAAGTGGCTGAAGCACAATTACAGCCTTCTGAATGATTTCTTTCACACTGCTGCTTTCAGAATTCTGAGGAAATACCTTTTTCCCCTCTTACCTCTGTGTCGCTCTCAGCCTGTGACACATGTCATGGCACAGTGACTCACTTCCTGTGACAGGAAATATTCAGTCACCCACACTGGTAGAGTGTCTGTCACTCCCACATGTTAGCAGCCCTCAAACATCCCCCTGGTATGACATAGATGGCTTTTCCTCTTGCATCATGGCGACAGAGGACATCCACTGTCCTGAGGTATTTCTCATTGTCTCTTATTTGTGTATTTGCTCCTCCAGGACTGATGGCTCAAGGTGGTCCACGGCCAGGCATGCAGCAGCAGCAGCAGCAAGAGGGCTGGGTGGGTTCAGCCTCTGCGCCTCCTCTGGGAGCGAACGGCCCCGGGCAGCAAGGTCCCATGCAGGGCAGGATGGGGCCGAACGGGGCACCCATGAGGCCCAACAGCCAGCCAGGGCCCCGACAGATGCTCCAGTCCTCAATGATGGCCAATGGTGAGAGCCTTAAAAACACAAGTTACATAGACACTAGATTCCAGATTGAGCTATGACAATAAAGCCCTGTGCTAAAGCATTTAACTACAGAAATCTGATGAAAAATGTACATTTTATAGATTCACCTTTACTGAATTATCAGCCTCAGGGCCCTCTAAAACTTCTGGTGCAGAGGGACTGATGATGCACAGATGAACAGACCTCAAGTCACCCATATTACATTGTTGCTGTTGAGTGTTAAAGGCTGCCACCCAGTGGCTAACCGTAGCACAGCACTCAATAAATTAATGTAGCCATCATATATGAATTGATAATTAATTAAACTTAGTTCATAGTTACTTTACTCTTTAACAAACAATGAAATGACAATTAATAATGTGTACTAATTATTAGTAATACTATAATTTCTGTAATTTTATCATTAGTTTGTGTAATATGAAATAATTAGTTTATAAATTATATATTGTATCATAGCTGATAAGAGACGTTCTGATTGCATTAGTAACGTATTTATTTTCAGTTTATTGTTGCACACATTATAACATTTTATATACTGTATTAAGTATTTGTTAGTGATTATCAAATTATTTTTAAACCTTTAAGAAATTGTTTGTAAAGAATCTCTAAACATTACATAGACAGATGGACCAGAAACCAATTATTAACCATTGACAAAGTATTAACTATCTATCTAAATAATGTTTATAGATGCTTTACAAAGTATTTATTAACCATTTAACACGGTATTATAATCACTAGTTACAACTTTATAATAGCATCCAAATAATGTTTATAGACGGTTTACAAACCAGTTATTAACCATCAACAACGTGTTACAAATATCTGTAGATGTTTTACAAACAATTTCTTTAAGGTTTACAAATAATATCAGTCATTAACAAATACATATGTATATATATGTATATATATGTATATATATATACATATATATAGTATATAAAATGTTATAATGTGTGCAACAATAAAATAAATTATAGCATTGCTAATAATTAACACTATTAATCATCATTTTGTTGTTTGTCTGTAAAATAACTATTAACTAAATTTAATCAACTATCAATTTACCATTAATAAATGATGGTTATTATAAAGTGTTACCGTAATATCTAACCCGGCGCTGTGTGCTCGTTGTTCTGGGTTTAAAGGAATATTGACCATCATCTAGGTTGCCAGATTGTTTCCATCATGATAACTAAAGTTGCTGAAATGCCTGTGTGCAGTGAACTGTCCTGCCTTAATCTCTTTTGTTTGTTTTCCCCTATTTAGCCCAACCTGATATGGATATTGGTATGGTCACCCACCATTTCTCCCAACAACAGGCTCCACCCAACCAGACAGCCCCCTGGCCAGACAGCATGATGCCCATCGACCAGACAGCTTTTGTAAACCAGACCAGGTAAAATACTCACTTGCAAATTACCATTAAATGTTATAAATAATGCCAAAAAATCCTACTGGCCTCACTACTCAAGATTAGCATTTATCTTGTTGTCAAACTTATGAGTGTTTTTAGGTAACACTTTAAAATAACCATCTTTTATAAATGGTAAATTGATAGTTAATTAAACTTAGTCAATAGTTATTTTAATGTTAACAAATACATAAATGTTAATTAATAATGTTTACTAATTATTAGTAATGCTATAATTTGTTATTTTAACAGTTTATTGTTGCACACATTATAACATTTTATATAAGTATTTGTTAATGATTAAGAAATTATTTGTAAAGAAATTGTTTGTAAAGCATCTATAAAAATAATTTAAAAGGCTATTGTAAAGTTGCAACTGATGATTATAATACCTTGTTAAATGGTTGATAAATTCTTTGTAAAGCATCTATAAACATTATTTAGATAGTTAATACTTTCTCAATGGTTAATAATTGGTTTCTGGTCCATATATCTATGTAATGTTTATAGATATTTTACAATACAAAGGTTTAAGAATCATTTGGTAATCACTTACGAATACTTAATACAGTATATACAATTTTATAATGTGTGCAGCAATAAACTGTTAATAAATACTTTACTAATGTAATCAGAATGTCATGGTTATCGTCTCTTATCAGCTATGATAAATACTTTATATAATTTATAAACTGATTATTTCATATTTCACAAACTAATGTTAAAATAACAGAAATTATAGCATTACTTATAATTAGTAAACATGAGTAATTATCATTTCATTGTTTGTTAACAGTAAAATAACTATCAACTAAGTTTAATTCATTATTAATTTATCATTTATAAATGATGGATATTATAAAGTGTAAACCTATTTTTGTTGTAATTAGCTGGTCTAAGAGTTTACTATGGTTTTATATTGGACAAAATCCTCTCATTGAGAAAATGTATTGAGTGTCGTCTCCTCTCTGCCCAGGCCGGTGCACTCGGCGCCCCCGGATGAATTGCTGTGTAGTACGGGGCACGGATCTGGTGATGGCAGCGGAGTAGACGAGGGGGCCCTGATGTCTCAGCTGTACACCGCACTTAAAGATTTTGATGGCCTGGAGGAGATTGATCGTGCTCTGGGGATCCCTGCGCTGGTAGAACAGGTGAGATCACATTCATTTTTTTATTGTTTTTATTGACTTTTTATTATCTTTTATGGCTCTACATTTTTTTTTTTTTTATCTGTTTCCTTTGCTGCCTGTTTCAGAACCAAACACTGGAGCCAGACCAGTTCCCCCAGGACCCATCCATGATGATAGACCAAAAGCCCCCCATGTACACCCAGCAGTTTGGTCCCCCGCCATCCCACATGGCCCAAAGGGGCTACCCTGGTGCCCCCATGCAAGAGCCGGCCTTCCACCCCATGGCTGGCCAGATAGGTCCGCGCCCTGGTTACCCCATGATGAGGATGCCGACTCGGCCCGGTCTCAGGCCCGCTGGGGTCGTCCCCAACCAGCCCAACGCACTACGGCTACAGCTACAGCACCGGCTACAGTCACAGCAGGTACATCTAGACATGACATGACATCACTGCTGGAACTGATTCTGTCCATTGATTTTTTTCTTTTTTTTTTCTGATGTAACCAAGCTGTTTGATCAGTAGCTGTGTGATTGAACACGTAGATGGAAGTTGTGTAATTATCCTTGAGGTTGACATTTTGGCAGGTCTTCTGTGCACACAGGGAATAATTGGGACATTTAGGTCTACTTGCCATCTGCTGGTCTTTTCATGGCATTTACTGGAATATGTCATGTAGGATACTTCTTGTGTTTATAGATTGTATTCTTTACTAGCTGGAAGAGAGCAGTACATCTTAATGATTTTAATGATTTTTATAGCTATTTCAATTCACTGGTGTTTGTCTTATCCTCTTCCTCTGTCTCTTGTCCCACCAGAACCGTCAGCCAATGATGACTCAGATGAGTAGTGTGTCAAATGTGAACCTACCTCTCAGAGCCAGTGCTCCTAACCAGGTAGGTCACCGCTGCCGTCACATAACCTGTCTGCACGGACATGTTGGGCCTTTCTCAAACCAAACCCTCCCCACTCTTAGTCCGTGGCTGTAGTCTGTAGTCACACTCGCAGCCGAATGAAGCACCCTTCTTTAAGGTGTAGTGTATAAATAGAGCAGCAAGTTTTGGGATGTACTTCCCTCCAACAGAAACTGACGTAACTTTTTCCTAAACCATGGTTTTGTATCAAGCGGAGGGAATGCGCAAAGATTCACAGTATTAAGAATAAAAAGAATATGCAATATACAGAGAAACTAAAAATAAACTCCCATGCTTCTGTGGTGGCATTTCTTCTCATTTTTGTAAACATCTTCTCGTTTTTAACTCTGTTTATGAGCTGCTTGGTTTTTGCAACAGTCCCTGTAAATAACAACACATCAAATGAACACGTCTACCGTTTTCTAGACCAGATATTTGATCCTAAATACAATGTAACCTTTACGTTATCTTCTGTATAACCATATTAAATGGCTATATTAGTTTGAGCAGGTTACGTTTGTATGGGTAGTTGCTCAAACTTCATTTGTACGGAGCGTGTTCCATGACGATCAGAAAACACCGCTACACGTGGCCAGTAAGTCGGCATCGATGGAGGCTTGCTGTTGGAGGGTGACATAATCCACTTCCTTTCCCCGCTAATTGGTTTGGGATGGCACTTAATATGGCGGACCCTCCACGCAAACGCGCAAAAGTAGTTGAAGTAGGTAGGGAGAGGGTGGAGGGGTTGGTTTGAGAAAGGTGCGTTGTTAAGACTGTAGGTAGTGATTAGTTTGTTGATGACTTGAAGCTAATGCAAGGCTTTAATTTCAGTCTGGTGTTGTAGAGGCACAAATAGACTTATCTAATGATCCATGACACTTTTGTCTTACGCATCGTTCATTCCCCTCTCACCTCCAGGGCACCATCAACGCCCAGATGTTGGCACAGCGTCAGCGGGAGCTGCTGAGTAATCACCTGAGACAGAGGCAGCAGCAGCAGCAGGCCCAGCAGGTCCAGCAGCAGAGGAGCATGGCCATGAGGGCGCAGGGCCTCAACCTGCCTCCCAACATGGCCGCGGGAGGCATGAGTAACCCCCGGATCCCCCAGGCCAACCCCCAGCAGTTCCCCTACCCGCCCAGCTACGGTACCAGTACAGGCCTGGCCTCGCCACCTCCCCCTACCAGCCCCTTCTCCTCCCCTCTCTCCCCCAGCCTGCCCTCTCTCCCCCCCAACCCTCAGCTCCACATGCATGGCACCTCCTCCTCTTCCTCCACCTCCTCCTCCTCCTCACAGATGATGATGGGAAACACAAACATGATGGGCGGACAGTACGGGGCCGTACTCAGCCCCCAAATGCAGCACAGTGCCTTTCAGTTTCCCAACTCAGGTACTGCTCCCACACCCCCCCAGCCCTACCACACACTCCACCCTACAACCTGTGTGTGTGCGTGTGTCATTGTGTCTGTGCGTTGATGTGACTCTATGCACAGCATCACATGCTTTTTTTAGTAGCGCCAACCATCTGATTTGTAATGTTATGCACTGATGACTGCATTAATCAGCTGCCATTGAATGATCCAAGTCATACTACATATTTTACTCCTCAATTATTTTACAACATACGTCAGGAAGTGTAATCATGTACTCTCATTGTTCTGTCCAAAATGGTGTCCTGGCGATACGCTCTTGCTCCACCAGAGGGCACCAAGAGCACACTAATCAAAGTTTAACTGAGGATACACAGTGACACCGGACTCTTAAGATTGTGAGCAGGCAGAGCAGTAATCAAGGCTGTACCTGTCAGTCTGACAGCGTGGCCTGTAATCTGGACATAATCTGATTTGTATAATGACATGTTTGATTTATCCCTCACTCCTTAATCTGATTCTGGCCCGTGGGTTCGTACAGAGCAACACCTTCCGCTAGACTTCTCTCTTTCCCTTTTCTCCTAAGCCATCTCCTTATTCCCTTTCTTCCTAGTTCCTTGCCTGTTCACTGCTTTTACGTGCATGTAGGAAATATTACCTGCCTGTCAATAACCCTGAATGCAGACTTCAGTAATCCTCAGTTGCTTATTCTCTGCCAAAGTGTTCATCTCTGTGTGGCATGACTGTGTGAAATGACGTGGAATGCTCACGTTTACTCCGCTCAGTATGTTGGTTTGCAGTTGAGTTCTCTGCAGGTGCAGTCTGGTTGACCTATCTTGATACGTCCACCCACCACAGGTATGAGCCAACAGGCAGAAGGAGGCTTCGGAGGTCCCGGCGCGCCACAGAGCCCCCTGCTTTCTCCCCGCATGGCCCACACACAGTCCCCGATGATGCAGCAGGGCCAAGGAAACGCTGCTTTCCAGGGCTCCCCTGACATGAACGGCTGGCCACAGGGCAACATGGGAGGCAACAGGTAAAGATGGATACAACTTCCTCCCAAATAAACCCTTAGGCTGCAGGAGGTCTGGGCGATTCACTTTAATGGCCCAATAACTTTCGTTCCCTCATGGCTGGGTTGTACAGCTCTGGATCGCCGGTTACAAGATTGGCCATCGCAGCGTGACGTTGGGTTGCGTTTCTCCAAAAGTTGATTCTGTTTCTCTAACTATAACTATTGCGGGGCATATGCCTATGAATCCCTTTAGAAATCATAGAAAAAAGACACTCAATACGACAGCAGAACTTGCCTAAGAATCATCATGTTTGTTTTTTATTTTTCTTCAGTATCAAAACAAATCAGTGACAGTTGTTTGTCCATGACTAAAGTGCACACAGGAACTGCTTATAGATAATTTGGCTACTATTAACGGTACAAACTTGCCAAAATGTAAAGACAAAGAACAGAGCTCATGTTGTAGCCACAGCTTACTCACTGACTCCATGTCAACCTTATACTTCCTCTCCACATCCCCAGGGGTTAAAGCTATTTGGATTTTGGTCTATAAAATGGTGAAAAACGTCGATCAGTGTTTACCAAAGCCCAAGATGATGTCCTCAAATGTCTTGTTTTGTTCAAAGATATTCAGTTTACTGTCATAAAAGAGTAAAGAAAACAGAAATATTCCCATTTTAGAAGCTGGAATAAGAGAATTTTAACTCAATTACTCAACTTGAATTACTCAAACCGATTAATCGATTCTTAAAATAGTTGCTGAGCAATTTAATAGTTGATAACTAATTGATTAATTATTGCAGCTCTAATATTTTCTGCTAATTTCAGTAGTCCAAAAAATGCTATGAGTTTTATATTCTTGGAAACGTCAAACTGAATGATTTTAAAGGACTTCTCAGGTTCCAATAGACGAAAAGGAACTTTTCTGCTCCTCTAGTAAAATGTTTGAGCTCACCGATCTTGATCAGTGTCTTTGCGTTCTCCTCCTCCTCCTCCTCTTCCTCTCCCCAGTATGTTTTCACAGCAGCAGGCATCGCCGCAGTTCACCCAGCAGAGTAACAGCAACATGTACAACGGCAACGGCAACGGCATGAACCTCAACAACGTCTCCATGGCCAGCAACATGGCAACCAGCAGCATGAGCAGCATGGGCCAGATGGTCGGACAGATGAGTGTCACGTCCATGGCCTCAGGGCCCTCACCCGGCTTGCCCTCCATGGGGCAAGAACAGGTAAATACCGGGCCGATCCGGACACATTCATTCTCTCAATGGGGTAAAAATGAAGATGCTTTTGAAACTGGTGGAAGCTAAAATAACCTTTAATTTAATTTGAGAGAAATCATCGCTGTTTTAAGGCGTTTCACAGCATGGCCAGACCAATTTAGAGGTCGTGGAGAGGCCCAGTAATATCTTTACATTAGCCCTCTATAATATAAGTCAGACACTTTCAGACTTAGAGGTTAACAAACTGGACCCTTTAACAGTTTTACACAGTAATCGGGGGACCAAGAAAAACTAAAAGGCTCGTCTTTCTTTCTCCGCACTCCCGGCTGCCTATGTCTGCGTTTGTCTTATCGTAAGACCCTAAGTGTTTGGGTACACTTATTGAACAGGCGTGCTAGTGAATAATTTACTCAGTAGTTTACGTAACTCCTCTAGCTGGAGTTCTGATACTTCACTTGAACTTAGAGGACAATGATGTAATTAGCAGCGGGCACTTTAGAGCCAGACCATTTAGACTATATAGGCGGTACTGTATGATGTCTAAAGGCTGGCCTGTCTGGACTTCGGACACATCAGCTGGAAAACTTGACTCCTTACGGCACAGATCTGTCAAACCTCAAACTCTCTCTACACACAAACATAATACGATTTGATTTGGCCCGATGACAAGTCAGACTTTCATTTGCGTAACACCTGACCTCAGTCGCTCCATGAAATTTAGGTAAAAGTTCAAATTCACTTTGTCTACTCTCCATTTCTGGTGAGTATTTAATGTCAACCAAGTTAATCCTTCTTCCTTTGTCTCCCTGGTACTGTGAGCTTAGTATGTGAAATGCACTGTTGCTGCCCATGATGCTTTTAAGCCCAATAAAGGGCCATGAATATTTAACCAAGGTGCTGATGTTTGATTGTCTGCACTTCAGACTGTTGTAACGTACCAGTATATCTGTCACTTGATTTATCCTCCTTCCAGGATTATAGAAATATATTGGCACTTAGATTATTTCAATTATTTACCGTTCGGCCATTAGTGCAGGCTTTTGTTGATTTACGGACTTGTTTTAGGCTTCACGGTGTGTTCCGAGATGGTTTCTAATTGTTTATAGTGTTTTTGCACATGTGGCTGATTTACAAGTTTAAGTTCAAGTGCGCATGTTGAATTGTGTAATTTATTAATAACGAGCTGTGACCTGGATTTTTGTTTCTCTGCAGAAATACTGTTGACCCTCATGGAGTTGTTAACCTGAACCTCAGTGATCAGCTGGAGCAAGGAGCGCGTCGGCCCTTTAAAAATTGTACAAACATGTAACCAACCGACTGCCCCTTGAGCCAGCCAGGCCGTGCCCTGACCCCGTCTCCCCAGCCCAGGTTTGCCGTCTGTCCCAGCTGGGCCTCTTCGGCCGCCCCGGAGGAGCCCGGCCCCGAACAGACAACGGGAGATTGAGGAGGGCTGGGGAGGGATGGTGGATTCTCTGTCCAACATGCCTAACCCCTCCTGGAGGAGAGCCTTGTGATGAGCCAGTCTGTCTGCCTGTCCAGCTGCATTCACCGTAGTGTGACTTACTGTAGGCCTCCCGGTGGGGGACACTGACCTAAGGGGGGGGCAGCAGTGGGTGGGATCCCTTGTTCTGATGAATGTATTCCTCTCAGTGGACAGCGGCCATTTACAATCTCATCTCAAAAAAAAAAAAAATGACGTACACTGATTTTTTCTTTTCTCACACATTTGTGACATTTCCACATAGTTCCAAAATGGCAGCAAAGACTCCACGTTGTGTTCAAATCCATGGACGGAGCTCAAACACTTAGCCGGTTTTGCCTTTTTTTGCTGTTCTTTATTTTATTATTATTTTAGTTGTCGTTGTTGTTGTTGTTGTTTTTCTTGTCGTGAGAATTTAAGATGTAGAATGAAGATATGGTTGAAAAAACTGATCTTGAAAAAAACACTGCAGAAGAATGGTTTGAGTGGAAATGGTGATTTGTATGATTAGACTAATTTAGTCAAGAGGTTTATATAGTGTATTAAATTAAGTTTTATTTTTCTGTATAGATTCATTTTAATTATTGTAGATTCTTTATCCTAGTAGCAACAAGAAAAAAAGATTTCTAAAAGTGTGAAAGAGGCACTTTTTTTTATAATTTTAACAGTAATGGTTGTATTCTTTCTGAGAAGATTCTTCTATTAACCTGAATTATGGATTATACTTTGGTCCTGTAGTTTCAGAAGAAGATGTCAAAATCATATATGGTTTAAAAATGAATTACAGAGATTGTACATACCAATAAGTAAAACATTTTCTTTCCTATTTATTTTATTCCGTAGGGTTTTGGTTCCCCCGTCTGGTCACAAACTGCCTCTTGAAGCAGAGCAGGGGTTTTTTTGTTTCTTTTTGGGAAGTGGAGTGGGAGCCTTCACGTTCTGGTACGATGCAGACGGGTGCGAGTGGGAGGTCGGGGAGGAGTTGTAAGGGGGTGTGCTGTGTATACAGTGTACAGATTATCGCTTGCTTCTCTGCCTTTAGCATAGAACACCACAAAAAAAGAAAGAAAAAAAAAAAAGACAAATCCAACACAGCCATACAATAACTCAAAAAAAAATAAATAACAGAAGTGTGCTTTCTATGTTGTCTGGAGTGAAACATGCTTCATACAAGCTGCTAGGTGCAAACTGTTCTGGTGTGATGTAAACAAGCAATAACGATTACTTGAGAATCTCTTGGGGTTGTTTTTTTGTTTTTTGTTTTTTTTTGTAATTTTTGTACAGTTTCCTGAAAATAAAAAGGACACATTTTTGCTCCACGTTTGGATGCAGTATTAAACACAGTTTTTTATTGCAGTTTGTACCAAGAAAGTCTACATCATCCACACACAGCGTTCCTATTAGATTATGCAGCGTTGGCCGAGGCCTCCGGAGAGGGAAGTAAGTTTGTGGTCCCCTTGTTGACACACGCCCTCTCTGCCTCCAGCCACTCTTCTATAGCAGAGGTCAGAGTTAAGACTGCGCGCTTCATGAGCCCTGCTCTGACAAGACACTTAGCCATATTTTATGACCTCAGGCAGTTAGTTCAACTATAAAGTGTTCAGTAATGACATGCTATTCTTGTGCCCCAGTAGGGGTTTGGTTTAACCTTCACAAGATCGAAAGCAAGTCATCTTCTCTAACCTCAAAAAAAAAAAAAAAATTCCTCAAAAGAAAACTAAACTTTTTATAACTATTTTAACCCTGCAGGACAGACTTGGAGCAAGCCAAATAATCCTCACCTTTCAATTGGATTTCTGAATTCAACCAGCTTTTATTTTCATAGTGAGAGACGACCTGTTGTTAGCTTTGAGGCCCACTGAAAAAAAATGAAATTTATGATGTCACTTAACAGGGTCCTAATGTAGATGTTGCAACGTAAAACAGGAAGAGAGTCATTCTGAATGTATTGTCTTTAAAGGCCTAAGGATGTGACTGATGGTGTTTTATCTCAACATGTTGACAACGTGGTGTTGTACAGTCGCACCGCGCTCTTCTCAGCATTTAGATATAGGAAGTTGCCCGTTGTTGCTTCTTTTTTTTTGCTTCTTGTGTATATGGAATTTGAAGCTGTAGCAACAAGTCAACTTTGGGACAAAAAGTCTGCATTAATGTTTTGGTTTGTCATCATTGCAGATGTCCTGCAGTTGTCTTGCTGTGCAGGAGATCACACTTTGTTTTGATAAATGCTGTTTTGATTGTGCAGAACAAGCCTTTTTGAGCCATTTTAAAAGGATGATCCACAGCCCTTTGCAAATTTCCAAAGATTGTCAAGATTTTGAAAAAGCCATGTGGTAGCAATGCATTTTTTAGCATTTATAATGAGGACAGGTGCAAATAAATGCCCCTTACAAATATCCAGGCTTTGGACCCACTAAACGAAAAAATATTTTTCTTTTCTCTTTAACTTATTTTAAGTTTTGAAGAACTTTAAATGCCCTTTTGTATTGTCTGCCAATTTCTTAGAGCTAAGATGCAACCTTGAAATGCTAAAAACCCTAGCATAATGCCTTAGATTTCGTCCGTTCTCGTTCTTGTACATTACACCGCTGTCTGTATAAATTTGTATAATGACTTGTGTACAATATTGAATGGGTGCATCATCGCTCGGTCACAGTTGAACTGTCCCTCATCATTGCTCTCTGTTTCTGTGTTGGGTTGAAGACTCTGTTATTTCATTTCCCCCCCTCCCTCACTGTTTGTATGGAAAAGATGATACATAGGGATATTGAAGCAATATGTAATATACTATATGGACTTTCTGAAGAAAGCTTACTGTTGTGTTTTCTCCCCCTCCCCAGATATTTTTTTTCTGCATTGTTCACAGGAATCACACTGTATACCTGCATCCACCTTTGTACCCCTAGTGTGTGTGAGCGTTTTATGCAAAATTAGATATACAAGAGAAGTTAAAACCACAGTTATGCAAGTTGTGAACTAATATGGCTTCGCTGATGCTATTTGCCTTGTAAATAAAGAATTCTGTTATTGCAGTATTTAATCGCGTGACTTTTATTTCATGTGATTGACAAAAAAGTATTTATTAAAATATTTTATTTATATTTAAAAATATATTTTTAATATAATATATTTTTTATATTTTTAAATATTTTATATATATTTTTTTTTTAAATGCATTGTATTTAAAAAACATAAAAAAATGAATGAATAAGTAATATGTTTAGCTCTATGGACTAAAACGGCTTGAAACAACAATGTAAAAAAGTATAGAAATAGCTTAAATAATGCTGACTACTCGAAAATTGTTTTGGGTTCCTGCTTCAGTGTCATTTAACGCAAATATTCCAAAAATTAATGATTTAAATACATTAATAAGTTGATTTATTTGATGTTTTATTGGGACAAGCATGCACCAATTTTGCTTGCAATACCTTTCTATAACTGAGCCTTTATACAAATACAAAACTCAACAAGAAAATACATTCAAAGTAGCTCAAAACACCAAAGTATTGATAGAGATTCGTTTCAATTTTACGCATTTTCTTAATGAATTTTGGTGCAGTGAGAGAGAGATGAAGCAGATAAATGCCTCTTTTCTCTCTTCCTAATTCACCACATCCAAGTCATAACAACACACATCTCTACTCCACAGGAGGTCCTCCAGATACCATCTTATCCAATGTGTGTGTGTGTGTTTGTGTGTTGGGGTGGGGGTCCTCATATGGAAATGTTTGGGAACCTCATTGTAGCAGAGACTGGATGCTGTGGAGAAGTTACCAGGAGTGGGTTGTCCCTGAGAGAAAATCTCCCTCTGGGGGCATTGAGATGCATGAGGTCGAGCTGATTCCTGACCAATAGGAAGAAGGTGCTTGGGAGCATCTTAAGCAGATCACTGAGTACAGTATAGATGCCCTCAGATGACCACAGACACACCACCAGAAAGACACAGAGAGAAAGGTTCACTCTGAAGTTTAGACCTGCTGCACAATTTGGAGACTTTTTGTTTGATTTTATACACAGAAGGTTGTTAAAACTGAAGCCTGTGGACATGAGAGACAACTTCACTGTGAAACATCTCTAATATTTAACAAGGTAAGCTGCTTTTTCTTATTTATTTAACATTGCTGCACCTTTTATATAGGAAATACAGTCTCACTGAAGTGACCCTTTCTTTAAAATGACTACAGTTAAAATAGTTTTTTCATAGGTTTGAAATTACACACAAAGCATGGCACATTTCTTTATTTCTTTTCTGTTAAATTCCAAATTCTTATTTGTTTTTTCTTGAGTCTAATAATTTCCTTTATTGCTCCAACATTTCCTCTGCTGATGTCTTGTTTTTTTTTGCAATGACAGTAATTGTAAAGTCCATAAAAAGCTCCATTAATGTTGACCTCTGCTCCGGCCGACTGTTCTTTAATGAGTGTCATGACCCTGGTTTGTCTCTCTATTTACTGGCTGATTGGTAAACGGTTCCTAAAAAAAAAAAAAGAGCACACACCTTATTCCAGCCGGTCATTTGACCATCTGATGTGCGTCTGATTTTGTGTCCTCTCAGCTGGAAATATTGCAAAGTCGGCTGTCCAATTTCACTGTGGACTGCTTTTACTTATTACGCAATAGGTTTGTTCAATATTTACATCTGCAGTATAGGCCATATTTGGGTATAAAAAAAAGGGAAATTCTAGATATGTTTTATAAATTGTAGATTTATTAATTGAGGAAAAATGTCACTTTTTTTCTATCTTAATTTCCTGTCAGGAAATGTTATATATTTCACTCGAGGGTTATCCAATTTACTAAGATCATTATTTTTAGCTCTATTTTGTTAAATTAGTTAAATTGTTAAGATAAGATAAGATGAACCTGTATTAATCCCTGGAGGGAAATTCAAGTGTCAAAGCAGCAACATCAGCAAACAGAGTGAAACACAGGAGAGGTAAAGGTATACAAAAATTAAAAAAACAATAATAGAGATGTAAAAGATACAGGGCGAATGGGTGAACATAGTTTGGGCAGTCCGTCAATAAATAAATGTAGTATGTGCAATAAATAAATGTAATATGTGCATATGTGCAGTCTATAGAGTTAGAGTAAATACTTACTCAAATTTAATAATCAATTCAGGTGTGGTCAACCTCTCCTGAAGTTTCCTTTTTTAGATTTCTTGCATTAAACTTTTATAACTCACCCTCTTCCTCTCCCACCCTCCTCTTCCTCCTCTTCTCTCCATCACTGAAGGAAGGATTTCCATTTGACCCTTTGCTTGTCCTCCGTGCGGTCATGTCGGTGTCCCTGTCCAGCATCCCTGTAGTGCTGAAGGACAACAAGAGCTGCTACCACCACCACCACCACCACCAGGCCGGCATGCTGAAGGGCAACCCGGCTAGAGGAGGCTTCTACCAGACCCCTTTACCCAACTACATGGACTTCTTCATCCCGCGGACTCACAACCTCCTCCACCCGCTCAAGTCCCTCGGTCGCCTGGTGTCAGACCCCCATCATCATGCCTCTCTGCCTCTCAGCCTGCACGGTGGAGCTCCTGCGTTCCAGCAGCACACCTCCGTCCACATGTTGAGCGCCTCCTCCGGCTACCAGATCCAGATGTTGCCCGGACACCACCAGCTGTTCTCCAAACCGGAGGAGCTAGCCGCGGTGGTGACGGAGCACGCAGCCGGTCCTCTGTCCTCTGACTTCAGCAGCCCGGCCTCTTGTGAGTCTTCTTCCGGCTCTTCACCGCCTAAAGACGGTCGTTTACGCATCCGGAGAGCGGAGGAGCTGACGCCGGACAAAACGCGCACTTCTTATAACTTTAGCGAGGATGACTTGTTCATGGTGCTGTACGGTTACTCCGGCAGCCAGGAGCGCACAGTGGGCCACGCTATATCAGGACTGAACCTGCCAGACAAGACAGGTGAGATTTCTGATTATTACGCATATTTACGCATACTTTGACCTTGGTTTTTACTAGTATCCTGCAAGCACAAAATCTAGAGAAATGTCCAAAAAAGTAAGCAAAAATCTCCAAAAACATCTGGACATCTGTCAGTTGACTATAGGTGTGATATTGCTTATCATTTTTAACAAATAATTGTATTCAGTTAGTCATCACTCTGGAACAGTCTCCCATCAGCAGCATCAGATCAGCAGACTCGGTCACAACTTTTAAATCCCGTTTTAAAACCCACTTTTATAAAATGGCTTTTCAATCAGCTGAATTATAGTCTTTTGTATGCTTGTGTGCTGATGTGTATATATGTGCATATGTTACTGAATGAATATGTATATGCTTGTTTCTTTATTTTCCCATTCTATTGTTTTTTTATTTAATTATTTATGTTTCAGTGTATTCTGTTGTACATTATGTGAATTTCCTTGGAAAGCACTTTGTGCTTGAAAAGTGCTCTACAAATAATTATTATTATTATTATCAATATCTGCTTAAATTCCCCCAGAAATTGGATTATTAACGAACCACATGAATGTTGCTCATTTGTGTTTGTTTTTCTTTCCCAGTTTCTGACTCTCACATTCTCCCCCTGGACAAGGAGACACTTGACCTTCCAGAGGGTAAGATAGACCTGCCAACTTTCTTTCCACAAATCTGTGTATTACCCTCAACTCGTGATGGCACTTCTGTTATTTGACACTGTTTTGTCGTCCCCGTGTTGCAGGGTTAACCATCGTCCAGGCAGCTTGGGGAAACGTGTCCCACTGTGGAGTTTTCACAGACAAGAGCAGCATCCCTAAAGGGACGCGCTTCGGACCTTTCCCTGGAAAACTGGTCAACACCAGCGAGATCAAAACATACGACGACAACACTCTGATGTGGGAGGTAATGTGCTGTTCCAAAAAGATCCAATTAATCTGATCGTTTTAACTCTTTTTTTTTTAATATATATATATATATATATATATACTTTATGTTTTCCCTTTTTTCAAGGCTGTTTTCATATATGCAATTTGTAATTACAACAGTCTATAAACAAACTTTTAAGTAGATGAGCTTAGAGACAAACCCATCAAGTACACTAGAGAAAAACAACCTCAACATTCAAAACCGAAACAAAACCAAGAAAAGAAATAACAATAATAATAATGACAGAATAGAGTTTAAAAAAAACAATAATAATACAAAAATACGAGAGTAATAATAAATGAAATCAACAAATAACAATAACAAATAACTCTTATCTAATGCACACAAAAAACACTTTTTTTTTCTTTTTTTTTCTTCCTCCAGGTGTTTGAACACGGCCGGTTGAGTCATTTTGTTGATGGCAGAGGAGGATCAGGAAACTGGATGTCTTTAGTGAAGTGTGCTCGTTTCCCAGAGGAGCAGAACCTGATTGCTGTGCAGGTCCAGGGTCAGATCTTCTATGAGGCCTGCAAAGAGATCCGGCCAGGCCAGGAGCTGCTGGTGTGGTATGGAGACTGCTACATGCAGTTCCTGGGCATCCCTCTCACCTTGAAAGACTCCAGAGAGGACGGCAGTGTGCAGGTTCCTCCAGCTGAAGGTCAGAATATAAACCTTTGAACACTGTTAAGAATTTCCCAGTAAAATAACAGTAAAGAACTGGCAGCAGGGTTGCCTTTATGTTACTGTAAAATTAACATTATCATACTGTTGCTGAAATTTACAGCTTTGTACTGTCAATGAAAAATACAGTTTGAACTGTTTTTTTTATTATTCATTTCACAGTATTTTACAGTTAATTTACTGTTTAAAGATACATTATATAGCTGTTTTTCACCTTTCTTTTACATTATCTTACTGATTTGTTTTAATGCACTATCTATTTTTTACCTACATTTTAATAAACATAATTTTTTTGCCTAGATGAATAGACTTAGCAGGTTACAGAAATAGAAATAGTCACACTAAATTAAAAGCACTTGTTAGGAAAAAGGCTATAATAGACTTGTTGACACTTTTCCCAAAATATCTGTCTATAGCTGGCTACAAGCACAGAATACAAACCATAACAATATGTGAGTGAAGAACAGAGCTAATTCACTGATTTTACAATCATGTACAATGTACAAGCCTCACATGTGCCGATCAGGTCCCAGAATTAAAGAAATACTGCATGAAACTGTTACTGATGATACTTTAGGCAGTAAAGTGCTGTTTTTTAAGAATGCATTATAGTTCAGTTAAAAAACTGCCTATGAGAGTAATTTAACAGGTTTTCTTTTGTATTAACAGTAAAGCACTGTTTTTTAGCAATAACAGGTTAATACTGTTGAAATCCTGCTGTAAATTAACAGCAATTGTTTACAGTGAACCTCTTTAAAATCATCTTTGGTTATAGTTTTTAACAGATTTGTTTCTATGTTTTCTCCAGATTCTGATGAGGGTTTCAAGTGTGACAGATGTGGGAAGGTGTTTGCCTACAAGTACTACAGAGACAAGCACCTGAAGTACACGCGCTGCGTGGACCAGGGCGACCGGAAGTTCCCCTGTCACCTCTGCAGCAGGTCCTTCGAGAAGAGAGACAGACTGAGGATCCACATTTTGCACGTGCACGAGAAACACAGGCCTCACAAGGTATATACTGGAGAGACAGTGCGTGTGCGCGTGCGTGACTGTTTTAAGTGCATGTATACCATACTGCAGAGCCATTACAGCATTGCATGTAAAAGTCGATCATGCAAAAAAGTTGATGTGGTGCTGAAAGAACAGCTCCCTGCAGGATGCTTCACATTTTTATTAGGCTTCTTAAAAAAGGCCTTTAACCATATAGCATAAAGCATCAAAATTAAACAATATCAACAAAATATGTTATTTAAAAAAACATTATTATACATAATATTATTATTTTTGCCTTTCTAAAGAACACAACAATTGTGGATAAACTCCTCCACAGAAAAAAAAGTGAATTATCTTCCAAAAAGATGTGGCAAATTTAAATGACTAAATTAACTTTTACTCATACTGATGTGTTATTTTTGTCTGATCTGATCTGCAGTGTTCAGTGTGCGGAAAGAGTTTCTCTCAGTCGTCCAGTCTCAACAAACACATGCGTGTTCACTCTGGAGAAAGACCATACAAGTGTGTCTACTGCAATAAGGTAAGAAGCCTTTTTTATGTTTTCCTTTTCCAATGCTGCTATATTAGATATACATTAGATTATGCCACAATTATCAGAAGTAGGTTATGTAATGAATACCCTTTTTAAACTGGAATGTCTTCAAATATTCAGTAAAATTAGAATTTGTTTAATTGTAGAAATAAAAAATAAAAGTTACATTGTTGATACTGAACAGAAGTATTAGAGTTTTTATTTTCCATAATAACATGTTTTTAGTTCCTCCTCACAACCTTTTTATTTTTATTTTTTTGCACAAATTAAGACTAAACAAACATAAAAAATAAATAATATACAGTGTAGGAAGAGGCAAAAAAACCCACTAGGCTTATTTGAAGATTAATATATAGAAATAATATGACTACATAATAGTAGTCTAGTAGGCCTTCTTGTCCTCCTCTTCCTCACTCCTCCTCTTCTTCTTCGCATCTTGGATCCCTTTAGTGCTCTCTCCTCGTTTCATGGTGCGTTTGGCTCGAGCCCTCCTCATCATTGTGTCTCGCGCCGGGCACGCTCCACGGAGACACTTCCACGCTAATTATCGCCAGATGTACACCCACCCTTTTGTCTGCCGAGATTATACTTTAAATTTACGGCCCTGGAATGAGCAGAAGTCTTTTCTGTCCTTTCTTCATGAATATCCTCCCTCTTTTTTATGCACCCGGAGAAGGTTTTTGTTTAACCTCCTTTTCTCCTGATCTGGACTACTTAG